>NC_140907.1:36765111-36987611 GCF_045865225.1 Trachurus japonicus
GTTGTTTCGTGTTTTTGTTTTTAGGTGTCTTGGTCATGTCAAATTATTCTTATAATTTGTTTATTACAAAATGTAGATTGAAACATTAATGTAGACAACTATCTTTTTTTATTTTACTCGCCTATGTGTTAATGTTTATCTGTAAAGGGTCCTCAATGATGCTATTAACGTGGGTGATCTATGTCCTTAAATTATTGAAAATACCACACTTGTTCATTCACCAACAATGCAGAGATGTCAGTTCTTGGGCGCTTTTGCAATACCCATATTCCGCCATCAGGAGGCGCTTCCATTGGACCAATGCTGTCGTTACTCTCTTTTCTTTCCCTCGGCTGCAGATGAAAAGGGCAAACAGGCGACTCACCTTCACCTCGAACTCAAAGTGCTCGTCCTTCCCCTGCCCGCGGAGAACGTAACGAGGAATGCTAATTCTAACGGGCTCCTGGAGTCCGTCGGCGCTCGTCCCGAGAGAACGAGAGACCAAGTGCTGCAGAGGAAGTGATCGGGAGGGAGGAAGGAAAACGGGAAACAGGAAAAGAGAAGAAGAAGGGAGGAAGAGGAGAGGAAGAGGAGGAGAAAATAAGAAGAGTGAAGGGTTGAAAATAAATTACAAGAGATGCTGTGAACTTGATTTTAGAACAAATGACTCGTTCAAGTCAGAAAGAGTTCAATCTTTATTATTCTGTTTACACAACAAACACATTATTATTATTCCTTATCGATCAGGTTTCGTTCACCATCAAGACAAATCATCACATTTTCTTCAAGTCACAGTCATTTGTCTAAAAAAAAAATGTAGCAGCAGCAGCTTCTTTTTTCCCTTTGATGAAATCACAGTACGATCCAACCTCAAACAATTTACAAGAATCTTCAACAAGACTAAAAAGAGTCAAACTAACAAGGAAACTCTTTTTTATTTACTTCCCTTCATTGCGACTCCAAAAAACCCCCCCAAAAAAACAGATCACACAACTGAAATGTTTAAAAATGTTTTAAATATTTAAAAAGATCCCTCAGATGAATCTTTCTTCTTACTTTGGCTCAATCACCACAGATTATTCGACACTTCCTAAAATGAATGAGGACTTGATTGAGTTCAGTGCAACCCACACAGGAGTGCAGGTGAGTTTCCGTCATCAGGTGCACAGGTGGTTGATGAAGATCAGAGCTTCTGAGGTGCAACCGAAGGACAACTTCCAGGAATCGCCCCGGTGACTGTGGACGCCGGACGAGGATGAGGACGAGGAGCTGAGCCCTGGCCCCGCCCTCTTCTCTTGGGTTTGTGCAGGTTTCTTAGTGGTGAAAACGACTTCGACCACCAGACAGTCGTCGCTCTGCCTCGCGACCAGACACCGGATGTCCGAACGCTTGCGGAGTTCCAGTCCCTGAAACTGGGGCTGGACGGGGACCAGGCTGGATCCCCGCGGCACCGGGTGGAAGACGCCGTCCTCCCGGAGCAGCGCCACATGGGTGTCTGTCAGGAGGAACTGGAAGATGGCGTCCTGTGCAGTCCGGTGCAGACGGGTGGAGTTCTTGACCTTGACGCTGGCGTAGAGCAGCGGACAGACGTCGGCCAGGGAAGGTTTGCCGGGACCGTCCATGTTCCCGTGGACGATGTACAGAAGGTCCGCGAGGATCCGCTTGAACCGGGAGGTGATGTGAAGACCGCTGTCCAGGATGAAGTCGGGAACGTTTGATGTCCAGTCCAGAGAGAGGAGCATGAGGTCTTCAGAGAGCAACGGGTGACACTCGGTGCCTTGAGAGAACCTTTTAGGGTCCAGAGCCTTCACCAAGGCCTTGCAGAACTCCTGGGTGAGCTCTTTGCTGTGGGTGAAGACGACCAACACGGCTTCTCCGGTGTGGCCGATCAGCCGGACGTGCTGTCCCGCCAAACTAATCTGGACCATCTTGATTTCAAGGAGGTTGACTTGTTGGAAAAGAACCAGGGATTCTTCCTCAGATCTGGCGCCGGCTGAGACGACGGTTATTATGTCCTTTTCTGACAAAAGTAAGCAGCATGGTTTTGGGACGGGCTGCCTGCAGTTGGCCGTTTTGAGCCAGAAGATACTCTGAGGTTTCCCCGGCCGAACCTGAGGCGACAGAGATTCCAGCCGTTGTAAAATCTCTGAGGAGGAAAACGTCTGTAGCCGGGACAAAGCAGGCGGCAGCTCGACCATCCTCTGATGAAACACCTCAGGACTTGTGTCTCTGATCGAGGACACAGATCCCTCAGGTCGCACTGAGATGCCGGCGGTCACAGACTCGCCGGACGCCTGACGAGCACCCGGGGCACGATCCCTCGACAGGTCGACCAGACTGACTTTACTCACTGCCCGTGTGCAGGGTTCAGGTTGTTGTGGTTTAATCTGCATGTGATGAATCAGCGGCAGCTCTTTGGACATCATGGTCACGTACTGAGAGAGGACGACCTTCATTTCACCCGATCCGACATTCCTAATGATGTCCCGTGTGCCCTGCAGCCTTCGACCGGCATCTTTGTACGCTTCGGTCAGTTTCCCAGCAAAATATCCAAAAACGTGATGGGTGTTGGTCGCGACTTTCTCTGCATCTGTCTCTGGTTTGATTCTTTGCCCTTTAACAAAGTCCTGTTTGCATGTTTCTACAGAGTTCTGGGACTTTGACGACCGATAGTTGGAGATTTCTTCTGCATCTCCTCCAGTTTGATGTTTGACACTTGAGGCGCCTCCATTCGCAACAAGCTCCTTCGCTCTGTCTTCAACCTTCTCATCATCAGGAACAAGGAGTTCAGAGTCGACTTTTTTACTAGCGATGTTCTCGTTCTCGTCAAATCTGTTGTTGATCTTGGCCGAGTTGACGTAAAATAGTTCAGAAACAGCTGGACGACCTTCTGCTGCTGTGGTTCTGTCTTTATAAGGCGCTTCTTCAGCTGAGGACACCGGCTCTTCTTCTTCTCTGTGGAGCTTTAACTCGACATTTACGGCTTCTTCTTCTTCTTCTGGTGCATTTTGCTCGACCTTAGGAGGAGAGCTTGCCTCAAACGCCGTGGCAGAAATGGCGCTAGACCACCACCCGGAGGCGCTCTGTGTGCACAAGGGGGAGTTGGGCGTCAAGAAGGACGTGAACTCTTGTCTGAATTATACTGAAGTCCATAATTCACCTCAATGAGAATTACAGGTCCTCCATCACCAGGTGCACAGGTGGGGTCGTTTAGTGATTCAGGATTAACCGTGTGAAAAGGGTTACACATGCAAATTAAGTGACTTTTTGAAAACTTTAAAGGGATAGTTCACCCAAAATTCAAATTTCACTCATTATCGACTCACCCTCATGTCGACTAAGGGCTGGGAGAAGTTTCAGAGTCCTCTGTGGCTTCTCTGAGTTACAGGGGGTCTCGGCATAGCAGTGCATGTCCATATAACGGTTGCAAATGGATACCAACTGTCTTCGTAACAAAAAGACACACTAAAAAACATCCAAATACCTCCATGCTGCTCGTATGTAATGTCCGTCTTGTATTGAAGCCCCGAAATGCGAAATTGTCCCGAAAAAAATTTAATAAGTCTATATTTCAAGCTTGTTCGTAGTGGAAGCTCCTCTTCCCAGTTCGTCCAAATTTGACGAACCGGGAAGAGGAGCTTCGAGAAGCTTCCGCTACAAAACAAGCTTGAAATATAGACTTATTTAATTTTTTTCGGGACAATTTCGGATTTTGGGGCTTTAATACAAGACGGACATTATATACGAGCAGCATGGAGGTATTTGGATGTTTTTTGGTGTGTCTTTTTGTTACGAAGACAGTTGGTATCCATTTGCAACCGTTATATGGACATGCACTGCTACGTCGAGACCCCCTGTAACTCAGAGAAGCCACGGAGGACTCTGAAACTTCTCCCAGCCCTTAGTCCACATGAGGGTGAGTAGATAATGAGTGCAATTTCAATTTTGGGTGAACTATCCCTTTAAAGCCCAATCAAACGTTGGTAAAGTGGCACTGGCAGATGACGACTACTGCACCTTCCTCTCCGAGTGGATGGACGGTTTGTTTTCACACATCTGCAAATGCGTTTTTTTTACCTACGTTTGACTGGACTTTGGACTTATTCGATCACTTTATGATATTTGTGTCTTTACTGTGACCATCCTGAAACAGAGAATGAGCTTCCTGTCCTGGTTCCTCCCAGAAATAAGGAGCAGAACCAAACTGCAACTATCAGAGTTCCTCCAATTATAGAAAACGACACAAAAAGACGCAAAATTCAAACTTTAACTTTTGTTTTGTGCTTGGAAAAACAAAATGTGACGTCTGTTTTAGGAACTCTGAAGGTTTTAAATGGAAACTCATTCGCCATTTCATTTAAAAATGACATTCAATTTCTCATGAAGAATCACGTTCAGGCTTTCTGATGTTGTTTTTTTTTTAGGATTAGAGAACTGTATTGATTGATTATTGAGTTATTATTAGTAAAGTCTCTGGTCTTACCTCATATTTCTGCCTCCTTGGATTAACATTCTTCAGCTTTTCATCGTCCTGTAAAGAATAAAACTGAGCCTCATGATCCCAGCATCATCAACACAAACTCAATCTGCAAAAATGACAACAAGCAACTTCTTTTCTTTTCTTTTCTTTTTTTTTTTCAAATCAAAAACCAAAAGGTTATAAAATCTTGATGGGCAGGAAAGAGGGACATGTCAAACAGAACCAGGATTAAAATGAAGCCCAGAAGAACCCCCAGTGCAAAGAGGAACAAACCAAACTGATTGACAGAAGTGAGTCGATCCAGAACCGCAGTCCGGATGGGGGAGGAGAGAGGGGATGGGGGGTTGTCATGCAGATTGTAGAGGAGGGGGTTCTGGGTTCTGATCGGGACTTGATCTGGTCTTACCTCATCTGTTAATCTAACAGAGCTACAGTCGCTAACCTCCTCCTCCTCCTCCTGCGGGGTTAAAGAGCTACAGATCAGTTCTGCACAGACACAGACAAGACCAAGGTCCTGGTTCTGGTTCTGAGGGTCCGGTAGAGACCGGACAGAACCACTCCACTCTTATGGAGACCCACTGGTCCAGAACCAACCAACCAACCAATCAATGACTCTTCTCTCTCTTATGGACATGACAGGACAGATATGCAGACACACAACAACAGATCAAACATTGCAGCTCCAACACACCAGGGTCTGGTTTCCCAAAGCCTTCGTAACGCGTCGTCGTTCTTCACCTTTACTTTTTATCCACGTTAAAGGGACAGTTCAACATTTAGTCAGATGCTCCTCTCACCATAACCCCTATAGTCATAAGCCGTGTTTCCACTGCAGGAGTTCCTGGTAAAGGGAGGGGGTAGGAACTTCTACAGGAACCGTCCTCTCACTCGGCCCTCTCAGTGGTCGTGTTTCCACTGCAGAGTCGGACCCCGCGGCGACGTCATGAGTTTCGATCGCCGCTGTGCGTTTCGACCGTGACGTCACCCAGGCAGGTCACAAGCACATGCACACAAATCATAACAACAACGGAGAAGAAGGATGGAAGGAGCTGAGGCGGTAGGCGCGTTTCTGGTTTGTGCACATGGCGGCTGATTGTAATCCTGCTTGAGTTTTTTTTTTTTTTTTTTTAACTTTTCACGGCATTGTTTTGCGGCGTGATGGATCCCCAGTGTGTCGAGGTGCGCTGATATTTTCATTTCGCCGCGATGACTCAAACCCCCTCTGAATCTCCTCGGTGCTGTAGACTGCAATCAATGTCTGCACCTCACCGTCGGTCCATTTGTGTACATCTTCCTGCTGCTTTCTTGTTGTTTACAGCGGTGTCTGCTAGGCTAATGCTCCCCTTCTGCTCCCCCTTTTAAAAATGCCGGTTGTTTTGGTGCTTTCTGGTAGCGTCAGAGCCTGCTCTAGCTTTAGCCAATCAGTGCCGGGTTAACCTCGAGCCCCACCCAGGAGCTTTTCAGGGCCGAACGGAGTACCTACCCTGGAGTAGGTACTCGTAGGTGGTACCTACAGGGTAGTACCTACCCTGGAGTAGGTACTCCGTTGGCCCCCGTAAAAGTTCCTGTAAACGGCCCTGTGGGGGAGGTTCCTGCAGTGGAAACACGCCTATAGCAATAGGTTCATCACCTTTAATTATCGGTGCATGTTGTTTTGAGATCGGCAGAGACGTGAGCTGCTCAGTGAACACAATGGAGGTGAACAGTACAGGTCCCCTGTCCCTCATCAAACTCATCAAATACACAATCCAACAACGGAGCGTAAGCTCCTCTTCCCGGTTCGTCAAATTTGGACGAACCGGGAAGAGGAGCTTCAAGAAGCTTCCTCTACAAAACAAGCTTGAAATATAGACTTATTTAATTTTTTTCGGGACAATTTCGCATTTCGTGGCTTCAATACAAGACGGACATTGCATACGAGCAGCATGGAGGTATTTGGATGTTTTTTGGTGTGTCTTTTTGTTACAAAGACAGTTGGTATCCATTTGCAACCGTTATATGGACATGCACTGCTACGCCGAGACCCCCTGTAACTCAGAGAAGCCACGGAGGACTCTGAAACTTCTCCCAGCCCTTAGTCCACATGAGGGGGAGGAGATAAGGAGTGCAATTTCAATTTTGGGTGAACTATCCCTTCAACAACTCTGGTCAGATTACACCTTTGAGTCTTAGCGCGACAAGGAAGAACGTTATGTGAAAACTGGCCCCTGATCATTGAACACCGTCACTAATCACTGATCGAGCTGCAGATGAAAGATCAACTTCCTGTGTGTGTGTGTGTGTGTGTGTGTGAGCTGCTGTTTGGTCTGGTGGACGGTGAAGCGTGTGGTGGCGGTGGCGGCGTCCTCACCCTGAGAGATTCACAGGACAGAGACAGCGACAGGTCCATGCTGCTGCCGCCGTTCAGCAGGTTCATCTTCCGCAGCCGCCGCTGGACTTCCTCCTCGATGTAGGCGTTGATCCTACGAGTCAGAGAGGGGGCGGAGTCAGAGAGAGGGGGCGGGGTCAGAGAGGGGGCGGAGTCAGACAACGGCTCATGACACGTAGCAGCAGTCAGAATGACATCATCATCAATCAGATCTTTCTCCAACTCTAACACGATTCATTCACTGAACTTGACTGACGACAGTTTAACGCTCGTAGCGCCTCATCGTGTAATAACGTCATATATTTCACCTCATCATGTAATAACGCCACATTTTTTAACACAATATGTAATAAACTTTGCCGCATTTTGTAATAAGTTGTTAAATAATGCACCAAATTATTACAAAATGCGGGTGTTGCATTATTTTAATGAAATAATTGTAATAAAATAATTTATTTTTAGATATTTATAATCTGTTTTTATCGTATGTGTGTGTGACTGATTCTTCTGTGAGCAGTTGACACCTGAATTTCCTTTGGGATTAATGAAGTAAATCTATCTATCTATCTATCGATCGATCTATCTATCTATCTATCTATCTATCTATCTATCTATCTATCTATCTATCTATCTATCTATCTATCTATCTATCTATCTATCTATCTATCTATCTATCTATCTATCTATCTATCTATCTATCTATCTATCTATCTATCTATCTATCTATCGATCTATCTATCTATCTATCTATCTATCTATCTATCTATCTATCTATCTATCTATCTATCTATCTATCTATCTAATTTGGTGCATTATGTAACAACTTATAACAACATGCTGCAAAGTTTATTATTACATATTGCATTCAAGAATTTTATTACAAACTGTGGCAGATTATTGGCCTTGTTCAGGTTGGGTTTGGACCCAAATATTCACAAATGATTCAGATGAGGTCTGGGCTTCGACCACAGTTCGGACCGGGTCGGATTTTAATTTTCAGGCCCATTATTAAGACCTCTGATCCATGTTTTTGGTTTTTCCCAGGTAAGATTTCTGACCAATGAGAGAACAGCTGGCATTTGTTTACAACTTTGGACCGATTGGGACTGTTGCCATGTGATCATCCAAATGACCCAAAAGAAAAATGCAACAATTTTATCGTTTTTAACCCTAATCATGTTACCTGTCGTCGGACAGCGGCAGCAGCGTGTTGAGGCTCTGGATGTGACTGACCGGAGAGCTGCTGCTCTTCTCCTCACAGCTCATGGAGAGAGTTCTGCTGCTGCTGCTGCCGCCATCGCCTCCCTCACTGATCCTCTGCCTCAGCTTCTGGATCTCCCTCTCCACCCTGCACAAACACACACACGCACACGCACACACACACACACACACACACACACACACACACACACACACACACACACACACACACACACACACACACACACACACACACACACACACACACACACACACACACACACACACACACACACACACACACACACACACACACACAGGTCAGAGGTCAGAGTTCAGCCTGCACCACACCAGCATTCATACACAATAGACGTGTAACGGTGTTTGCATTTGTCCTGTAAAAAGTCGAGTCCTCATTCGACTTACAGATGAAAAAGAAAAGTGACGAGAGTGTGGAGCAATGAGCATGGACCTATTGTAAGAAGAGAGTTAAAGGGACAGTTCAACATTTTGTCAAATTGGCCCATTGAAGAGAAGAAGGGGACTCGCCACACTGTAGATGCTCCCGAAGTTTACAAAAATGTTATTAGAGGACTACATAAAACTGTAGTTTTCTATTTAGTCCTCTAATAACATTTTTCTGGTGGACAAGTTGTGACCTGCACATTCACCACGCTATGAGATAATAACACAACGTTACCACACAGAGTTGTTTTAGAGGGAAATGAAGAGACTGTTGATGAAAAACTGTCCCTGAAGGCAACGTGCATCAGTGGTTTTGCATGAATTTCCCTCTAAAACAACTCTGTCTGGTAACGTTGTGTTATTATCTCATAGCGTGGTGAATGTGCAGGTCACAACTTGTCCACCAGAGCGTTGTGGAGTTGTTGGATTGTGTATTTGATGAGTTTGATGAGGGAAACTGCTCCGCCGTTCTGAAAATAGCTTGCACCGACAATTAAAGGTAACGAACCTACTGCTATGACTATAGGGATTATGGCAATGGGCCAATTAGACAAAATACTGAACTATCCCTTTAAGTTACGTTAAGTACATTGACATTAATGTAATTTAACAAATTAAAACAAAGTTCAAAACGCGGTTGTTGTGTAACTTTGGTAACATAAAAATTGAGGATGTGACGCATCTGAACCGATGAACGCCACTAGTCCTAACGTGGTTCTGGACTCTGACCTCTGCTGCTCCAGGTCCGATTCCCTCTGGCTCCTCGGGGCCGAGCTGCGGCGCCGCGTCTCCTCGGCGTCGGTCTCCACGGAGACGCTGCGCCTCAGGGCGGAGTGCCTCCTCTCCAGCCGGGCCACGGCCTGCTCCATGGCCTCACGCTGCTGCTTCTCCTTGGACTCCAGGATCTCCTTCTCCTTGCGCCGCACCTTCTCCTCCTGCCGCGCCACGTTGGCCGTGAACTCGTACGTCTCCTGCAGCTGCTGCAGCTGCTGCGCGCTCTGCAGCTGCAGCTGCAGCTTCTCCTCCTTCTCCTCCAGCTCCTTCTCCACCTGCAACACAGGAGGACATGATGACATTAGTCGGGAATTCCCCCAGGTCACGTGATTCCCGTGGGATGGGAGTCAAAGTTTGGTACCACTTTGATTGACATAACAGCTGTCATAACCATCAATGAATACTTATGACAGCTGTCGTTAAGTGTCATTCGGTAAGTTATGTCACTTTTGATGCAAAGTTGACATTGTTTGAGATGTTCCTTGTTATGAGAACTTGACATAATTTTTAAAGTTTGGCAATTAGGTCTGCTATGACAGTTTAAATTGTCTTTATGTCAAGTTGTCAGAACAAAAACATCTCAAACTGCCTCTGCACCAATAGGGTAGCGCTACGACCAATCAGAGCAAAGAGCAGGATGACATCGGTAGATTAAACTTTTCCCATATCCCGTCGGCAAAACACCAAATACATCCTTCTTCCAAATGAATGACTTCAGTGCAGTTTCTGGCTCAACTTTTAAAGAAAATGACAAGTTTGATTCTTTCAAAGTTGATGCCAACGCCGATTCAAACAATTCCTTTGCCAAAGCCATCTTCTTGTCTTGTTTTTCACCGTCGCAAGTATGTCGTCATCGCGCTAAGCCGCCCAACGACTCTCTAAACAGATAGAGCGCTGTGATTGGTGAACACAAACGGTGTTCGAGACTCAAAAAGTTCCTATGGCTCGTTTCTAGACCCACCTACGGAGCAAAGAGATTTGCTGCTGCTAGGGTGCAGCTAGATTTCTCGGCTAGTTTTTCACTACAAATTGCACAGATTTTGTAGGAATGCTCCAATGGCTATAAAGATGTGTATTGGAACATGAACTAACGACTTGTTGCAATCCTGCAATAAAGTATAAATAAAATAAAAACCTGGAACAGCGTGTTGTCCAGCCCCGGCGGCCCGTCCCAGTTCCCGTTGCCGCGCTCCAGCGTTTCGGCGGCGCGCTGCCTCTCCTCGGCCAGCGCCGGCAGCAGCGCGTCGGCCAGGTTGACCAGCTGCCGCTCCTTCAGCTGCAGCCGCTGCTCGGCCTGACGCAGCAGCTGCTCCTCCTCCTGCGCCTCCTTCAGCTGCGGCTGCCGCTCCTTCAGGCCGCTGGCGAGCAGCAGCACGGCGCCGCGCTCCGCCGACACCTCCTTCTCCAGACGCTCCCTCTGCAGACGCAGCTCCTCCTCCATGCGGATCAGCTCCTTCACCTGGGAGTTGAATTTGACCCAATGAAATTGTCTTCTATTGTTAAAGGGATAGTTCACCCAAAATTGAAGCTCCTCTTCCTGGTTCGTCCAAATTTGACGAACCGGGAAGAGGAGCTTCGAGAAGCTTCCGCTACAAACAAGCTTGAAATATAGACTTATTTAATTTTTTTCGGGACAATTTCGCATTTCGGGGCTTCAATACAAGACGGACATTACATACGAGCAGCATGGAGGTATTTGGATGTTTTTTGGTGTGTCTTTTTGTTACGAAGACAGTTGGTATCCATTTGCAACCGTCATATAGACATGCACTGCTACGCTGAGACCCCCTGTAACTCAGAGAAGCCACGGAGGACTCTGAAACTTCTCCCAGCCCTTAGTCCACATGAGGGTGAGTAGATAATGAGTGCAATTTCAATTTTGGGTGAACTATCCCTTTAAGATGAAACAGTGGTGGGTTTTAAAGGGACACCTCAAAATAAATCAGCATAAAGTAGGGATGGGCGATACCACACTTTTGGGATTTGATACGATACCGATACTTTTTCTTGCATTTTCATCGATACCGATACCAATAGGCTACTGATAATTTCTTACTGCCAATTTTTTTCATTCAAAATATTATTAGGCTACATTTAAGACAAATCACATGACAAATACAGCATGTATACAAAATGTATTATGGTCAATACATAGTAAAACTAAAATTAAAATAAATGTTAAAAATCTTTTGTAAAAAAGATGTGCACATTTTCACTTTTCTTGTTCTTTTCTTCCACTTTTCTCATCAAAAAAAGAAAAAGAAATACTGATCTTGGTGGAAAAAGGTAAAAAAAAAAAAAAAGAAGGCACATAGTAATTGAAGTAAGCTATCTAAAACAGCTGAAAGTTATGCACATGCACCCCCAATTCTTATTTTGTTAGTATCGATATTTGTTTAAGGAAATCGATGCCAAATGAGTAGCGTGTGAGTATCGATATATCGATACCACAGGATCGATACCGATATCTAGCATAAAGAATTATAAACAATACTGAGAGGTTTGAGAAAGCTGTCGAATGTGTTCTGGTGAACAATATCAGCATAATCAATAAAAGGCAGAATGACCTGCTCGTCCATAAAACGTCCATACAACTACACAAAAACCATTTAATATTCCTCCACACTGCTCGTCCACTGCAATCCAAGTGTCCTGAAGGGAGATAGTCCAGAGTTTACTGGAAACAAGGACATTTTTTTAGGACATTTTTACAGCCTAACGAAGTCCGGACTGAGCAGAGCTGGTCAGACGGCCAACCTTCGTCGTCATCCCGGGGGGAGAAAACAATCGCTACAATCGTTTACTGTAAACAATGTCATTTAGGACATTTTTACAGCCTAAACAGTCCTGTATTGAATGTACTCTGGACTATCTCCCTTCAGGACACTTGGATTGCAGTGGACGAGCAGTGTGGAGGAATATTAAACGGTTTTTGTGTAGTTTTATGGACGTTTTTGTTATATCTTTTTTAACTTTTTGATATGTGAAAATAAACAAACAATAAACCAACAAACCTGCTCGGCCTTGAAGTCTGCGTAACGGGCCTGGGCCGACCGCGCCTCCTCCTCTCCGCCGTGCTCCACGTCCGGCCGCTCCCCGGCCTCCTTGGCGCGGAGCAGCGCTCCCCGGATCTCGGCCAGGGCGCGGCGCTCCTCCTCCAGGCGGCGGCCGTCGTCCCGGGTCAGGAGGGCGGCGGCCGCCTCGTGCTTCTCCCTCAGCTGCTCCTCCAGACGCCCCACCAGGCTCAGCTGCTCGCGCTCCTGCTCCTCCAGACGCCGCCGCTCCGCCTCCAGACGCAGCTGCAGCACGGTATTCATCAGGTTATTGATGGAATCACTTTAGTATCACATCAATCCAGACAAAACATCTTCAATTTAAACACAAATAAGAGCTGGAGAAAGAATAAAACTTCATTTAAAGGACAATTCCAGGCGAATTCAACAATACCGTCTGCAGAGCTGGTCAGCCGGCCAACCTTCGTCGTCATCCCGGGGGGAGAAAACAATCGCTACAACCGTTTACTGGAAACAACGTCATTTAGGAAATTTTTACAGCCTAAACAGTCCTGTATTGAATTTACTCTGGACTATCTCCCTTCAGGACACTTGGATTGCAGTGGACGAGCAGTGTGGAGGAATATTAAATGGTTTTTGTGTAGTTTTATGGACGTTTTTGTGCAGGGGTGGAGCAGTGATTTTAAATGTGGGGGTGTTCCAAAGAACGGAAATTGAATTTCAATTTTAATCACAAAATGCAATTTTTAATCACTATCCCGGAGTTATCACGGTGGATTTACCTATGCTACGACGTTCCTGAAAAAAACTCTGCACTTCATGGCTGGATTGAAAACTCTCTCGAAAAGATATAATTGACCTGAGCCCACCTTAGATCGCCAAAAGAGTAAGCTTCCAATCAGGGTCCAAAACTAACTTTTTCAGGCTGGTAAGTGAATTTTTTTACCAGCCAGGCAGATAATTTACCAGCCAAGCAAGTAAAAATTGCGTTTAAGTGCTGTATATTGCTATCAGTAGGCCTATTATTTAACGTGTCATTTGGGTCTTATATGCGATCAATATTTTAGTAGTATGCACTAATACTAGCAATTAGGGGTGTGCAAAGCATCCGGAATTTGTATTTGTTGAGGGGGGGGAAGTATTTCTATTTGTATTTGTGTTCGAGTAAAATTCAAAATAGGTGTAAAAATCCAGTTTTTTTGAGATACACTTTCTAATTCTAATCCATTATGAATCCCACCACCACCTGCTGAACAGACAGAATATAAACAAATGAACTATCATTAGGCTACTTCAAAAAATCTCTCTCTCTCTTACAGTTGTTTAGGATTGTGTGTGGTGTTTTTAATCATATTTTTTAATCATATTTTTATATATATATATGATAATTAGTTTAAAAAATATTTTTATCAGTAATTTCTTTTTTTCAATTACTAGACATTTAAGGCGACCCCATCTGAATTCCAGGCGACCCCACATGGGGTCCTGATCCCAAGGTTGAAAAACACTGCTGTCTTTCCTGTCTGCTCTCAGAGTGTGTGTGTGTGTGTGTGGGGGGGGGGGGGGGGATTTTGTGTTGATTCTCTCTCTCACACAGAGAGCACACAAACAAACAGGCGCGCGGCACACACATGTTCTCAGCGGTGAGGTCCGACCAGAGCGATTGACGTGTCCAACCAACCCAATCAGACGCGCGGGTTCGGAGTCTGAACCGAGAATTAAAAGTTGGACCGCGCTGGTCCGTGCTTCAGCACCGTGTGTCAGGCCGCGTCTGGTTTTAATTAATACGGGGATAAACAGTCAGCGCCGTGGTCACCGGAGCTGATCACTGCCCTATAAGCAATGAGAGCATTTTTTTTTTTTTTTACCTCTGCTGACAGAGATGGTGTTGATTTGAGGGGGCGTATAGAGCCGGTTTCCTCTGCATTCACTCACCGGTAGAACTTGAGTTGAAAAAGATGCCTCTTCCTTTTTAGCATCTCTGCCTCCTCCTTCTTTCTCGTCTATTGTTCACTTTCAGTCACCGGTGAGTGACAGAAGCTCCGACTGGCACGTAACCAAAGTCCGTCTCTGTGACTTCAAATTTCCCGGGCCGGACAGCGGTCTGTGATTGGGTGAATGCCCGTTCGATTCGACCACTGCCTTTTCATGCAGCGTAAGGAGGCTGAGGCTAAGGTGCGCTCCATTTTTGTATGCTGGTGCACAGCGAGGGGTGGGCACACGGGTTTACCATTGGAAAATGTGGGGGGGATGAAATTATTTTGCTGGTGTCGAAACACCCTCATCCCCCACGGGTGCGACGCCCATGTTTTTGTGTCTGGTCCTATTACTCTCATATAAAGTTTTGGTTGGACTACGAACCGGCCTCAATTTCATTTTTTGGTGAACTATTCCGTTAAATAAAGTTTTATTCTATATTCTCAGGCTCTTATTATCATGTGTTCTACATTCCTCAGACCTTCTGCTCCTCGCGCTCCCTCTTCAGACGCTCCAGCTCGCGGTAGATCTCCGTCTGCTCCGCCGCCTCCTGCTGCAGCCGCTCCTGCTCCTCCTCCTCTTCCTCCTCTTCCTCCTCCTCCTCGCCCTGCTGCCGCTCCCCCTGGACCTCGGAGCGCCGCTCCTCCTCGAAGCGCTCCTTCTCGGCCAGGAAGTCTCGGAGGCGGCTCTCGATGTCCTGGCTGCGGCGGCGCAGACTCTCCTCCTGGCGCTGGATCCTCTGCTGCACCTCCTCCGACTCCTTCCTCTGGCTCTCCACCTCCTGCTGCAGCCGCTGCAGCTCCGCCTTCTCGCTCTGCTGCTTCGCCTCCATCTCCTTGATCAGACGCCTGCACACACGCACACACACACACACACACACACACACAGGGATGTCACGATTATTGGTCTTCTTGGTGCGATTATTGTCAGAGAAATAATCACAGTATCACGATCAGTGGCGAAAGTAAAATTAATGCAAGTACGTAATGCCGTTGCATTAGGGCCCGTGGCCAAAAAAGGCCCGTGGTGAACTCTGGTAAAAATAAAATAAAAAAAAATAAAATTATCAATTGGTGGTAGTGTATTAAATCATCTTGGCTTTTACATGATTACTGTCATTCATTGATGTTATTCTGGATTATGAACATGCGCGCGGGCATAGCCAGTTCTCCTTTCGCGTTCTCCTCTCGCGTGTAAACAGTGCCACGGTGCGATTTGCCGGGGGGGGGGGAGGGGCATTCATCTTCTTATCCCCGGAAAAAAAAAAAAAGACAGAAAGAAGAAGCCCATGGTCTGATCTGAGTTAGAAATGTTTTTGATCCGAGCCCTGTCTGGTCCTGTTCTGTTTGATGACTGAGCCAAGGGAAGAGCCAGTAGCCTAGTCTTATTTAGAAAAAGTGTAATTGCTGCAGATTAAACTTGTAAATGTCGAGAGAATGCTGCTCTCGATCCGACCCTTCCCTTCTACTCTTTTTAAACTCTTTTAAACAGTAACACAGACAGATTTTCCATCTTTGCATCAGAATTGTTTGAAATTAATAATAAAAAAAAGCCTGTCCCATATAGACGCCTGTCTCTAACATATGCCGGGCTCATAGAGCAACCACGCCAAATGAAATACGCACCAACAATATGCACCGACAATACTACTATATAATTTAAATGAATTTGTAACTTTATTGATCTTTGTCCTTGCTGTTGTTGTCTTGTTTTTTCTTCCTTCTTTCTTCCTCTCTGTTTGTTTGTTGTGTTTTTTCCTTGTCTCTTTTCTATTGGTTGATCTGTTTTAGCCCTTTGGCCTTCTTTCCTCTCCTGCACAATTATTTGCCTTTGTATCATTAAATATAATTATTGTTTATTTATGAATTTAAAAAAAAAATCATTTCACAACACATATAGTCAAAATATAACTACATTACTAATTATATACACTAAATATGAGTAATATATTAGTATAAGACCAATTGTTGTCTATTCCAAATGTTTAAGTTTATTATAATCGTTTTTTAATTACAAATGACATTTTAATTCCTACCAGTTCACTGTACATTAAGTAAATTGACATTAACGTGATTTAACGAACGAAAGTCACAGTATTTAGGAACCTTTATGATGAATGAATGAATTAACTGTGACGTTTAATACCACGGTTAATTGTGAGAATTAAAGTAATTGTGACATCACTACACACACGTTAATGTGTAAACTACTGGAACTGAGTTACTGATCTAATAAACGCAAGAATAAGTCTTAAACAAATAAAGAGCCAATCAGAGGAGAGACTGAGAGCCTCCTCTGCTCTGATTGGCCTGCAGGTGGCGCTCTGCTGCAACTTTCATGTAAACTAAGTTATTATGTGTCTTTTACTTTTCATTTTGGTTTTAACTTCTATTTCATAGTCGACTCGTCACCATAGCGACCGGTTCGGAGGTCAGAGCTTGTTTTTACCTCTTGAGCTCCAGCTTCTCCAGCTCTTCTCGCTGCTGCCGCTCAAACTCCAACCTGATGACAAACACACACACACACACACACACACACACAGAGTCAAACGTGTTGCCTGCTGCCGGAGAGACACAGCTGAGACAGGAACAGGAACAGGTGAAGCAGGCGGAGGCAGCGCCGATGAGATGAGAGACAGCAAGCTCCAGCTACAACAACAACAACAAAAACAACAAAAACAACAAAAACAACAGCAACTGAGGTTTCTACTGTCAGGCGAAACCTCCTGTGACCCCTGGACATTTGTGTCGTTCACCTCTCACACTTTCCCAACCCCCCCCCAGGTCAGATGAAAGGTCACTGGGGGCTGGTTTTTGGCAAGGAGGTGTATCGTTGGGTAAACTTTGGATGTCCCAAATTTCAGAATGAAAGTCTAATTTTTGGACTCGTAATGCATTTTAACAACATCCATGTCCACCTCCGCCTATGGGTTTTTTAATGTATTTTAAAGTAAAAATTTTAACTAACAGATATCACCATGAAACTTCCCAAGTTTATTACTCACATTGAGACAAATATTTTTTGTATTACAAGTTTTGTCAAATTTTATGTTTAAATATGTAAATGAGGCAATATCTAATGAAATATGCACTAATTTCCAGAACCGAAATCTGAACAATGGATGAAGCTACTTTCTAAATTCTTGTTTTATTTTGTAGACATATTAGAGTCAGAAGTTTTCACCGAGGGGATTTGGGATTTTATCTCTTTTTATCACTAAAAAATGTATATATGTGTCTATACTGCATGTAGCATGTCAACATTTAATAGAAATTTACTAAGGTGATGAGTAGCTGGCTGGGCTGCAGCCGCTCAATTTATTTTATGCCATTTTTTGTTGTAAACGTTGTTTGTTGATGTTTTTCTTCTTCTACTTCCATTTCTTCTTTGCTTGGATTGTAGGTATCATCTAATTTGTGAATTAATTCTTTGTAACAAGGGGTAGACAATATAAGTTTGCTTCTTTCTGCCCCCTTTCATTCAAGAGTTACAGTATTGTCATTGTTTTTTATGAGTTTTATTTTATTTTTTGGTTTTTATGCTCGATAAATGAATGAAATAAATAAATAAATAAATAAACTAAACTAAAATACTGTCACCAGCCAAAACCCCCATAGAAATGTTGTGTTTTTGCAGCAAAAACAACTGGCCAGGAAGGGGTTAAACATGTTGAAACCCATGTGAAAAGTGGTTTTCATGTACATATTTAGGGAGTAACTGGTGTCTACATTTTGTCCAGGGGTCAAGGAAGTGGTACAAACTGAAGGATCATCCGAGGGCTAAGCAGCAGGATGAGGAGCAACATGGAGACTGATGATGATGATGATGGTGGTGGTGGTGGTGAGACAGGCAGTGAGACGGGCTGTGAGACAGACAGGACTGGACGGGTGGGGACAGGTCTGTGTGGGACAGTGAGACACAGAGAGGGAGAGGACGGTTCGTCTACCTGAGGAAGACGGGGCCCTTCTCAGTGAAGAGCCTGTCGACAGGACAGAGGGGACTCAGACCAGCGATCAACAACCTGCTGACACCTCAACCTACCACTGAGCGCCTGAGCAGGAGTTCATTCACAAAAACTAAGACGGAATATATAAAGATGAGACTAAATTATTTTTAACTTTGTCAAAGTATTAAGTACCTCCTTCACTAAGATCCATTTCTTCTTATCCAGTTTTTAAAAAGCAGCTTAAACTTCTTTCAACTTCTCTTGAATTTCCCGCTCTCTCCATATCCCACATCCTTACTCTGTCTTTTTATGATTTCAATTAATGATTTTTTTGTACCTTATTTCTATTGTCATTATTTGTTACTGATCACTTTGCTCTTTATCTCTCCATTTTTTCTCATTTTGGTTCATTTTGCTCATATAACATTGACTATGTATGCACTTTATCTCCTTTTTTTTCCTATGTTTATTTGTTAGCCATAGAAATTTGTCTTGTTGTAATTTGTTATAGGGGTGGAACTTATGTACAAGCCAGTCGGCTTCGTTCCCTCCGTGCACCATTGAATTTAAATGTGTGCTAAATAAATAAACTAAACTAAACTAAACTAAACTAAACTAAGTACTAAGTATTTTAATAACTGTATGTTTCTATTATGATATGAAACATGTTTTATACCTGAGTGTTTGTGATGTGTGACCGGCTGTATGCACATGTGTACGGATGTTTGGTCTGTTATGTAAAGTTGACAATTTTAATCTTTCTATTGTTCTCATTCACCTGCCCAGGGACGACGGATGGAAAGTAGCTAGTAAGATAAATCCGGTACAAAGCATCTTCTCTCATCTCGAGACTAATGGCTGTTTTCGAAACCGCATACTACCGTACTGGCTACTACATAGTGCGTTAGTATGTACTGTATACTGCATACTGAATGTGGGATTCAGTCTGCTACTTCAGCAGACCGACACAGTTCACACCGCAGTATGCAGTATACGAGTTTCCCAGAATGCATTTCGCGGCAACCGGTAGCGGTAGCTTTGAAACAGGCAAAAAGCTGTTTTATTTCCCGCTCTAGCGCTGTAATTATGTAACTTTATTAAGTTTTAATATTTTTTCATGAGAGAAAGTAACTGTTTAGATCCCAATATACGGCCAGTTTATCCAAATGACGGCTGTTTAGAGGTTTGCTACGATGTTTTTCGGAGAAGTGAAACTCAGCAACGACTGCGACATCACAGTGGCAGCAGTCGGTCTGCAGAGCTGCTCGGCCGGCCAACCTCCGTCGTCATCCCGGGGGGAGAAAACAATCGCTACAATCGTTTACTGGAAACAGTATAATTTAGGACATTTTTACAGCCTAAACAGTCCTGTATTGAATTTACCTGGCGTTCATGCAATGTACTCTGGACTATCTCCCTTCAGGACACTTGGATTGCAGTGGACGAGCAGTGTGGAGGAATATTAAATGGTTTTTGTGTAGTTTTATGGACGTTTTTGTGTCGGGCCCTATTACTCTCATATAAAGTTTTGGTTGGACTAGGAACCGGCCTCCCAGGTCTCCAGATGCACTTTGAGGAAAAAAAAACTACTCCTGAGTATTCATCAGCACGAGGGGGAATCACTAATGACTGAATTTCATTTTTTGGTGAACTATTCCTTTAAGAAGATAAAAGTAGAAGTTAAAGTTAAAACTAAAACCTCCTCGTCTTTAGAGGAAATGGCTGCAGCTACAGTTACACAGAGTTGATCTGGACCACGGTTGCCATGGAGACGGTGAGGTCAGACACCCGGTGCTGCAGGTGAACTAAGAGCTCTGAGGTCAGAGGTCGAGGGGGCGGAGCTTGATGCTGATGCTGCAGCGCCATGCAGCAGAGCAGAGGTCAGAGGTCAGAGGTCAGAGGTCACTCACCCGGGGTTGTAGAGCATCACCGTGGACAGGTTCTCACAGGACTGAGACAGGTCGGACATGGACAGACTGAAGGTGGACAGCAGGCCGCTCTGAGGGGGAGGGGTCAGAGGTCAGAGGTCAGAGGTCACTGACAGCAGGAATATACACACACACACACACACACACACACACAGTCAGAACATGTGACTTGTTGAATGTTGTTGTTGTTTGTTAAGTGCGTGTATTTAGTTTAACAGTGTGTGTCGACGGAGTGTTGCACATGTCATTTCACTGCAATGATCTTGTGTTGTTGTATGTGACGAATAAATCATCTATCTATCTATCTATCTATCTATCTATCTATCTATCTATCTATCTATCTATCTATCTATCTATCTATCTCACGTTGCTGAAGGTCAGAGGTAAGAGACTAAAGGTTAGAAGTTGAAGGTTAGAGGTTGAAGGTCAGAGGCTAAAGGTCAGAAGATGATTTTTAGAGGCTAAAGGTCAGAAGTTGAGGGTCAGAAGTTGAATTTTAGAGGCTGAAGGTTAGAAGTTGAATTTTAGAGGCTGAAGGTAGGGGTGTAACGGTATATGTATTCGTCCCGTGCCGTCACGGTACGGGGGTCACGGTTCGGTGCACACAGTCACACGACGAATACGTCTGAATGAATATTAAAAAAAAAAAAAAAAAAAAAGTCGAGGCCTCACTCCGCAATCTAGGTGGCGGTAATGAGCCTCGAAGCGGCCTGCAACCGTCATAACAGACGAAGAAGAGAAGTGATGAGAGTGTGAAGTTAGAGGAGGAGAGCTGTCTGCTTCATTCATGTCACTGTGGCTTCTCAATGAAACACGACAGCGACGGCAGCGGCGACGGCTCGCGACCATAGACTGTGTAGCAGCTTGCGACTGGTCCACCGGACAAAGTCCGTCGGCGATATTTCACGGATGCGCGGTGCGTCGCTAGAAACGCATCAAACACGTTAGCGCATGTTCACCCGCCTCCCCTCTCTCCCTCCCACATGTCAATCACTGGTGCAGGGAAAAAGACAACTTGTGTGCAACAACTTATCCCGCTGCTTTTAAGCCTCTTGACATGAACACAGACAGGACCAGAAACATCACCAAAGCAACTGCCATCTAGTCTAAATTAACTGTGTAAACCAACATTGATGTTAGTTTCTTGTTTTGTTTTGTTTGTAATAGCTGTCAGTTGTCAAGTGCAAGTTTTTTTCCCTCTAGAATTAATGAATGGCATGATAACACTCCTAATGCACTTGTTTAATTTTATATTAAATTTTTTTTTTACTTTTATAACACAAGACAGATTTTAGTTTTACATTCAATAGTGTCTGTTGTACCGAAACCGTACCGAACCGTGACCCCTGAACCGAGGTACGTACCGAACCGTGACTTCTGTGTACCGTTACACCCCTAGCTGAAGGGTAGAAGTTGATGGCCAGAAGTTGAATTTTAGAGGCTGAAGGTTAGAAGTTGAAGGTCAGAAGTTGAATTTTAGAGGCTGAAGGTCAGAAGTTGAAGGTCAGAAGTTGAATTTTAGAGGCTGAAGGTCAGAAGTTGAAGGTCAGAAGTTGAATTTTAGAGGCTGAAGGTCAGAAGTTGAAGGTCAGAGGCTGAATGTTAGAAGTTGAAGGTCAGAAGTTGAATTTTAGAGGCTGAAGGTCAGAAGTTGAAGGTCAGAGGCTGAATGTTAGAAGTTGAAGGTCAGAAGTTGAATTTTAGAGGCTGAAGGTCAGAAGTTGAAGGTCAGAAGTTGAATTTTAGAGGCTGAAGGTCAGAAGTTGAAGGTCAGAAGTTGAATTTTAGAGGCTGAAGGTCAGAAGTTGAAGGTCAGAGGCTGAATGTTAGAAGTTGAAGGTCAGAAGTTGAATTTTAGAGGCTGAAGGTCAGAAGTTGAAGGTCAGAGGCTGAATGTTAGAAGTTGAAGGTCAGAAGTTGAATTTTAGAGGCTGAAGGTCAGAAGTTGAATTTTAGAGGCTGAATTTTAGAGGCTGAAGGTCAGAAGTTGAAGGTCAGAAGTTGAATTTTAGAGGCTGAAGGTCAGAAGTTGAAGGTCAGAAGTTGAATTTTAGAGGCTGAAGGTCAGAAGTTGAAGGTCAGAGGCTGAATGTTAGAAGTTGAAGGTCAGAAGTTGAATTTTAGAGGCTGAAGGTCAGAAGTTGAAGGTCAGAGGCTGAATGTTAGAAGTTGAAGGTCAGAAGTTGAATTTTAGAGGCTGAAGGTCAGAAGTTTAATTTTAGAGGCTGAATTTTAGAAGCTGAAGGTTAGAAGTTGAAGGTCAGAGGCTGAATGTTAGAGGCTGAATGTTAGAAGTTGAAGGTTAGAAGTTGAACTTTAGAGGCTGAAGGTCAGAAGTTGAATTTTAGAGGCTGAAGGTTAAAAGTTGAATTTTAGAGGCTGAAGGTTAGAAGTTGAAGGTCAGAAGTTTAAGTTTAGAGGCTGAAGGTTAGAAGTTGAAGGTCAGAGGCTGAAGGTCAGAAGTTGAATTTTAGAGGCTGAAGGTTAGAAGTTGAAGGTCAGAGGTTGAATTTTAGAGGCTGAAGGTTAGAAGTTGAATCTTAGAGGCTGAAGGTCACACACACACCTTGCGTTTCTCCCTCAGTTTTGCCGCCTCCTTCGGGTGGTTGAAGCGGAACATGTTGGTTCTGCCCAGAAGAATGACGGCGCCTGGACGACAGAGCAGAGTAGAGACACAGTGACGGAATAACGGTGTTATAATTACATAATAATACTATAACTATAACTATAATAATACAATAGTTACGGACAATAAAATGCTCCGTTACTTGACTCAAGAAGTCGCGTTACTAAATAATAACACACCTGTTAAAGTGTAGGACTAGTTAATAGTTACTTTTCCTTAGTTATTTTTATAACATAGTAACTCAGTTACATTTTGGGGAAAGTAACTTGTAACTATAGCTGATTACTTTGTGCCCAACACTGGTAGAGTCACAGTAGAGTCCAGTAGTCTCACCTTGGTTGAGCGGCGCCGACTCCGTCACCTGGACGCCGTTGACGGAGCACTGGGCGCGGCCCAGAGGAACCAGCGCCACGGCGCCGTTCTGGTTCTGGAACATGCAGTGTTCACTCTCCAGGTCCAGACCGTGGAGCGCTGAGGACACACACTGCTGGGTCAGACACACAACAACACAACAACAACAACAACACAACAACAACACAACATCTCCAGGCTCTGAGCCACTGGGCCGGCGCCACTCACTGATGTCCTGCTCCGTGGACGCGTCCTCTCGGCCCACGTACGTCCGTCCCTCCTGAGGACGAAGGACAACACACACACACAGATGTTAGAGACACGACAGCAGCATGTGTGTGTGTGTGTGTGTGTTAGGGGTGTACAGCCAGTGCACTATTCAGATTCGGTTTCGGATTCAGGCTTTTAAAAAAAAACTTCAGATTTGTATTTGTATTCGGGAAGAAACCGGAAGTGGGCGCACTGACTTCAGCCGAGCTAGTGCTACGCCGAGCTAGCCGGCTAACTTCCGCTTTAGCTCTCGGCTAACTAGAACAGGAATAAAATAATTTAATGGTGCGGCTCTTCTAGACTTTCCAAACGTAATCGGACTGAATGGATCAAATTCTGGTAGAGAAACGAGTCGTTTCGCGGGGGTTGTTGTGACACTCAAATAAAATTATCCACCGTTATAGCCGCTTCTTTTCCCATTTTTTTGTAATGCAATGCATGCAGGGAGTTGCTGTTTCTTAACAATCCTAACGTGAACTAGACACAAATGAAACAGGGTGACTCCCGTCGCGGCAGCCGGCAATAATACCTAGCTGCAGCCCCCCACTACACCCGAAGCCGCGCTGCAGCTAGACCCTTCTACGTTACGGTGCATTAGCGCCACCTACTGCTGTTGCTGATCCAAACGTTTCTTTTTCTTTAGAAAAAAGCTCCCGAATAATGAGGAGAAACTTCGGACAGAAAAACTATTCGGGATCAAAGCGTTTTTCGTGTACTTCCGATTACCATATTCGGGTTTGGGTACACCCCTAGTGTGTGTGTGTGCGACCTCTGACCTTCAGGTGGTACAGGATGATGCCGGTGCTCAGCAGGTCGTCGTCGATGCCGATGAGGTGAGGAAGCTCCGAGTCCAGAACCACGCCGATGCCCTCCTTCCTCAGAGCCAGAGTCTCCTCCTGGGGACGGAGGCAGAGACAGACAAGATGAGACAGAGACAGAGAATCTAGAATCTAGAATCTATCCAAGTAGTGAGATGGCACTCGGATGTCTCCCAAGCTGAGCGAGTACTCGGATATCGGCTACAGTCCTAGTAGGCTGTTTAATTGACCTCTGGCTAAGCCCCGCCCCCTCCACTCACTTGGACAAACAGTCAACATTCGGTGACAGTTGCTATGGCAACAGCTGTCACCGTAGAGACATTTCACAGGAGACAGAAAGATTGAATATCATCTCGAAGTCACCAAAACTTCACTTAGCTTTACTGCTATGGCTGTCGGTTGCCGCGAAACGCCGATAGCGACATTTCTGTTAGCCTGTCTATGGAGTTTTACATTATACTTTAGCATTAAGCTAGCGGACTTTATGCTTAGTTGTGATGCTGGCTAACATCTAAACATCTCTGACAATATGTTGCCTAAAATACGTTGTTGACTTAACTTAGAACAGATGTAGACATCTTTGTTCATTTTATCCACGTTTAGTTGGTGTTGTGGTCTACTGCATAACTTTATCCAGAGCAGACACTTCTCTCGGTTGAGATGGGGCTTGGGAAAAGGTAAAAAACTCCCCCCCGTGGCCTCTCGGGATACCTAGTGTCAGAGTTGCATGTACCCCATGAACACCGTTTGACCATTTTAAACTTAAAATGTCAAGAAAAAACATATAAAAACGAATGAAAACTGACTAACTGCAATGCATTTCAATGGACGTGGAAGCAGAGAATGTCCGAGTGTATGGGCTAGCTATGTGCACTGTGATTGGCTCATCGTGTTTGGGGGCGTGGCTTAGCCATAGGTCAATTAAAATAGTTTAATTGGATGTTTCAGCATGGTTTTATTCAGCTTATTCAGTATGTTTTGATTGAAAGGATCAAGACACTAACACCTGTGGAGGGGGAGGAGCTTCTCACCTTCAGGATGTTCTGCGTCTCGTTCCACTTGTTGGTCCACTCCTTGGTCAGTTCCCGCACCTGAGAACGAACACAGAGTCAGAACATGTGACCTCACGCTGCTGAAGGTCAGAGGTCAGAGGCTAAAGGTCAGAGGTTGAAGGTTAAAAGTTGAAGGTCAGAAGTTGAAGGTCGACTCACTCTGGCCTCGTTCTGGTGCAGCTTCTCCTCCATGCTCAGAGCCGTGGGCGAGTCCAGCAGAGCGATCTACAGACGGAGGTCAGAGGTCAGAGGTCACAGAGTTAACAGTGTGGCCACAGCAGCTGTAGGTGTAGATGTTGTTGTTGTTTACTAGGGCTGGGACGATATGCTTTTCTCCCGATTCAATTCTTCTACGATTTTTTGGATGGCGATTCGATTCAAATTGCGATTCTACGATATTGCCGATTCTCTCGATTTTTAGTCTTTAGCATTTTTAATTTATCTTTAATTTATCTGCACACAAACACTGTAGGAGCCTAAAAATTAACATTATAAAGTGAACTTAAACCCTTTCCAAAACCTGGACTCTCTCACATTGCACAATGTTAAAAAAAAAAAATTAAAAAAGAAAAATCGATTTTTGAAAATGTTTAAAAATCGTCAAAAAAGATATCGCGGTATTTATGTGAATCTATTTTTTCTCCCGCCCCTGTTGTTTACCTGGTTGCCCTGCACCAGCAGCGCCTTCAGCCTGGCGATCTCGGCCCGCAGCTCCCGGATCAGCCGGACGTTGGCGTCCTCGTTGATGGTCGGCTTGTTGATGATGTTCTTGGCTCGGTTGGCGTAGCGCAGCGTGCTCAGCGTCTCGCCGTAGTTCACGTCGGCCGGAGAGACGTCTGGAGGAGAACCGACACCATCACGTCACACACTCCTCACTCGATGATTATTATATATTGCACATCTGTCACATCTGTCACATCACCATAGCTGGTAATTTTTTATTTTTTGTAACTGAGAATTACCATCGTTGGTATTACATCTGCCACTGTTGCCACTTTCATGTTTTATCTTTATTATTACTTTATTTATTACTATCGATACTATGAATAATCATGCTGCTATGAGCACTTTGCACTTTGTCCACTACACCAGTGGTTCTCAACGTGGGGTCCGGGGACCCCTAGGGGTCCTTGAGAGATTTGAAAGGGGTCCCCGATTTTTTCTTGAAATTTTACCACTTTTTCTAGATTCTTTTTTTTTACTTTTTGTTTTAGAAATTTTACCGCTTTTTTCTAGAAAGTTTTTACTTTATTTTGAACATTTTTTTACGAGAAATGTTACCGCTTTTTTCTAGAAGTTCTTTTTTTTAATTTTACCACTTTTTCTAGATTTTTTTTTTTTTACTTTTTGTTTTAGAAATTTTACCGCTTTTTTCTTGAAAATTTTTCCTTTTTTATTTTTATTTTGAACATTTTTTTACGAGAAATTTTACCACTTTTTTGTAGAAGTTTTTTTTTTTTTTTTACCACTTTTTCTAGATTTTTTTTTTAACTTTTTGTTTTGGAAATTTTACCGAAATTTTACCGCTTTTTACTTTTTTATTTTTATTTTATTTTTTGAACATTTTTTATGAGAGATTTTACCACTTTTTTCTAGAAGTTTTTTTTTTCTTCTAATTTTACCACTTTTTCTAGATTTTTTTTTTACACTTTTTTGTTTTAGAAATTTTTTCTATAATTTTTTTTTTGTTTTTTACCACTTCTTCCTAGAAATGTTTAAATGTTTTTGGAGAAATTGAACCACTTTTTTCCAGAAATTTCTCTCTAATATTTCCAAAAATTCACGCCATTGGCCCTAATGTAAAAGTATAAAAAAGTAATGTTCTTCAGCCTCAGAACAAATATTTGTGTATTTCTGATGTTTACTTCTAAATTTGGTCCAATTGGGGTCCGTGGTCTAATTTGTGTCAATTTCGGGGTCCTTGATGTACAAAACGTTGAGAACCACTGCACTACACATACAGTTACTGTACTGATACTGTATGTGTCCACCACACATACAGTATATGACAATCAACATCTTGCTGCTATAAGCACTTTGCACTCTGCCTACCTCATACATGTTGTTGCCTAAATGTTGTCCATTGTCTAACTGTGTCTGTTTATGCCTCATCTTTGTATAATAGCTTGTATTCTGTGTATTTTACTACTTTTATGTGTATGTGTAGAGGGACTACAGATGGAAATGAGCTGGGAGATAAATCTGGTGCAACCATCTTTTCATTTTTTCCTTTAAATGATTAATGTAATTGCACACTGTCCCTTATTAAACTAATAAACTAAACTAAACATATTGATGATTGATTATCGGCGGCGGCTCACTGGCGATCATGATGGTCTTGGCGTTGCCGCCCAGACTGTCCTTCAGCAGCCACGTCAGCACCGAGTCTCTGTACGGGACGAACACCGACTTCTTCTTCAGGTTGGTGTTGACGCCGTCCTGCGCCATGTCGGCTGCACATGGACAGGAAACAGTTAGACCGATGACATCATCATGACATCACGCAGTTAAAGCGGAGGCTGCAGCTGCCTTAAAGGGATAGTTCACCCAAAATTCAAAGTCCAAATAGGACGGACCAGGAAGAGGAGCTTCCGCTACAAACAAGCTTGAAATATAGACTTCGTAACAAAAAGACACACCAAAAAAACATCCAAATACCTCCATGCTGCTCGTATGTAATGTCCGTCTTGTATTGAAGCCCCGAAATGCCAAATGGTTCCAAAAAAAATTAAATAAGCCTATATTTCAAGCTTGTTTTGTAGCGGAAGCTCCTCTTTAAATTTTTTCTTTCTTTCTTTCTAATTTTTTTCGAAACAATTTCGCATTTCGGGGCTTCAATACAAGACGGACATTACATACGAGCAGCATGGAGGTATTTGGATGTTTTTTGGTGTGTCTTTTTGTTACGAAGACAGTTGGTATCCATTTGCAACCGTCATATGGACATGCACTGCTACGCCGAGACCCCCTGTAACTCAGAGAAGCCACGGAGGACTCTGAAACTTCTCCCAGCCCTTAGTCCACATGAGGGGGAGGAGATACTGAGTGAAATTTCAATTTTGGGTGAACTATCCCTTTAAGGCAGCTTCATGTAAAAACCTCCATTGTTCTGCTCCTGTGTTTTATTCTGAAGGGTCAGGAGGGGACGGGGCTTGGTGACCGCTGGTTTTAATGGTTTTAATGAGGCTTTAATATAAAAACGACCTACCGAGAGCGGAGATGACGTTGCCCAGGGTAACCAGCGACTTGTTGATGTTCCCTCCCTCCTTCAGG
The DNA here is from genome assembly GCF_045865225.1 of Trachurus japonicus. NCBI lineage: Eukaryota > Metazoa > Chordata > Actinopteri > Carangiformes > Carangidae > Trachurus > Trachurus japonicus. Next base: position 36,793,633 of record NC_140907.1, read on the forward strand.
CGGACGCCCGTCGCTCCGGTGGCGTCGGCTCGCTCGCTTCCTGCCAGGTCGACCAGGTGGATCTTACTCACCGTCTCACTCGGCATCTCCGCGTCAAACTTCGCCTGAGATTTAAAAGAAATAAAATAAAATAAAATAAAATAAAAAGTTGTTTTTCATGACTGTACTTCCTGCTGTCACCTGAACTTCAAAGTAAAAGCCTCTGTGGGACAAGGGGTGCTACTATTGGATGCACCTTATCAGTTTGTTTTAACAGATATGTTTGAATCTAACTTGTGTCAGTGCATTAATTATCTGTTGTATTTACGGTATATATTTTTTTAAATGTGGAATGCATTTTTTCACTTTGTATTTATTTTAAATCCTTTTCTCAAAAATTTTAAACTTTTTTTAAATTTTAGTGGTTTCAAAGTGGGTACCTACGAAGGAGTATTAGCGCCAGCCCCCAAAAAAAAATCCGGCGGGAAAAAAAATTCTGGCAAAAAGAAAAAAAAAAAAAAATTCATCGGGGAAAAGAAAAATCTGGCCAAAAAAAAAAATCCATCGAAAAAAAAAAAAGGCCAAAAAAAATCTGGCAAAAAAAAAAGGGCCAGGTACAAAAATAAATAAATTGAGAAAATATCAAAGTACTATAGTCGGTGGATATGGCTGCTTCTACAGATGCCAAAAGAAAAGTCCATCGAAAAAAAATACCCCAAAAAAACTGGCAAAAAAAAAAAAATCCATCAAAAAAAAAAAAACTGGCAAAAAAGTTGAAAGTTTTTTTAACCACTTCTTTCTTGAATTTTTTTTTTTTTAAATCTTTTTATATTAAGAAATTTTAAACTCTTTTTGAGAAATTTTATATTTTTTTTCTCCAAAATTTTAACCTTTTTTTTTTTTACCACTTTATTCCAGAATTTTTTACAACTTTTCTTGAGAATTTTTTCAATTTTTTCTAGAATTTTTTAAAACTTCTTTTTGAGAAATGCTAAGACTTTTTTCTCAATTTCGCTAAAATTTTCCAAAATTTCACATCAATGGCCCTAATCTGAAAGTATATTGACTAAGAAAGTAATGTTATTCAGTCTCAAAACAAATATGTGTATTTCTGGTGTCTGTTTCAAAATGTTGTCCAATGGGGGTCCGTGGTCTCATTTGTGTTTCAGAACCACTCGGTTATCGATTATCGGTTATCGGTTTCCAATAAAAGTTATGGTGCATCCCTCTGAGGAACTGATCCTGGTCTCTGACCTGAGTGAAGTTGATGGTGAAGATGGCATGTGAGCGGCTGCTGACGTCGTTCATGCCGGTGCTGGCCGTGGTGCGGTTGATGTTTCCCGCCTCCATCAGCTCCTCCACGTCGCTGTAGTTCTGCACCAGGTGTTTGGACAGATCTGGGACCAGAGACGGAGGAGGAGGAGGAGGAGTCAAGGGCTGTGTTCGAAACCGCATACTATACTGCTAGTACGTACTGATTTGGCCAAAATGCAGTATGTAGTATGCAGTATGTGAACAAAAGCTAAATCTGCAGTATGCGAAAAGTTCCCGGATGTCGTACTGATTCGGAAAATATTTCCAGTATGCATCTGACCAGTCTACATCGCGTACTGTATCCCACAATGCAATGCGCCCCTGACGTCCTAACCGTAACCAAAGACGGTAGTGTAACCAACATTTATCTCCTAGAAATAATTTAACCAGCCGGTGGTAAACCTCTAAAAACCTGCGGGTAAGTTAATTAGCGATCGTTTTCTCCCCCCGGGATGACGACGGAGGTTGGCCGGCCGAGCAGCTCTGCAGACCGGCTGCTGCCTCTGTGATGTCCCGGTCGCTGCGGAGCTTCACTTCTCTGAAAAACATCGGAGCAAACTTCTAAACAGCCTCATTTGGATAAACTGGCCGTATATTTGGGATCTTAACAGTTACTTTCTCACATGAAATAATATTAAAACTTAATAAAGTTACATAATTACAGCGCTAGAGCAGGAAATAAAACAGCTTTTAGCCTGTTTTTACAGCTACCGCTACCGGTTGCCGCGAAATGCATTCTGGGAAACTTGTATACTGCATACTATATACTGAATCCCACATTCAGTATGCAGTATACAGATACTAACGCAGTATGTAGTAGGCAGTACGGTAGTATGTGGTTTCGAAAACAGCCAAGGAGAGTCTCAGGTGTGCAGGTGAGCCGAGGCCCCGCCCACTTCCCGTGAGGTCAGCAGCCGTTACCTTCGACGTAGGGTCCGTCCTTCGGATGCTCCCGGACCCTCAGGTTGTAGGTCTGCGTGGATTTCCTCCTCAGCAGGTCCCGGACCCTCTCGTTGTAGATCTCCAGGTAGCTGAGCACAAACATCATCACTCTCACCTGAGCCTTCAAAATAAGAGCTCACATCCTCATCCTAATAGAGAATGAGGGGTGAGCCTTCAAAATAAGAGCCCACATCCTCATCCTAATAGAGAATAAGGGGTGAGCCTTCAAAATAAGAGCTCACATCCTCATCCTGATACAGAGTGAGAGCTGAGCCTTCAAAATAAGAGCCCACATCATCATCCTGATACAGAATAAGGGGTGAGCCTTCAAAGTAAGAGCCCACATCCTCATCCTAATAGAGAATAAGGGGTGAGCCTTCAAAATAAGAGCCCACATGCTCATCCTGATACAGTCAGAGCTGAGCCTTCAAAATAAGAGCCCACATCTTCATCCTGATAGAGAATAAGGGGTGAGCCTTCAAAATAAGAGCTCACATCCTCATCCAGAGTCAGAGCTAAGCCTTCAAAATAAGAGCTCACATCATCCTGAATGTGACTGAGCTGAACACCTGGGACAGATGTTAACACCTGTCCCAGCTGTGAAGTTACTGATTATACCACTATACACTGTTCTTAAAAATAATAATAATAATGTTAATAATAATATTTACCTGTTGACACCTTAACGCTCTTTGAACAGCTGGAGTTTGGACTCACCTGACCTCGGTCCTGTAAGACGCCTCGTCCCATCGCGTGTTGTCAGAGATGCGACTGAACAAACCTTCACAGATCCTCGGGATCAAACCTGCGTCTCCCTGGAATAACACGTAACACATCGATCACCGATCATCGATCACCGATCACCGATCACCGATCAATCTGATTGATTCACTGACACATGAACCTGATTATTAATCGATACAAAGAGACGAGCTGGGTGACGTCTCCACCTGTTCCCTCACATTGATTTAATCAGTGTTAATCACCAACAGTATTGATTATTATAACTGTACAGATCTGTGTCTGTATTAAAGGGATAGTTCACCCAAAATTAAAATTTCACTCATTATCTCCTCCCCCTCATGTGGACTAAGGGCTGGGAGAAGTTTCAGAGTCCTCCGTGGCTTCTCTGAGTTACAGGGGGTCTCGGTGCAGCAGTGCATGTCCATATGATGGTTGAGAACGGAGCTCACTTTTCTTAGTCCGAAAAGACACACCAAAAAACATCCAAATACCTCCATACTGCTCGTCTGTCATCTCACGCGATTTGCACTGACACAGGAAGAGCAGTGAACTGAGACACTGGGAGCTTCCGCTACAAACAAGCTTAAAATATAGATTTATTAAATTTTTTTCGGAACAATTTCTCATGTTGGGGCTTCAATACAAGACGGACATTACAGACGAGCACTATGGAGGTATTTGGATGTTTTTTGGTGTGTCTTTTTGGACGAAGAAAAGTGAGCTCCGTTCTCAACCCTCATATGGACATGCAGTGCTGCACGGAGCCCCGCTGTAACTCAGAGAAGCCACGGAGGACTCTGAAACTTCTCCCAGAAATTTGAATTTTGGGTGAACTATCCCTTTAATGAGGCTCCGTCTGATCTGGTGTTGGATGTTTGGACATGTGGTGGACGTGTGTCTCACAGGGTTTCCCATCATGGTGTAGGACTTCCCCGAGCCGGTCTGGCCGTAGGCGAAGACGCAGGCGTTGTAGCCCTCGAACGCAGCTTTCAGCACGTCAGAGCCCAGATCCCTGAAGACCTGAGGGGACACGACCAGGACAGGAGGGTCAGTCCAGTCAGAGGGACAGAGACAGAGACAGACAGAGAGACACAATGACGGACAGGTGGACAGACGGAGACAGAGACAGAATACTGGGAAGAGAAAACAAAAACTCAAAGCAGACTAAATTGTTATCTAACTCTAAACAGAGAATATAAATTGGCCGAATACCTCCTCTCTGTTAGAGACATAAAACAAAGACTGATCCTGACCAAGTACAGGCTGAGTGAGCACCAGCTCGCTGTAGAGAAAGGACGACACCGACAGACATGGCCGCCCAGAGAGCAGCGGCTACGTGCTCACTGCTCCACAGGAGAGATAGAGACAGAGATGCACTTCCTGCTCCACTGTGACAAATACTCTTTAATAAGAGACGCTCACTTTAAAGAAATAAGTAAGAAAATCAAAAGATTCCACCTGGAGAAAATGTCAGTCCTGCTGGGAGAAGGGACAGCAGCTCCTCTGGCAGCCAGGTATGTGTCTGTTTGCCACAGCCTGAGGAACTCACTTTAACATCTTTACCCGCACCATTATTTATACCTGATTGTATTAAATTCTATTGTAATGTAGTTTATATGGAATATTGTTTATTTGTTATTGAATATTGAAATATGTAATACTGTATATATATTTGTTATATTGAAATGTCTTCGTAAATAGTTTGTAAAATGCTTTGGCAACAACACATTTCTGTTCGTGCCAATAAAGCTGTTTGAATTGAATTGAAGACACAGACAGACAGAGACACTGACCTTCTCCTGGGAGACGAAGGCCGAGCTCTTACAGTCCGTGGAGTCGTAGGAGAAGTCGTAGGTGAAGGTTTTGGTTCGATCTCTGGTCGAGTCTCCGGCTACACCGTCAGGGAGCTGACACACACACACACACACACACACACACTGAGGGCGCTACACAACAACAACAACAACAGAATTAACGGGAATATATGGGAATAAGCGGGAATAAATCTGAAATTTACTAAATTGAAGGTTGGCCTTTAACAGGGAACTTAAATGTAGTTAGGGAAAATATATTGTAGCATAATCTTGGTAAAACAACCAGATTTAATGCAAGTACACTTGAATATCTACAGTACATGCTGTTCCTCAATAACCACACTGTTGGGGGTCGTTTTACTTTTTGATTGGGTGGGGGGACATTCATGTTTTTGTTGTTCAGTGAAAGAATTGATTGTTCATTCAATAATTTAAACTAGATAAAGTTCTACTCACTAATAAATCTGTAGAAATGTTGTGTTTTTTTAATTGTATTACTTTGCATGGATGTCTGCTTATGACAAAACTAAATATTTACATGATACAGTTTGTTTAAATTACCCCCAATTTCAAGTTAATTCCCATAAATTCCCATAATTCCCATGGAAAGTTTCCAATTTGGAATATTTCCAAAATTCCCTAGCTTAACTTTCCATTGCCCCTTTGCGACCCTAAACAACAACAACAGCACTGACCTTCAGGTTGGTGATGGACGTTTTGTTTCCCTCCATCTTGATGATGCTCTTTGCCGTCAGGTCCTTTTCTCTGTTACACACACACACACACACACACACACACACACACACACACACACACACACACACACACACACACACACACACACACACACACACACACACACACACACACACACACACACACACACACACACACACACACACACACACACACACACGAGTCATTTATTGATTGTCAAACCAGTTGATGAGCTAATCAATCGCCCGTCTGATCAGCACTTCACCTCTAAAGCTGAAAAGACCAGAGGACGAAGACACAGACTTCACTAACGTCCACCTGAGTGTGTGTTTTAATCAAAATCAAATCAAATCAAATCAAATAAACTTTATTTGTCCCACCAGGGGAAATTTGTCTTGGGCAAGAGAGTTAAGACAGCTGCCATGTAAAACAACCATACAAAATATATAATATACAATACACCAGTAACTAAGGCAAACAAATCCAAGAGAAGAGAGAGAGAGAGAGTGCGGGGTGCAATAAATAGAGTAAAATACTTATGATACAAATTCAAATAAAAACATACTTTAAAAAAAGCTAAAAGAAAGAGCAAGGGATGTTGGTATAAAGGTAAACACAGAGACTGCTTGATGAAAAACTGTCCCTGAAGGCAACGTGCATCAGCGGTTTTGCATGAATTTCCCTTTAAAACAACCTACTGCTATGACTAATGGGCCAATTTGACAAAATGTTGAACTATCCCTTTAAATATGGTTAGATCAAATCATCTTTTCTTTGTAGCTGAGGAGGAATAATGTAAATATCAAGACCCATGGTTATTATCTGTCTCCTGACTGTGTGTCCTCAGACTGACGATGTCTGAGTCATGATTGATTACAGTGATTTTCTCCAATAACTGATCAATAATTCAGTGACTCAGTCTGATGATGACGATGATGGTGGTCGTCGTTCTATATAAAACCAGACAGAACCGGCTGCAGCTGTTTCACTGACACTCACTTCATTTGATTTAATTCAGTTGTTAGAACATGGGACTTTGAGTCATGATCAGCTGCTGCAGATCGATCACAGCCTGTATTGATTATTGGCTGTTGTTGTGGAGACTTAAACTCCATGTAGTTGAACTGTAGAGCTTCACTCCAACCTGCTGCTAGTTCAACTACAGTCAGATTTAAATATTTCAACTACTCTATGGGTCATTTTTTGTAGTTTAACTTCTCAATTTACAAAAACTTTGGCCAATAACATGAAATATTGTTTCTGTTTTCATTTTTAAAAGGCCGCTCTAGGCTTATATAAAGTTTATTTTACAATTATTGTGTCCTGGTTTTAAACATTGTTGTTCCAGACACACAGATCTAGACTATGTCGACCTCTTTGTATTGTTTATTACATTGTTTGTTGACTGGTTTACATTTTACATACAAGTGGGAACTGAGGGTTAGGGTTTTAATTTTCTCTTTATAATACTCATCATGTCTATGGTTTTATTTTTATTTTACCTTTATTTTACCAGGCAAATTGCTTGAGATAAAAAAAAAATCTCTTTTACAAGCATGGCCTGGCCAAGAAAGCACCTACAGGATGTTGACCAAGAATGTAAACTAATAAAACTGAATGTAGAGATATATTTCTGCTGCGTGTGAATGTTTTGTAAACTATTAGGCCTATATATTTAGTTTCATATCCACAGCCACATGTTGATTTATGTAACACAGAGTTTAATGAGTAGAAGTAGCTGATAAAGCTGCTTATTCTTTAGCTGTAGTTTTACTAACTAGCTACTCCTGCAGAACTGATTTGATTTCATTTGAAAATCTTTAATGTCCCCGAAGGGCAATTTGGTTTGCAACAAAAGTTCAGAGTCAACACAGTAGATCTCACATAGCATCTTTTTTTTGATTCATAAATACAGCTTCCCCCGCCCCAACACTGGTGGCTGTTTTCATCTGAACAGACAGGACAGAACCGGTTTATTTAATAATAATGTGCTGAGTGAATGAGTGAATGAATGAATGAAGCTGTGGCTGCACCTGCTCCACCTGCTGACGTCACAACAACAACAGGTGTGGACACGTCATCGTCACTGGGCTCAGATAGATTACACACTGAAACCACGACCCACCGGTACCGGTACCCGGTACGAGTCCATGTGATAGCCTACTGAAGATGCATTAATATTTCAGTATAATATAAACCAGCTAATAATAACTAAACTATATAGGCTGTTAACTATATGTGATACAGACTAGTGAAGCCACTACAGCACCTTTAACCCACATTACTGAACCCGAACCGAGCCTGTGTCTGTTTACACACTGAGAATTAAACAGCAGCAGCAGCAGCAGCAACGGACCAGTATCGAGTCCCTGACCCTCCATGTGATACTGAAAATGCATTAATAGTATTTCATGATAAACCAGCTAATAATAACTAAACTATAAAGGCTGTTAACTATATGTGATACAGACTAGTGAAGCCACTACAGCACCTTTAACCCACATTACTGAACCCGAACCGAGCCTGAGCCACTGAGTCTGTCCCTGAGATTGAAACAGCAGCAGCAGCAACGGACCAGCATCGAGTCCCTGACCCTCCACTCACCAGTGAAAGTGTGAAAGGCTGCTGAAGATGCATTAATATTTCAGTATAAACCAGCTAATAACTAAACTATAAAGGCTAACTATATCATATCTTTAACTATTTTTAACATTTTAACATTTAACCCACATTACTGAACCCGAACCGAGCCTGGCTCTGTTTACACATTGAGATTGAAACAGCAGCAGCAGCAACGGACCAGCATCGAGTCCCTGACCCCTCCACTGTCCACTCACCTCCTGTTCATGGGCCTGACCCGCACCGCCACCCGCACCGATGCCATGGTTCATCCCGCTGTGCTCCGGTCGGTTCTGTCGGTCGGTTGTGCTGCTGCAGCCCGCCGCCTTATAGCAGCCGCCGAGCGGGGGAGAGACGAGGGTCCGGAGGGTAAACACACTGGGGCAAAAGTCCCCGAGATAACAGAGGGACAGAGCAGGAGGCGCTCCGGGAGGGGGGAGGAGGAGGAGGAGGAGGAGGGGGAGGTCTCCGGTGTGGACAGGTGTGTGTGAGTACCGGCGGGGGTCGGTCGGTGTCCTGCTGCAGAGAGAAGAACCGGTGTGTCTGTAGTTAGCTGCTTGTAGCTCCAGAGTCAGCTGATCCAAACACAGGACGGAGGCCGAGAGGAGACATCCGGCTGCACCGAGATGACGTCACACACTACACACACCTACAGAGTCACACAGCCACCACAGGAAAACACTGATTTCAAAGTTCAAAAGTGTTTATTGTCATTTGCACAGTGGAAAGGTACGAAGGAGTATTAGGGCCAGCCAAAAAAAAAAAAAAAAAACACAGCCAAAAAATAAAAAAAGCCAAAAAATAAAAAATCCGGCACAAGGGAAAAAAGCAAGCAAAAAAAAAAAATCCGGCACAAGAAAAAAAAAAAAGTCAGGTGAAAAAAAAATCAAATAAAATTCGGCACAAGAAAAAAAAAGTCAGGTGAAAAACAAAACAAAAAAAATCCGGCACAAGAAAAAAAAAAAAGTCAGGTGAAAAAAAGATAAAATAAAATTCGGCACAAGAAAAAAAAAAAAGTCAGGTGAAAAAAAGATAAAATAAAATTCGGCACAAGAAAAAAAAAAGTCAGGTGAAAAACAAAACAAAAAAAATCCGGCACAAGAAAAGAAAAAAGCCAGGCAAAAAAAAAAAAAAAGAAAGAAAGAAAGAAAGAAAGAAAGAAAGAAAGAAAGAAAGAAAGATGGAAAGACAGACAGAAAGACAGACAGACAGAAAGAAAGAAAAGAAAGAAAGAAAGAAAGAAAGAAAGAAAGAAAGAAAGAAAGAAAGAAAGAAAGAAAGAAAGAAAGAAAACACTGGTGTTAACTTTTTAACATTTTAACTGTGGTTTAATTGTTTTACAGTTCCATCTGAAGTTCTCCATGAAGTTGTTGCTAGGATACAGACTATGTTGTGTTCTAAATGTTAATGCTATGCCAGGCCAGTAGGTGGCGATGCTATGTTTGTTCTGACTACAGGACTGAGGAAATGTTGTGTACGATATGCATGGGAAGAAGAAGTGTTGTGAAGGATAATGTTCGTGCTGAGTAAACGAAGCTGGAAACAACTCCTCTGTTCTAGTGTTTATTCCTAAGTGTTCAGTGAAACAACACGACAAATTGGCGACGAGAATGGCCGTGGCTACTACTCCTTTGCCCCCTGCATTCCTCCAATGTCCCGGAGACCCTGCAATGCCGTTTGAAATATGGCTAAAGATGTTTGAAAATTACCTGCTTGTAATCGACGTGGAAGGAGAAGAGTGGCCCGACACCCGACAACGAGCTGTACTGCTACACAGCGTTGGTACTGAAGCACAGAGGATTTTCTACACGTTGCCTAACACAGGTACCTCATACGCCGAGGCTGTTGCTGCCTTGCGGGCGCATTTTGTGCAGAAAGTAAATGTGATTGCCGAAAGACACAAGTTCCGCCAACGGGCGCAAAGACATGATGAAACAATGGCGCAGTACGTCTCCGCGCTACGTGAGATGCTGGCACTGTGTGATTTCGGAAATGTCGAGGAAGATATGCTACGTGATCAAATTGTTGAAAAAGCTTACAGTGGGCGCATACGTGAACGTTTGTTATTGGAAGACAGACTAACATTGAATAAAGCCATACAGATTGCAAACCAAGTGGAGTCCGCCGCACGTGATGCCAGTGCTTTCTCACAAAATGAAACGACAGTCCGGGAGATTAAAAAGTTTCCAAAGAGGGAAGGTGGACGTCCCAACAACACAAGTGGCCAAAACAAAGGTGAAACAAAGACTGTACACACACGAAAATGTTACAGATGTGGCTCAGATAAACACCTGGCAAATTCTACAAAATGTCCGGCTACAAACAAAGTATGCAAATCATGTGGAAAGACTGGTCACTTTGCAAAAGTGTGCAGATCAGGTCACAAACATGAAGTAGGGGAAGTCGTTATTCCCGAGCTGACTGTATTACATCTGCAAGGTTCTGCACCTGTAGAGAAGAAAATAATGTGTAAAGTGAAATTAGGCACATTCCCAAATATGCAGTCATGTGAGTTAATCGTGGATACTGGATCGTCAGTCTCCATATTGCCAGCCCATGTCTATGAGAACTCATTCAGCCACGTACCCCTGAGGAAAGCTGAGATCCCGCTGGTGACATTTTCAGGGCAGAGAATCCCAGTACTAGGTATACTGAACATACAAATACAACATGATGGACATTCTGCTCCCGCCTCCTTCTACATTGTGAAGTCAGGTTCACTACTGCTGGGGTTGGATTTAATCACAGCTCTGGACATTGTTATCATGGGAAATAAAGTGATGCCAAAAGCAGAACAAGAAATCAGGGAGATAACCATCACACCTCCATCTGCCAATACAGCCCCACCACTGCATACATGGGGCTGTGTGAAACATTTTGTGCACAAGGTTAAAGTCAGAGATGATGTGCAACCGGTGCAACAGAAATTAAGGAGGTTGCCGTTTACTGTGAGAGATGCTGTTTCTGCAGAGTTAAAGAACCTAATGGATGCCGACATCATCGAGAAAATCGATGCGTCTCCCTGGGTGTCACCGATCGTGGTGACTCAACGGAAGAATTCGACCAGAATACGCATGTGTGTGGACCTCAGGGAGCCCAACAAGGCTGTAGTGACTGATAGCTACCCCATTCCACACATGGAGGAGCTCTTTTCAGAGCTCAGAGGAGCAACCATGTTCTCTGCAATCGACCTTGCAAATGCTTATCACCAGGTTCCTCTACACGAGGACAGTAGAGATCTGACTGCTTTCATAACCCATGAGGGCTGTTCAGATACAAGCGAGTTTGTTATGGGCTCGCATCAGCGCCCTCAGCGTTTCAGAAGATGATGTCCATTGTGCTGCAAGGTCTACAGGGAGTTCAAGCGTATTTGGATGACATTATCGTTTACTCATCTGGCCGTGCTGAACATGAGAGACGCCTGAAAGCTGTGCTCCACAAGCTACAGGAAGCTGGTCTACGTCTGAATACAGAGAAATGCAAGTTCTATCAGGAAAAACTGACTTACCTGGGTCATACAATAACTAAAGATGGACTGCAGCCAAATGATGACCACATTGTGGCCATTCGTGATGCTCCAGCACCTGCGGATGCCACTTCCCTCAGATCTTTCCTGGGTCTGACTTCGTGGTACTCCAAGTTCATACAAAACTACGCAACTGTTGTGGAGCCAATGCGAGCGGTGCTACGTGACACTACATTCACATGGACTGATGATGCACAGAACAGTTTTCAGAAAGTAAAACAACTTATCACTGATAGTCCAGCACTCGCCATGTTTGACCCCTCACTTCCCACAATAGTTTCCACAGATGCCTCTGATTATGGCGTAGGTGGAGTTCTCACACAGATACACCCAGACACCTCCGAAAGAACAGTGGCATTTGCTTCTCGTTCCCTGAGTGCTACTGAGAGGAAATACTCAGTGGTGGAAAAAGAAGCTTTGGCTTGTGTCTGGGCTACAGAACGCTGGAGGACTTACTTATGGGGAACAAAATTCACCTTGCGAACTGATCATCAGGCTCTAACCACACTCCTGAATACAAAAGGCATGGGAAGGGCAGGAATGAGAGTAGCACGCTGGTCTGCCAGGCTACTCTGTTTCAATTATGACATTGTCTACAGACCTGGTAAACAGAACCAGGCAGCAGACTGCCTTTCTCGTTTGCCACTCCCAAGCAACCAGGACTGCTCCCCAGATATAGAACCAGAGACTGTGGCTGTTGTGTCTGTTCTCCTGATGGCAGTGCCCATGTCCGACTTTGCAGATGTCTGTTCTTCCTGCCCAGAGTTACGCCAGCTGCGTAGCTACATGACAAAGGGGTGGCCTGCAACCTCTAAAGGCCTGCCAGCCGACATGATGCCTTACTACCAGGTAAAAAATGAGCTGTCCATGCATGAGTCACTCATCATAAGAGGGAGCTACAGGTTAGTGGTGCCTGTACAGCTACGTTCACACATGGTGCACCTGGCACATGAGAGCCACCAAGGCATAGTCCGTACCAAGCAAAGACTCAGAGACTTGTATTGGTGGCCTAAGATGGATGTTCAGGTACAATCGGTCATCGCCACATGCATGCCCTGTCAGCTGAATGACAAATCCACAAGGACGGCACCTGCACCAATGACACCAGTTCCCCTGCCAGATGGACCCTGGCAAAAGCTGGCACTGGACATTGTTGGGCCATTTGAAACGGGTCCTGCTGACTGTAAATTTGCTATTACAATGTTAGATTATTATTCAAAGTGGCCAGAGGTTTGTTTTGCTCCACAGTGCACTACAGCTACAGTAATTCGTTTCATGAGCACTGTGTTCAGCCAAAAGGGAAACCCGGTAACTGTGGTAACAGATAATGGCCCTCAGTTTACCTCCTCAGAACTGTCCTCTTTCCTGAAAGAACGAGACATACAACACATCAGAACCACCATATACCATCCAGAAGGCAACGGGGCAGTGGAGAGGTTAAATAGAGTGTTGAAGGAAAGCATCCTTACTGCAGAGAGAGAGAAAGCTCCATGGAAAGCTCATATCACTGAGTTTCTCCAAATCTATAGAGCTACACCACATGCAACTACAGGTGTATCACCCTTCCAGCTCATGTATGGAAGAAGGATGAGAACCAAACTCTCTGTTCAACCAGAAGTCACAACTGCTCCAGACCTCACACTGAGAGACAGAGTAAAGAAGAAGCAGTTACACATGAAAACATACACTGATGCTAAGAGACATGCCAAGGCACCTAACCTGCACCCAGGGAGTCTTGTGCGTGTGAGAAACCCAGTGCATGTCAAGAAAGGAAAGCCCAAGTTCAGTGAGCCTTATCAAGTGATACAGCGGAAAGGACCACACAGCTACACGCTCACTGATGGTAAGACGTGGGATTCTTCTCACCTGTCAGTGTTGCCCGAGACATTCACTCTCCCAGCTGGAGAACCAAGGCCTGAGGAGCCTGCTCCAAGTAACCGTGTACCAAACAGGAGCCAACGGAACAGAAAACAGCCAGAGTGGCTCAAAGACTATGCTACTTGAAAGTACCTGAGTGCTTTATAAGCTGCCATAGAAAAAAGGTTTAAGATAGAAAACAAATAACAAATGTACTGTGGTAATGCAGTGTTCTTACTGTGTTCTGTTAATGGTTATACTGCAGTTGAAGTGACTTTCAGGTTTTCATTACAGTCGATACTTGCATTTGAAAACATCCTTTAAGATAGTCCCCATTTGGTTAGTGAAGAGGATGTAACACTTTTAAGAAAGGGGGAAATGTTGTGTTCTAAATGTTAATGCTATGCCAGGCCAGTAGGTGGCGATGCTATGTTTGTTCTGACTACAGGACTGAGGAAATGTTGTGTACGATATGCATGGGAAGAAGAAGTGTTGTGAAGGATAATGTTCGTGCTGAGTAAACGAAGCTGGAGACAACTCCTCTGTTCTAGTGTTTATTCCTAAGTGTTCAGTGAAACAACACGACAGACTAAACATCCACTTCATGGCACCGGGAAAGCAGCGGTGGTGGACGGCTACTCTCTCCTTGCTGCAAGATGGAGGAATATAGTAGTGGGGCAGATAAGCAAAATGATTTGGCCCCTTCACCAATTATCCTGCTCCACCTGGCGGTTCCTGCTCCATCCGGTGGTCCTGCTCCACCTGGCGGTCCTGCTCCATCCAGTGGTCCTGCTCCATCCTGGCGGCCCTGCTCCATCCGGCGGTTCCTGCTCCATCCTGGCGGCCCTGCTCCACCTGGCGGTTCCTGCTCCATCCTGGCGGCCCTGCTCCACCTGGCGGTTCCTGCTCCATCCTGGCGGCCCTGCTCCACCTGGCGGTTCCTGCTCCATCCGGCGGCCCTGCTCCATCCAGAGGTCCTGCTCCATCCAGAGGTCCTGCTCCACCTTTCTTTATTTTTTGTGTCATTAGTCATGTTTCCATCCAAAGTGATTCGAATTACTGGGAAATGCGCATTAAAAGAAATTCGAATCGTGTGTGTTTCCATCTACGGACTTTGCCCCCCCCCCCCCCCCGACGGATTGACGGTCTGATTTGAACACATTAGCGCGATGTAGCGCATATGCTTATTACCTTCATAACGCGACCTGTGTGTGTGTGTGTGTGTGTGTGTGAGAGAGAGAGAGAGAGAGAGAGAGAGAGAGAGAGAGAGGCCACAGACTTTATTAATGATAAACGCTGGATGCGTTGGTTGATAAGTTTGGTTTTTACTGAGGAGGAACTATGAAGAACTGCAGTAACATCATTATGAAGGTGTGTGGGGGCTTTTATTTTGCCGTGGCGGTGCCACAATTAATTACATGTAGTGAAACCCTGATGTTGTCTTGTGAGTGAACTGAAACACGGGAGCAGATGGGGTGAAAGTGGCTACGTCACTTAATTCGCATACAGCTTTTTCCATCCCATTCGAATCAACCAAAACCCGGCCATAGCGAGCGTATTTCAGTTTGTGCGAATCAGGGGATTTTAATTCGAATCACGGCGTTTCCATCATCATTTTTCGATGCGATACATCTCGATGCGCATCTAAACAGCTGATGGAAACGCACTTATTGTCGTGAGCTACTGGACTAATTTGAATTTCCCTACTAGGGATGAATAAAGTATTCTCTACTCTACTCTATGAGACATTTCAGTAGAGTCTAAATTTAAAACTTGTTGCATGGCTTTTCTTTTCCTTTCCTTTGTTCTCTTTATTCCTAAATAAATAAATAAATCTCCACCTTGTTTTTTCTCCTGTCTCCTGTAGGACAGACTCACCTGTATGGCGTTTTTACCTGCTGCTCTTTGGAGCTGTAGTTCCTCTCCCGGCCTGTAGTTCTCCTCTCGGCCTGTGGGGGCAGCAGAGAGCCGACACCGTGGAGCTGTAGTTCTCCTCCCGGCCTGTAGTTCCTCTCCCGGCCTGCGGGGGCAGCAGAGAGCCGGCAGACTTAAAGTAGCCGCCGTGTGACCGTTTCCTGTTGTACATGAGCGCTGTGAGCGGGCACCAGGTGAGTGTAAACGGGGGGTTTACGTGTTGTTTTCTAACACCGGTTTACCTGTAGTCTGTCTCTCGGACGGACCGGTGATAGACCGACTCACACCGGACCGGTCAGCTCGCGCAGAGCCCCGCCGGTAACGGTTAGCTCCGGAGCTAGCCGCCGCTAAGCTAACGGTATGAATGAAAACATGAGTCTGAAGCTAACACATGCTAAAGCTACACCGCTGCTGCTGTTGCCCTGGTGATTACAGTTGATTTATCGACTTTTATTTTATCTCATCGAGTCTGAAGGATGTCTGGGTTGTTTTAATGAGTTTGTAGCCGCAGACAAACAGATAATAAAGTTGTTTTTTAGATAAATAGATGAAACTTTATTGATCCTGAGGGCAGATTCACAGTGGTCAGCTGCTCCAACACAGTAAAAAAACACACACACACACACACACACACACACACACACACACACACACACACACACACACACACACACACACACACACACACACAAGAGAAACCAAAGCAAAGACGGTTTATAAACCAAGACCTTTCATGACGAGTCAGCTTCCTGTATGCATGTCACTAGGCTTCTGCACGGCCACGCCCCTTTAGAGAGACCAGAGGCAGCTTGGAGTGTATTGATTCCTATGGGACAATTTAATGTGAACACCGATTATGATCGGGCCTTTCTCCCCACGGTCACTGAAGCAAATTTTGGACTCATTTTTCACAAGCCACATCTCTTCTGAACAGTTTGACACCAAAATGGTAATTTTCAGACGGAGAGATCCGGAGAAAATCCACTTTGTTCAAGACCTGTCTCTGTCTCTACGACACACTCTCGCGAGATTTGGCACAGATCTCCTAGGCAACGTCAAACAAACGGCCGCGAACTCCCGTGAAAATGATTTAAATTATTTTTGGCATGCTAAATATTACTGTTAGTAGTGTAAATATTTAATGTTATCATAAGAAAATATAAATATCTCACTTTCATCTACCTAAAAATTGTATAAATCCACACACACGTTCACAGACGAGGTGGGGTGACGGTTGGCCACGCCCACTTAGAGAGACAGGAAGTGTATACCATTTCATATCATTGGAGCAGCCGCTCATGGAGTATCTTTCCATTTATTGAATATCTTTGACCAAAGTTAAATACCGTAATAACTTTGATAAAACGTTTTTTTAAAGTATGATAACAGTCAGCAGCAGTCTATTGTTGAATGTGCTCTATACACTTAAGCCCAGATGTATTCATACTCCTGTCAAACACAAGGAATTTCTTAATACTTCCAGTTACAGATCAGTATTTCACATCAACAGGACCCAGAGGAAACTCTGGAGCCACGACCAGTTTATTAAAGTAAAGTTACACTATTAAAGGTGTTTTATTTAAACGTTGACACAAAATTACCATGTCCAACATTATTCATACCCCAGACAAGTGATACCAAGACAGGATGTTGAACAAACCGTTCTCTGTTTAAAAGTGTTTAAAGTTATTTTTCAATATTTCTGGTGGATTCTTTTAACCAGTTTTCTGACTATAAAAGTTGACTTGCTTGTGACATTTCAGTAATTTTCATGTCAATGCGAGACTTGTCAATGGCAAAGACCAGAAGCTCCTTGAGGACTCAAAAGCTCACAGTGTAAATGTCAGAAAGGAGGGAAAAGGAAACAAAAAGGAGACGGTGAAGTACCAAACATTGAACACAGTGAAAACCCTCAAAGGATGTGGTGGAGAGTCGGTCGTGTCACCTCGGCTGGTCAGAGAGAGTGCGAGTGTTGTGACGACGTATTCTGGGCCTGAGTGTAAATATCTGTGGTTGTGTCTCCTCAGGCGGCACCATGGACATCAGACCGAACCACACCATCTACATCAACAACGTCAACGACAGAGTCAAGAAAGAAGGTGAGAAGGAGAGAAGGAGGCTCATCAACCAGTTGAGCAGTTATTGTATTTACCTGAACCCTCTTTTAGTCTAGTGAATCCTAAACTAAATACTAACAGGTTTGGATTGCTCAATAAAGACCAGTGTTGGGTACTTTACTTTTAATATTAAATATTATGTATTGTTATAGTTACTAGTTTCTTTCCTCAAAAAGAAACAGAGTTACTACATTATAAACCAGGGAAAGTAACTATTGTATTACTTTTAAAAAAAAAAAAAAAGATCAAATATGTTAAATTACTTGGACTCACCCCCCAACTTTCTGTTTATCAGGAACTAACCAACTCACTCACTCAGTATCCCTCCGCCTGTGTGGAGGAATACTGAGTGGGTTGGTTGAACTACACTACACTTCAACAGGTGTGTTATTATTTAGTGATGGGAATTCTTGAGTCAAGTAACGAAGCATCTTATTGTCAGAGGGAAACAGTAACTTTTTTTGGTAACTGTTATTGAAAAAGTTTATTTTATTTGTGTATTAATTGGACATGAAAAAACAATGCGGATAAAAATGCACTGGAGTTAGCATTGTTGCTAAGAACAGAGAACAGACATGAAAGCAGATAAACAGAAACTCAACAGATAAAGCGAAACACAGAGACAAAGAAGTACAATAAAGTGCTGTAACGACAGAAGTGCTTTACATTACAAAGGTGCAGTGTTATTTATTTTTTATTTTAATGTTTATTTAACAAGGACGATACACACAACATTGCCACAAAAAATGGAAAATGCGATGCATACAAGGAATAGGTACCATGAATAAATAAACACAGCTGCAAAAACACACAGTTAAATTTAGCATTAAACATTAGTAAAGTGCTGTATTGACAATGACTTGAGAGAAGTTAATGTTCACATTTCTGCTGCTGCTTGAGCCAGTGTTTGACTTTAACACTTTTACACATCAATTTTTTTTTAAATTATTATTATTATAATTTTTTAAATTCTAGGCTTATGTTTGCGCTGAAGGAAAGCTCTTGGTCTCATTGTACATGTGTATAGTGACAATAAAGGCATTCTATTCTATTCTATTAAGATTAACAGTGAGTGCAAGTTTTAATTAAGTGGTGTTTGTCTGTAGCAACGTTATGTTATTTTATAACGGTGTTATTCCATCACTGATCAAGATGAATAACTTATAAATTATCCTGTGTGTGTCCTTCAGAGCTGAAGCGGTCGCTGTACGCGCTCTTCTCTCAGTTCGGTCAGATCATCGACATCGTGGCCCTGAAGACGATGAGGATGAGGGGTCAGGCCTTCGTGGTGTTCAAGGAGCTGGCGGCCGCCACCAACGCCCTGAGGCAGCTGCAGGGTTTCCCCTTCTACAACAAGCCCATGGTACGGATAGATAGGTAGATAGATAGATGGATAGATGGATAGATGGATAGATGGATGGATAGATAGATAGATAGATAGATAGATAGATAGATAGATGGATAGATGGATAGATGGATAGATGGATAGATGGATGGATAGATAGATAGATAGATAGATAGATAGATAGATAGATAGATAGATAGATAGATAGATAGATAGATAGATAGATGGATAGATCAGCTTTATTTCGGTGTCACTCCGCAACACACAATAAAAATCCAGAGACACTATAAAAATACAATATTCATTACAAAATTACCCGTTCCCCCTTGACAAAATGAAAAGTGTTGGGGAGAGACACCAACTAATAAAATCGAATAAAAACGCACATTATAGTACCATACAAACAAAAAACAAAACAAAACAATTGTTTTATGAACTGGAACTCATGAAAGACGGTCTTCTATTGAGGATGAGGTGGCAGGCTTTGGCACATTCGTTAATGCAGTGTTTGTTTGCCAGCTAAAATTACACACAATTTATTCATATCATCAAGATCATTAAAATTAAAATAGGATTTAGAAAGTGTACGAAATAGATCAGCACGAATGTCCGTATAAGTAACACAGTGCAAAAGAACATGGGCTTCAGGTTCAGGTTACTTTATTGATACCCAAGGGTAAACTAGTTTTGCAGTCAAGAGTTAAACAAGCAACAGAAAACGAACAATCAAATCAGAAATGGGACATTTAAAAAGAACACATACACATAAAACAAGAGACAGCTTCAGGCTCGACAGAAAGTGCTGCAGATCATGAAATAAATATAAGAAGTAAAAAACATGAAGCTAAAAAAGAGTTAAAAACACCAAGAGCAAAATTTCCTACAAGTTTAGAATAAATAAAAGCAATGAGATAAAAAGGGGATACACATCATGCTCCGAAAAGTGACATGTGCAGCTTTTGTGCAAACTACAGCTTGTTTACCAGTGTTACTGCAGCTGGGACAAAGCTGTTTTTGTAACGTTTTGTTCTACAAAATGGGACTGAAAACCTTCGTCCAGAGGGAAGAAGCTGGAACTCACTGTGCAGGGGATGCAAACTGTCATTTACTGTAAAATGGTCGTAACTATCCGCTGTAACTGTTTGGTGTACAGGGAAGAGGGGTTCAGCTGTGGCTCATCTACAGTATCAGCTTACTTGACCATTTCACAATTTGATTCAATGCGTTCTTGTTTTTAGTAGAAAGGCTTCCAAACCATGACGCCAAGGAAAAGGATAAAATAGACTCAATAAAAGCACGATAAAATAGAATTGTCATGGTTCTGTCTACATTCCAGTAAGACAGTTTTCTCAGACAGTGCAAACGCTGTTGTCCTTTTTAACACAAAACTTCACAGTTTTCTAGAAAGTTCAATTTAAAATCAATGATAGCCCCAAGGTATTTGTAGGATTCCACACATTCCACTGACTGACCTCTTATGTTTTGTGGCATCATGTGTGTGTTGTGGCATCATTTGTTTGCTTCTGATTCCTGATTCCTGTCCTGTCCTGTCCTGTGCTTCCAGAGGATCCAGTACGCCAAGACCGACTCCGAGGTCATCGCCAAGGTGAAGGGCACCTACGGCGACAAGAAGGAGAAGAAGGAGAAGAAGAAGAAAGCCGGCGGCGAACCGGCGTCGAACCTCGCCAAGAAACCAGCTGTGGTGAGTGGCCACGGCCGTCCATACTGATCAATACTCTATAACATCAAGACCTCGATCAATGAGCAGGAAGAAGGAAGTAAAGACTGTCGTTGTCGTTGTTGTTGTTGTGTTCACAGGGATCAGCTGTTCCTGCGCTGTCACCGGCCGTCCAGGTAAGACTGAACTCTAAAACCTGTCCAACTGAACAAAGACGTTTATACGCCGCCAGCTCTCAGCAGAATTTATCTAAAACATTCATAAACTCACCACATGCAGTCAAACACAAGGATATTTAAATTACTATACAGCACAACTCTAATAGGTTAAATATTATATATATTATATTATAATTATTATAATGATGATAATAATTATAATGATGATAATTATTATAATGATGATAATAATTATACATTTTATTTCTGATGTGCTTTTCATAAAAAAGATTGTTTGTATGTAGCCTATTGTTGAACATAAATAAAGTTCAAACAAAGAAAAAAGACTGACAGTAGGAAAGAAAGACAGACAAAGAAAGAAAGAAAGAGACAGACAGACAGAAAGAAAGAAAGAAAGAAAGAAAGAAACGGACAGACAGAAAGAAAGAGACAGAAAGAAAGAAAGAAAGGAGACAGACAGAAAGAAAGAAAGAAACAGACAGAAAGAAAGAGACAGAAAGAAAGAAAGGAGACAGACAGAAAGAAAGAAAGGAGACAGAAAGAAAGAAAGAGAGAGAGACTAACAGACAGTAAGAAAGAGACTAACAGACAGTAAGAAAGACAGAAAGAAAGAGACAGACAGAAAGAAAGAAAGAGACTAACAGACAGTAAGAAAGAAAGAGACAGACAGACAGAAAGAAAGAAAGAGACTAACAGACAGTAAGAAAGAAAGAGACAGACAGAAAGAAAGAAAGAGACTAACAGACAGTAAGAAAGAAAGAAAGAAAGGGACAGACAGAAAGAAAGAGACAGACAGACAGAAAGAAAGAAACAAACAAAGAAACAAAGAAAGAGACAGACAGTAAGAAAGAAAGACAGAAAGAAAAAAAATCTCAGAGTGCTACAAAGTTAAAAGCAAAGTATAAAAACACACAAAAACAACAAAATTAGTACCACAGATATGAGTATTAGCAGTCATGGGCCGTTCTGAACGGCATTTTAACCTTTGTCCATTATTGACAGTCGTTTTTAAACATGTGATTGAATCACTGGGAGCTGATAACCAATGACTGGTGATCACACATGAACTCTGACAACGTACAAGACAACATGTCTGACGCTGTACAACAACACATTCAACAATGACTTCAGCACCGGAGCTCTTTTGACAAACTTGGAAAACTACAGATTGAGTCAGAGTTGTTTTAGAGGTAAATTCATGCAACACCGTTGATGCGCGTTGCCTTCAGGGACAGTTTTTCATCATCAGTCTCTGTATTTCCCTCTGAAACAACTCTGTGTGGTAACGTTGTGTTATTATCTCATAGCGTGGTGAATGTGTTACTGGTCACACATGCGCGAGTAGATGAGAAATTTACTCGCAATGTCACAAATTTTAGTTGTAAAATGCGAGCATTTAGTCGCAGTCTGGAGCCCTGGATGCAGCTCATTTGTACTCAGACATCAGATATTCTATATAAAGGACACATAGATATGTATCAGAGGGTCGGCGGTTCGAATCCCGCTCTGTCCCAGTCGCTGCCGTAGTGTCCTTGGGCAAGACACCTTACCCACCTTGCCCCGTGTGGATGTGTATGAATGTTTGGTGGTGGTCGGAGGGTCCGTTTGGCGCGAATTGGCAGCCACGCTTCCGTCAGTCTGCCCCAGGGCAGCTGTGGCTACACACGTAGCTTACCACCACCGGTGTGAATGTGTATGAATGAATAATGGTTACTGTAAAGCGCTTTGGGTATCGTGAAAAAAGCGCTATATAAAATGTAAACCATTATCATTATTATTATACAGTGTAAAAACAGGTTCACAAGTCAAAGTAAAGGTCTTATATCAAATTCCTCGTTTAGTTTGTTGGGGGTGAAGGTACCTAAAACACACATGCTGTCAGCTTTTATCCAGTAAACATTGAACTTCTTGTGTGTCTCCTCAGGTGCCGGACAACCCTCCCAACTACATCCTGTTCCTTAGCAACCTGCCGGAGGAGACCAACGAGATGATGCTGTCCATGCTGTTCAACCAGTGAGTAGCTGCGTTTCCATTACAGATTTTCACAAAATGCAGGGATGCAAACAGCGCGCCGAAAAGCGAAACTCGCTTTTTTTCATGACCAATTAGGTGACTTGTGTGAATCGTTCAGATCCGAAGAGTTTTTGGTTTTGGGAGGGGAGGGGGGGGGGTCTCAGTGTCTCAGCTGGGGTCAGTAAAATGTTTTTCTAACAGGCTGACAGTGACAATCACGTGAAACTGAGGCGAACTCATTCATGGTCTCTGATTATACTGATAACAGCCGACCTCCAATGTAGACGCACGACATGTCGCTCATTAAAGCGGCGCGTATCCGCGTGCAGTCGGTGCGACGGCGACGCCGTTTTTCCCCCCGTGCATGTCATGGATGTATTATATTAACGGTGCATGTCCATGGAGCTGTGCGCCGCGGACATGCACGGTTCCCTACGTTGCTGTGTCAGGCAGGTGTTTCCACGGAGCTCTGCCCCGTTTCAGAGCTGAAGGAAGCCCTAAGTGGAAAGACGTTGCCTCCACGATGTAGATTGTGTTCAATTAAAGTGAAACGAGCACATTATATATATGTCCATTACACACTGAATGAAACATCCCATGTCTTTATTTATTGAGTTTATTTTAATAGTAATAATTCTGACTAACATTCAGTGAAGACCTAAAATTCAGTATCTCCAAAATTGAAATATTGCAAAGGATCTTTTTTTTTTTTTTTTTTTTTTTTTTTGAAAATTCTTTTTATTGAACATTTTCAAAACTACAACAGTCCAGTACAGTGCATACAAATTATAGATAAAGAATGCAGCAAATCCAAAACATGTTCCACAGCAGTGATCTCAAAAGTCCTTGTTCTGTCCCACTTCTCATCCAATTGCACCCTGCGTTCCCAGGTATTTCAGCACTTTGTCAAACTTTTTCGTAAAGAGGTCATTCAGACCGTTGATACGAAATCTTAGTCTTTCCGAAGAGATATAATCTGATATCAATGACTTCCACAGATGTATTGAAGGAGGTTCATCTCCTACCCATTTGGTCATAACAGCCTTTCGACCCAACATAAGCAAAAATTGTACAGTGTCCTTATGTGATCTTATTGATACAGGAATATATCCCAGTAAACACAATATTGGAATGGGCAGTAGTTGCTGATTAATTATCACACTAACCTCAGAGCAGCAAAGGATCTTTTTTTAAAAAAGCATTTTTAATATAGAAATGTTGGCCTTCTGAAAACTATGTCTATAATCAATCAATCAATACTTGGTTGGGGGGTTGAACTACTGGAACTTGACTTTTCCATGATATTGTAATGTAATCATTTGTTAATGGTGAGCACCAGACAATTCCTCTCTTTTTTGGTCCTGACCCGTTTGCATCCCTGAAAATGAAAGCGATATTTCTGAAACTGAGACTGGCCCGCACTCACACCACCTCCAACCCAAGCTGCTCAAGCACGGTCGCCTCCGTTGATATAGAGGGATTATTTGTTTACCAACACGGCGGATGTGCGCTTTAACCTGACTGCAGAAAGAACGGAGCCTTTTAAACACCAGCGGTGATGAGGTGGTTGTGTCCACACACCCGTACTGGTTTATGTGACTAGAGGGGACATGTTGGCACAGGAGGGAGTGGAGCGTGGATGCGAGCCAATCTCCTTCAACCATGCACAGAAAAGGGTAATGATAGAAAAGGTTTTTCTAATTTAATGCCCAGGTCAGCAATGCATGACAATAAACATGTGGTTCATTTGTCCCCTCAAGTTACATAAACCAACACAGTGTGGACACACACACAACTCCAGTGACGCCGGTGACGTGTAGAAAAGCGAAAAAAGTGTTTCCATTACACTTTTGCGATACACGTTTGTATCGATACGTCTCAAAAACCACCTCATGAGAGCGTAAAAACGTTTTAGCGATATTTGAGAGTTTTTTTTCAAAATGTAGGCGTTTCCATTACCAGTTTTTAATTTCGATATTTGTGACCCGTTCCATCAAAATGAGTCGGAAGTCGCAACGTTCTATTTTTAGATAATCAGCTGATAACACGGAAAACCCATAGAAAATCAAAAAAAATGTTTTACCCTAATTTCAAAGCAATGACATTCAAAACCAATCTCCCAAAGTTTCACAGTCCAGATAATTGAGAAAAGGCACGAAAATGATGATTAAAGTAGACCTGCAACTTAAACCCTCTGAAAATGAGTGTTGCATCGGTGCAAAACATGAAATATCTTCTGAACCGTTCATGATAGAGACGAGCTGTAAACTGCATCTGAATCGCGGGATTCTCCGCTTTCCGACGGTCATTGAATGGTGCCTCTATGACAGGAAGGGACGGGTACAGAAACAGATGCTAAACCGAGTAGCATCGACGCTAACAGACCGTAGCACCGATGCTAACGGAGCGTAGCATCGATGCTAAACCGAGTAGCATCGATGCTAACAGAGTGTAGCATCGATGCTAACCCGAACGTACACGCTTGCACATGTTTTATAAAATGTCAACAAAACATGACAACTTCTGAACCGTTTATGATAGAAACGAGCTGTAAAAAGCATCTGAATTGTGAGATTCTCTGCTTTCCGAGGGTCATTGAATGCTGCCTCTATGACAACAAGGGACCGTATAGGGAGCGTGTAATCACGTGGTACAGGAACAGATGCCAGAGTCACTGGCAAAAACTTTAACTGCTATTTTCTCAGGTTTTAGAACAGAATAAGAGAGTAGGAGATCGTAATTCAAATGGCCACATCTCGAAAACCATCAAATGTATGACTCTGACTAGGGTATCATTTTAAAGCTTATTTTCTAATCTTTCCATTGATACCAAAATCTCAACTTTGAAATTTGGGTCACTGTGACTCATTTTGATGGATCGGGTCGCATTTAGGTTTTGCGCATTTCAATAATAATGGGTAATGGAAACGCACCTAGTGACGACGCCTTCACTGTCGCTGCCCGTTAGCAGTCTGGTGTGTCTCTCTCTCTCTCTCTGTGTGTGTGTGTGTGTGTGTGTGTGTGTGTGAATTAAATTGTGTTGTGTTGTGTGCGTCAGGTTCCCGGGGTTCAAAGAGGTGCGTCTGGTCCCGGGGAAACACGACATCTCCTTCGTGGAGTTTGAGAGCGACACGCAGGCGGGCGTGGCCAAAGACGCGCTGCAGGGCTTCAGGATCACCGCCACCTGCGCCATGAAGATCACCTACGCCAAGAAGTAGAAGAAGAAGTAGTTCCTGTTTCTGACGCCGACAGAGACTCTGGGGGGGGAGGAGGTTTTTTGTAAATCGTGTGAACTGTTTATTTAGGTTTTTTTGTTTTGTTTTGTTTTGTTTTTTTAGTCGATGACGTCTGACTGGGCCGAGAGGAAATTCTCTGGCCTCCATCTTCTTTTGTAAAATAAAAAATAAAAGACTTTTACACAAATTTTTACCTCGTGAGTTTTTACACAGGTTGAAAACAAAAGGGTTAGGGTCAAACTTGTACATGTTGTTTAAACGGTGATCAGAGACTCTGAGGCCGAGGGCACTGGACTACGAAGGGAGTTAAAGGACAATTCCAGGCAAATTCAACTCGGGGCTGTATGTTCCTAACATTTTAGGTCTAAAAGAAGGAATCTGAAGGTTTTCAGTTTAATTGCTCCTGTTTTGCGGTAGTTGTGTCTGTCCCCGCATCGCCACGGCAGCGATGAATGGGAGCGGATGGAAGTTCTGCTGCTTAGGCTGTTTCCATCCCTCAAAGCCACAGACAGCGTCAGATGGCGACTCAAACATGCACCCAGAAGTTTATTTACTTCAAGCAAGTCCAAAGTTGATATTCCTGTGTTTATGACACAAACGGGAGCTTCCCACTGCACCTGAACACACCGAGCACGGCAACTGGGTCTCAACTCCGCAAGACTTTGAATTAGATCTAGTTTTACAAACATGTCGTCTTGTTGAAGTAAAGTCCGAAAATTCCTTCCGAGGGGCCGCTGTTCCAAATGTGTTTTATTTTGAAAATTGACCGGATTCTCTCGTGGTTTGACTTCCTGCCCGGCTTGACACGATCGCGCCGCGGGGACAGCAGAGCACCATTATTGGGTTACACAACCCTTGTAGTGAAACAAGAAATACCCTTGTATCTATAGATATCGTGCTTTGGTCATGTTTTTCCATATCTCAAACTGGATTTTTGGGAGAACCAAGGATTATTTCCAGGCAGAAATCATCATTTTCAGCGTGTTCATTTTGTCGCCTCACTTTTAAAGATTTATATCCTTATAGTAAGGGCATTTTATCAAATATTTGACCAAGGTACCCGTAACTGGATTTTCATAAAATTCCAAAATGTTTAATATGGCCTTAAAGGGACATTGTGTAACTTCTTCTGTTATCTATTCACGAAAATCGATTATTTGGTTCAAAAGTCTGTTTTTCATTCATCAGTAATCCCCCCCCCATCAACAAAGTGAAGTGTTCCTTTCAGCTCTGAATGAGCCGTTCCTTTCATTCATATCTCCATGGAGCGGGTAAGCTCGGTTGGTAGCTGACATGTGGTGTCGCCATGTTTTTACGTTCAGTGGCAGCGTGACGGTAGGAAACCACGGAAACTCAGCGGAGACACCGGAGCTTTCGGCTCAGGTCGAGGTGGCGTCTGTGAAAAGTCACCGCGGTAACGCTGTGAGGACTGAAAAACGGCCGTCTGTAACAAACCAGACGTCATTTTAGTCACAGAAGTCCAGAGAAAGCCGGTAAAACGTGGGTCAGGTCAACAATACGACATCACCATGACAACATATTGTCACGTGTATTGTTTTGCCTCGTCCTGACAGACCACTTGTTTAAATAGACGCTTTTTATGCCGTTACGTGCAGTGGCTGTTGTCTGTCTGCCTTAAGCCCGATTTCACGTGAATGCAGCAGGAAAAATACGACTGAGATGCTTGCGATCTACAACCGCACCACTAGATGGGAGTAATTCTTACACAATGTACCTTTAAGTAACTTGTGAGGGGTCAAACTCGGGGTTTTTCATGATTCTGCATTGATTGCAAGCATTAGTTTTTCACCCAAAACACTCCTTGGTGGAAAAAAAGAGAAAGGGAGGGAGAGAGAAAAGACACTGGGCATGCACCAGATTTCACATACCAACAAAAACTGAAGAAAAGCACAAACATGTGCTACATTGATTGCAAGCATGATATGTTCATTTGCACACACTGAGCATCACTCTCCATCCAGCATCCAGGCTCTAAAAGCGGTTGTTCTTGAAGAATGGAAAAAGATAGATATTGCAATGTGTCAACTTGTTCATTCCATACTAGAAGACTTGGTGCTGTCGTTAAAAATCATGTCAGGTCATACAAAGAAGTGGTAGTAGCTTTTGTTGTGTGGTGTATTCATTTTTGCTTCAACTGATTTAAGTAAAACTAAAGATTTTGTAATCTAAGTAATATTATTAACCTTACTTTCACTTCATGAGTTAAACAAATGTTTGATAAAACTCAGTCTTGTCAAGATTTAGCTATTTGTTCTTGTGTTCATTGAGATATTGATTAAAATCTTGCTATATTTATACTGAGCACTGTACATATATGTCCAGGAGACTTTCTCGAGACATGAGCGAGGGAGGATCAGATCATAGAATAGGTTTAGTGATAAGGAAAGCCACTATCAGCTGCACATCTGTCAGCAGGTCAGCTCCACGCAGACACTGCGTAAACTTTATTTTTTAAGACTAGAAGTTGACTTAGGGGATATCACGCCTGTGGATTGTTTTTTTTGTTCCGACTCAGCAACGAAACTGATATCTCTGACGTAAAACGCTCCCTGTTTAGGAACAACTGCTCCAAACCAACCAGATGTAAATACATCCTTAGTAAACAGTGACATTAGTGACAGTTGGATATTTACACTAACACTTCTGCTGAAGTACAGAATGTACTTTTGACTCTGCAAATAGGTACCAGTCCCGACTGGCGAGGTGCCGGATCTTGGCACAAATTAAACACTGTAACTCAATAATCATTATAGATAAGGGTGAGTATACAGTGCTTAGTGTTTATATACAACATGTCACTGTTTAAGTCACATCTAGTCTTACAAAATAAAGTTTGTGCAGTGTCTGCGTGGAGCTGACCTGCTGACAGATGTGCAGCTGACAGTGACTTTCCTTATCACTAAACCTATTCTATGATCTGTCTCGAGGACAGGACAAAGTCTCCTGGACATATGTACAGTGCTCAGTATAAATATAGCAAGATTTTAATCAATATCTCAATGAACACAAGAACAAATAGCTAAATCTTGACAAGACTGAGTTTTATAAAACATTTGTTTAACTCTACTAAGTGAAAGTAAGGTTAATAATATTACTTAGATTACAAAATCTTTAGTTTTACTTAAATCAGTTGAAGCAAAAATGAATACACCACACAACAAAAGCTACTACCACTATGATTTTTAAGGACGGCATCAAGTTTTCTAATATGGAATGAAGAAGTTGGTGACACATTGCAACATCTATCTTTTTCCATTCTTCAAGAACAACCGCTTTTAGAGCCTGGATGCTGGATGGAGAGTGATGCTCAGTGTGTGTGCAAATTAACATATCGTGTTTGCAATCAATTTAGCCCATTTTTGTGCTTTTCTTCTCTTCATTTCTAACAAACTTGTTTGTTTCAGTTTTTGCTGGTATGTTAAATCTAGTGCATGCCCGGTATCTTTTCTCGCTTGCTCCAAATCTGCATAATAAATTACATTAATTATAAATTTTCAATAGATTTTGTGACATCGCAAAATCCTGGAGGGTCTGTATAATGTTCTACAAAGTAAAAAAGATAGACTATAAATGATATTATATTAATAGGCTATAATATTGTATTACGATGAGTGGGAAATGTGGGCGTTGCTGTTTTTTTTTCCACCAGGGAGTGTTTTGGGTGAAAACCCCCAACTTTGAGCAGTTTTTTAGGGGGTTTCCCATAGGAGTTGAATTTCAAAATTTTAACACGTGATATTACACACCAGCAGTTAGTTCTTTTGGGATGTGGTACTTGCATCTCCTGGGAACAATGATGTTGACGTACTGTAGTGACTTTCCATCCCATTACACTGTAACTTTTGGGTGAAACTTCGGGGGATGCTAGGTTTCTCATCTACATCCATTGACTACCAGCGTGCACTCACAGTGGATTTGCAATGCTGTTGATCTAGAAGAGTTGCCAACGTGAATCTTCTAGCAGCAGCCTCCTGTTTTATTTTTATTTGGAGAGGACAGTGCACATTAAAGAGATAGTTCACCCAAAATTCAAATTTCACTCATTATCTACTCACCCTCATGTCAACTTTGAGCTGTGAGAATTTTCAGAGTCCTCCGTGCCTTCTCTGAGTCACGGGGGGGTCCGCGCAGCAGTATTTGTCCATATAATGGTTGTGAATGGATACCACTTTTCTTCGTCCAAAAAGACATGTCACAAGTTGACAGGTTGAGAGTGTGTGTGTGTCTGCCTGCGTACCTGCAGCACTAATTACCTGATGCTTTGCACGTGTGTAATTGAGCAGCGCTGGGGGGAGGGCTGTGGGTGCTTCACTCTTTTTCATGCAGGAGCAGCAAGCAGTGAGCAGGCCAGCGTGGAGCAGCTCAGCTGACACGGACGAGGGACACGGGCAGGAACGCCAGGAAGGATCGAACGCAACCTGACGGTCGTCACGGCTGGAGACGAATGAGTCTACCTGAGAGCACTTAACACGGCTGTGGAGCGACAGGAATCGCCGCTGCACAGAGGGAGGACGCCATCGGCACGCCAGGCCGACCAAGAGGACGCACAGTGTGAGAGAGGGAAGCCGTGGGAGACAGTGGAAGGGTGGGGACGCGTTCCACCCTTCCTCCAGCTAAGTACCCTTTCTATCCCTCTCTTAGCCAAGGAATTCTACATCAGTAATTGCACGAACAGGCTCAATAGTTTGGATGGGGATTATTATGAGTTGCAGTGGAATTGATTTCTTTAACCTTTGGTTGTTTTGACCCGCCCTGTGTTGGCTTTTGTTTATTTGATTATATTATTAGTTATTCTTTCCCAACCAAGACAATTTGATGTCCTGCAAGCCTAACCAGCTGAAGACTGATGGACTAAACATCCTGACGGTTACCTTGTGTTCTCCTTTCTCTTTCTAAAGTGACTGACTGCACGCGGTATTGAGGCCTGCTGCCCAGGAGCTCAACACGTCCCTCATCCAGGAGTAAAACACACTGGACTCTTTTAAATGGACTCTTAAAAGTATCTTTTTAATGTTTCTGATGTTGTAATAAAATATTCTTTTTTAGAAAAAAACTCCCCTCTGGTCTCTGTTGGTTGTGGTGGTCACTCCCCTCAGAAAGTATTGTGGTCTTGCACCCTGCCCCAGTCACTCCACTCGGTGACATTTTGGCGTTGTTGGCAGGATTTCTGTAGGGTTTGAGCGACTACACCTCACAACATGCCAGGGGAGGAACAGGCTACAGGAGGGGCAGCTAATCAGCAAGCTACAATGATGCCCTTCATAATGGGAACGCCATGGGTACAGAGGTTTGGTGGGCTGGGCGCAGAGGTCAAATTGGGAGAATGGCAGGTACAAATGGAGATGATGCTAAACTTCCAGTCAATTGATGATGCTCAAAAGGCAGACTTGATAATGGGGTTCTTAGATGGTGAGGCAAAAAGGGAAATTTTGACATTAGAGAAAACATGTAGAAATATTTCACGAAAAATCTTTGCTGTATTGCCTACACTGTACGGAGACTCGACCCATTTATCTGTTCTAAGAGCTCAATTCTTTAATTGCAGGCAGGAACCTAACCAGTCTCTTCGATCCTTTTCTTTCCGCCTCAGAGAATTGTTTCTTAGGTTGAAACGCAAAGAAGATGCAGGCCTGGAACATAGCGACATACTTTTGCGTGACCATTTTATTATGGGACTACGAGAGGGGCCAATAAAGCAAGAGCTGAGGCGTCAAGTAAGGAAACATCGAGCCCTATCATTTGACGAGGTAAAATTAGAATCTCTTGCCTTAGAAGAAGAACAGGATGATAGCTGGTCAGCAGGGCCTTCGTGCTTAGCTGTAAACAGGCCTAGCCCCTCTCCACAAAATAGTGCTGCTGACTGAAGCAAGAATTTCGTAGAGAAATACTTAAAGCAGAAGTAAGCGATCCGGTCATTTTGGCTAACTTTTTGTCAGCTGATGGAGTTAGCAGTCACCGCCCTCGTCATGGATCTATTGGTCCTCGTCCCTACGTCACCACATTCATGCGCATCCCTTGGCTGCACACACAGCCCTTCATGCCGTTCTCTCTCCTCATTGGATAAAGGTTGTAGGATACAAGGAAGTATATAAGAAGTTTTCTCCTTGGCTCAGAGCAGAGCAGAATGACTGACAGACCCGTGTTTCAGTCCAAACACTCTATGTAAGTGATTGCTGTTGGAAGATATAACTATTTAAGACTTATATTAACACAAACATTCCGCTTACTTCTGCTTTAAAAAAGTTAAAGAACAATTGACTGAAACTGCAAAGGTACTTGTAAATGAGTTGCGAGCAGAGATTAATGGTCCTCCATGTCCTCCTGTACCCACAGCTCGGCCTAGGGCTTATTCAGAAGACTCTGGTAGGACAAGACAGAGGTTTAGAACCTCAAATAACCAGGATTTCAAGTGGGATCGACGTGGCTGCCCCATTTGTAACCAGTGTGGGGAACCAGGCCATATTAGGCGCCACTGTTCCCATAGAGAGGCCCCGCAGGGTTTTTAGTTGCACCGGCCACTGTGGGTCAAGTGGCCGGACCCCCCAAATGCGACCCTATCCACAAGCTTGCAGAAGCCACCATTGCCAGAGCGTGCCCTGTAGCAGAGGTTAAAGTAGACAACATAGATGTTAAATGCTTGGTAGACACGGGCTCCCAGGTTACACTTGTTACGCCTGGCTCTGAGGCTGCAACAAAAACATGGCGGAGGCAGCGCAATGTGGAAAAATACAGGCTTCTTTATTGTCAAGTTGACACATCAAAAATCCAATGAGGTGTGTGAGTGAATGTCAGGAGTGTGTGAGGGTGTTTGAATGTAATGTCTTGTATGAGGTGCATGTTGTCAGGTGTAAACAGGTGGGGAGGATGTGCAGCAGGGTGGAGGTCCTCAGGAGGAGTGAGAGGGCGAGGCAGCCCCGCAGCAGGGTTTAAATCAGCAGGCCAAGCAAACCGGACACAGGTGCTCCCAGTCAGCCATCAGCATTCACCATCCAGCAGCCTGCAACACACACCCACACAGCAGACACACCCACACAGACAGGACACAGCCAAGGGCTGGGCCGGTAACACCCCTCCCCCCCACAAAGACAGGGTCCCACACGGAACCCTGGCAGCTAAAGATGAACACAGGCCCAGGGGAAAAGGACCAGGAAACCGGTGGCACCTGAAACAGATCAGAAACCAACATAAATACATCAAACACATCAATCACAAGGAGCCCTTGACAGTGCATCAGCTACCACATTGTCGCGACCCATGATATGGCGGATCTCCAGACAAAATGACTGCAACAACAGGGCCCATCGAATCAAACGCTGGTTTGGACACTGGAGGGAATTCAGAAATGTCAAAGGGTTATGGTCAGTGAACACAACAACAGGTCCAGAGCTAACATAGACACTGAAATGCTGCAAAGCCAAAACTAAAGCCAGTGTTTCTTTCTCAATGACAGAGTAATTCAACTGATGCTTGTTGAATTTCCTCGAAAAAAAAACAGACAGGTTTATCCACCCCCAAGTCATCAGCTTGCAGTAACACCGCTCCCGCCCCCACATAGCTGGCATCCACCTCCACCTTAAAGGGCCTATCCCACCGAGGAGCAGCCAAAACTGGAGCATTACAAATAGGGGCCCTCACATTCTCAAACGCAGACTGACATGCAGGAGACCACTCAAACTTGACTTTACCTTCAACAAGTTCGTAAGCGGCGCAACCACAGTAGAAAAATTCCTGCAAAAACAACGATAATACCCAATGAGTCCCAAAAAACGCATAAGTTCCTTCTTGGTCGTAGGAGGGACATAGTTATCAATAGCTTGCACCTTCGCACGCACAGGACAGACTCTCCCTTGACCTACCACACGACCCAGATACGAAAAGACGGTCATATATGATTTGCAATTGTAATTAATAAGATAAGATCAGGATGAGAAAGTGATGTGTTCTCTGCTGTATTGAGATTTATGGTGAAACCTGAACTGATGATATAATTGCTGTAACCTGTTAAAGAGGGAAGTAGGAGAGACAGGGCAAAGGTTAAGGTATGAGGAACCTGTGACGTGTCCACGAGACAGGCTGAGGCAAGTCGAGGAGAGAAGGCCACAAGGTCAGTAAAGGTGGCAGAGATTTGAGAGGGGGAAGTACACATTGACCAAATAAGGCAAGTACCGTACATTCTCTAGAATTTCTACTCAAGTCAGTGACTGTTAGAATTTGAGAACTTACCCTTTAAACGGAGAGCTGGTCCACTAAATAGCGTTAGTAAAAGGGGCTAAGAACCTGGTATATATGGAGGT
Organism: Trachurus japonicus; assembly: GCF_045865225.1. NCBI lineage: Eukaryota > Metazoa > Chordata > Actinopteri > Carangiformes > Carangidae > Trachurus > Trachurus japonicus. The sequence goes on from NC_140907.1 coordinate 36,827,942, forward strand.
GTGTCTCCTCATCTATCTATCTATCTATCTATCTATCTATCTATCTATCTATCTATCTATCTATCTATCTATCTATCTATCTATCTATCTATCTATCTATCTATCTATCTATCTATCTATCTATCTATCTATCTATCTATTGTCACAGCACCCCCTGCTGGCCAGGCACTGCACTGTCACTTTGATCTCAAGTTATGTCAACACGCCTCACACACCAACCTCAACACCTCTCACCCAACTAGCGTCAGTGTGTTTGTCATGGCCAAAATAAGAAATTTGTCAAACAGACTGAAGAAGACAAATGACAGAAGAGGAGACGAAGTAAGAGGAGCTGATCCAGGGACCAGACAAGGGGAAGCCTGCGTTCTCTGGACATTATACAGATGCAGGTCCCGAGAGTGAGAACGGAACTGGGCAAAAAGGCTTTTACATTTTCTGCCCTGTCGACCTAGAACGATGTGCAGCAGGACTTGAAATTGACACATCTTGTAACTCTGGGGGAATTCAAGTCAATTATAAAAGACAGAAAATTGAGCTCAATCGGATCGTGTGATTGCATTGTTTAACCATGTTTTCCTGAAATGTGTGATTGTATTTTATTTGTGTCTTGTGTGTTGTGTAACTTGTGCTTGTGTGCTGCCATCTTGGCCAGGTCACTCTTGGAAAAGAGGTTTTAAATGTCAATTATAGCTGCTGCGCAGCGATGGGTCGGGTCCGGGCTACTTTTGGGCAAATTTAGGCAATTCTGAGCAACAAACAGGAGAATAGGAAGACAAGACAGTTGTCCTTATAATGTCAAATTTGCATTAGTTGAGGATTGAACCCACAACCTCGGGAACCAAAGACCATTGTCTAACGCAGTGAGACATGGTGTGTGTCTTCTCAAATAGACTCAGGGAGTCAGTGTCCGGGCAGCAGTTGTGAACGCAGATTTCTGTTATCTAAACAAAAATCTGTTAATACATAAAATGCATTTAGACAGCAAAATAGCTTCAGGACATCTGACATTTTGATCTGTCATCATCATCATCACCCTCACTGGGTCTCGAACCCACAATCTCTGACACGAAGAACCAGCTCTTAACTCGCTGAGCTAATTGGCTGGTAGTGAGACCTGCTGTGTAGCTTCATTTATCCACTCAGGTGAGCCAGTGCCCGGGCAGCTGTTGTGATGAAATGGTCAAAATGTCAATAATTCAGTCATCTAAACAAAAATCTGATAATACATAAATTGCATCTGGACAGCATGGAAATGTTGGTGATTTGTTTTTAATGATAAGTGTTTTGCTTCATAAGAGAAAATATGATGTTTAAAAATTCCACTCTCACATTGGCTGCAGTTGTTCCCATGAGAGCAGAATTCAAAATGTTCTCAAAAATTCAGTTTTTGAATTAAAATTCTGATATTTGCTAAACTTCATCAACCATGACTCCAGAATATTCTCATTTTTTTTCAGGAAGTTTGAAAATGTATTTAGCAAGAATTTGATGGTATATGTTTACAGTACTGTTTACAGTCAAACGTTTTCATGCACTGTAGGCTCAATTTTTGCTTAATCAAAAATCCGAGAAACAAGTTTTGTGGAGGACAGTCTGGAGATGCTCTGTAGCAAGTTTGGTGTCAATTGAGCAAAAATTGTGGGAGGAGATACATTTTAAAAGTTTTACAGTTATTGAAAAAAACAGAGTGATGGACTTCATAATTTGTAATAAGTTTAAGTGGACAAAAGTTTCAGCAGTATTGAGGCTACATTGTGGTGAAGTTTCAACACTGTAGCATGTACCGTTGGTTTGGTAGGAATTTTTAAAGTTTTTAAATTTAAACGCTTATTGTGCCCCCCCTAGGAGGGGGGGGCACATGTCCTTGGAGTTGAGTGAATCTGGCATGGGACTGAACCTTTGTGCAAAGTTTGGTGAGTTTTCGCCCATGGGAAGTATGACTTCCTTGGAAGAAGAAAGAAAGAAAGAATTATAGCTGCTGCGCAGCGATGGGTCGGGTCCGGGCTACTTTTGGGCAAATTTAGGCAATTCTGAGCAACAAACAGGAGAATAGGAAGACAAGACAGTTGTCCTTATAATGTCCAATTTGGACCAGTTGAGGATTGAACCCACAACCTCGGGAACCAAAGACCGTTGTCTATCGCACTGAGCTAATTGACAAGTGGCAGTTCCACAGTGGCTTCACAAATTGAGTAAGCCATTCACTGTCGTGTAGGCAGATTTGAAACCACAGTAAAAAGAAAAATCAGTTTTTGAGGTAATGATATGTATTTGTTAAACATCTACTGTGACTCTAAGATGTTAGGAGCCTTCGCACATAGTCCAGTCCAAGCTATTTGGATTTTTAAAATTAGAAGCTTGCTGTGGTGCCACCATTAGGACAATTGTCTTGTGTTTCGTGTTGAGGACAACTGACATTTTGATCTGTCATCATCATCATCATCACCCTTACTGGGACTCGAACCCACAGCCTCTGACACCAAGAACCAGCTCCTAACTGGCTAAGCTAATTGGCTTGTAGTGAGACCTGCTGTGTAGCTTCATTTATCCACTCAGGGGGTCAGTGCCCGGGCAGCTGTTGTAAAGGCAGATTTCAAAAATGGTCAAAAAGTCAGAAATTATGTTATCTAAACAAAAATCTGTTAATACATAAATTGCATTTAGACAGCAAAACAGCTTGAGGACATGTGACATTTTGATCTGTCATCATCATCATCATCATCATCATCATCACCCTTGCTGGGTCTCGAACCCACAACCTCTGACACCAAGAACCAGCTCTTAACTCGCTGAGCTAATTGGCTGGTAGTGAGACCTGCTGTGTAGCTTCATTTATCCACTCAGGTGAGTCAGTGCCCGGGCAGCTGTTGTGATGAAATGGTCAAAATTTCAGAAATTCAGTCATCTAAACAAAAATCTGATAATACATAAATTGCATCTTGACAGCATGGAAATGTTGGTGATTTGTTTTTAATGATAAGTGTTTTGCTTCATAAGAGAAAATCTGATGTTTAAAAATTCCACACTCACATTGGCTGCAGTTGTTCCCATGAGAGCAGAATTCAAAATGTTCTCAAAAATTCAGTTTTTGAATTAAAATTCTGATATTTGCCAAACTTCATCAACCATGACTCCAGAATATTCTCATTTTTTTTCAGGAAGTTTGAAAATGTATTTAGCAAGAATTTGATGGTATATGTTTACAGTAGTGTTTACAGTCAAACGTTTTCATGCACTGTAGGCTCAATTTTTGCTTAATCAAAAATCCGAGAAACAAGTTTTGTGGAGGACAGTCTGGAGATGCTCTGTAGCAAGTTTGGTGACAATTGAGCAAAAATTGTGGGAGGAGATACATTTTAAAAGTTTTACAGTTATTGAAAAAAACAGAGTGATGGACTTCATAATTTGTAATGAGTTTAAGTGGACAAAAGTTTCAGCAGTATTGAGGCTACATTGTGGTGAAGTTTCAACACTGTAGCATCTACCGTTGGTTTGGTAGGAATTTTTAAAGTTTTTAAATTTAAACGCTTATTGTGCCCCCCCTAGGAGGGGGGGACACATGTCCTTGGAGTTGAGTGAATCTGGCATGGGGTCGGATGTTTCTGTGAAGTTTGGTGAGTTTTCGCCCATGGGAAGTATGACTTCCTTGGAAGAAGAAAGAAAGAAAGAAAGAAAGAAGAAGAATTCCTAGGAATACAATAGTGTCCCGGCAGCTTAGCTGCCCGGACCCTAATTATAGCTGCTGCGCAGCGATGGGTCGGGTCCGGGCTACTTTTGGGCAAATTTAGGCAATTCTGAGCAACAAACAGGAGAATAGGAAGACAAGACAGTTGTCCTTATAATGTCAAATTTGCATTAGTTGAGGATTGAACCCACAACCTCGGGAACCAAAGACCATTGTCTATCGCACTGAGCTAATTGACAAGTGGCAGATCAACAGTGGCTTCACAAATTGAGTAAGCCATTCACTGTCGTGTAGGCAGAAAAAGAAAAATCAGTTTTTGAGGTAAAATAATGATATGTATTTGTCAAACATCTACTATGAGTCCAAGATGTTAGGAGCCTTCGCAGATGGTCCAGTCCAAGCTATTTGAATTTTTAAATTTAGAAGCTTGCTGTGATGCCACCATCAGTACAACTGTCTTGTGTTTCGTGTTGAGGACATTTGACCTGTCATCATCATCATCACCCTGGCTGGGTCTTGAACTCACAACCTCTGACACCAAGAACCAGCGCTTAACTCAGTGAGCTAATTATCTGGAAGTGAGACATGGTGTGTGTCTTCTCAAATAGACTCAGGGAGTCAGTGTCCGGGCAGCTGTTGTGAACGCAGATTTCTGTTATCTAAACAAAAATCTGTTAATACATAAAATGCATTTAGACAGCAAAATAGCTTTAGGACATCTGACATTTTGATCTGTCATCATCATCATCACCCTCGCTGGGTCTCGAACTCACAATCTCTGACACCAAGAACCAACTCTTAACTCGCTGAGCTAATTGGCTGGTAGTGAGACCTGCTGTGTAGCTTCATTTATCCACTCAGGTGAGTCAGTGCCCGGGCAGCTGTTGTGATGAAATGGTCAAAATGTCAATAATTCAGTCATCTAAACAAAAATCTGATAATACATAAATTGCATCTTGACAGCATGGCAATGTTGGTGATTTGTTTTTAATGATAAGTGTTTTGCTTCATAAGAGAAAATATGATGTTTAAAAATTCCACTCTCACATTGGCTGCAGTTGTTCCCATGAGAGCAGAATTCAAAATGTTCTCAAAAATTCAGTTTTTGAATTAAAATTCTGATATTTGCTAAACTTCATCAACCATGACTCCAGAATATTCTCATTTTTTTTCAGGAAGTTTGAAAATGTATTTAGCAAGAATTTGATGGTATATGTTTACAGTACTGTTTACAGTCAAACGTTTTCATGCACTGTAGGCTCAATTTTTGCTTAATCAAAAATCCGAGAAACAAGTTTTGTGGAGGACGGTCTGGAGATGCTCTGTGGCAAGTTTGGTGACAATTGAGCAAAAATTGTGGGAGGAGATACATTTTAAAAGTTTTACAGTTATTGAAAAAAACAGAGTGATGGACTTCATAATTTGTAATGAGTTTAAGTGGACAAAAGTTTCTGCAGTATTGAGGCGACATTGTGGTGAAGTTTCAACACTGTAGCATGTACCGTTGGTTTGGTAGGAATTTTTAAAGTTTTTAAATTTAAACGCTTATTGTGCCCCCCCTAGGAGGGGGGGGCACATGTCCTTGGAGTTGAGTGAATCTGGCATGGGACTGAACCTTTGTGCAAAGTTTGGTGAGTTTTCGCCCATGGGAAGTATGACTTCCTTGGAAGAAGAAGAAAGAAAGAAGAAGAAGAAGAAGAATTCCTAGGAATACAATAGTGTCCCGGCAGCTTAGCTGCCCGGACCCTAATGAGTTTTTTTTTACCTGGTTAAATAAAGGATATTGATTGATTGAAACCATGTATAGAAGCTGAATGTGTGGTGTTGGTCTTTTACAATGTTTTTAATCATAGTAGTGCTGTATTGTGCAGAAAAGTGAGGAACACGCCTTAGAATCGGCCACATATGTCAAACTTAAAGGACATATGTAAATATCACTTTTTGAAGGCTCTTTTATCTCTATTAGGGTGTTTGTTTTGCCCTTCGGCCCCCAAAATGTGAGAATTGACAAAAAGAATCTGTAATGTGCAGGCTCTCTAGATTGAAATCCATGTGGCTTTCCCTCAGTTGTCTTCCAGTAATGTAACTAGGAGTCGAATTTGCATAACCCCACCCCTACCTGGGACCGGTAGAAGGGGCCGAGCAAGCAGTGGTTCATTTTCATTTAAAGGGACAGGCACTGAAACCAGCCGTTCTGAACAGGGCTGTTTTGAGAGGATGAAAAGAGCCTATCGGTACATTGCATGCACCACTAATACACTACAAATCTACTACAAATCCCACAATGCACTGCCAGGGGTTGGCATGTCAATCAAGGGCCAAGTGAGTATGAGTCCTTTCCCCACTTGTTCACCCCCAAAAAATGGCTAAACGAAAACGAAACAGGGGTGGAAAGCTGACTATGTTTGCAGATTTAAAGGGCAAAGCTGTTTGTCTTCTGTGCAGAAACAGTGTGGCTGTAGCATAATGGAAGAATACAGCGACAAAACACCACGACAGGTACAAGCATCTGGAAACAAAGGTGCCCTGTGCAAAAAGGTTTTCACTATAGAAAAGATGCAGATAGAGCCATAAGAAATGAATGCAAGTGAATTTTTATTTAATTGATTAATGTTGTTTTATATGCAACAACTTACAGGCATAGTCATTTCAGTAACATAGTAAAATAGTCCTGGTGTACTGCCACCTCCCTGTCAACGTTTCAGACACATCTTCTGCCCCTCCCACTCAGGAACCACCTCATCTATCAGTCTCTGTTGTTTGCTAGTTTGAGTCAGATCTATCAGTTATTAGCTGTGTTGGCCACGTTACTTTTAATTAATTATAGTTACTAGTTACTTTCCCCAAAATGTAACTGAGTTAGTAACTGAGTTACTAGGCTACATTATAAAAATAAATAATTACCAGGAAAAGTAACTATGTGTTACTTTTCTATAAAATGCTCAAATATGTCAAATTACTAGAACTTGCCCTCCTAACCCCCAAAACATAACCATAACCACTGTTCATCTGGAACTAGTGGAGCCTGCCTGTGTGGAGGAGTGAGTTGGTTACTTCCAGATGAACGTCTTTTTTCTCACTAGGACTGAAAAAGATCAATCAAAAGAAATGAATCAATCAAAAGAAATGAATCAATCAAAAGAAATGAATCAATCAAAAAAATGAAAACCAACCCAGTCATTTTGGCTCTTGGGCCTTTGCCTGGTCAGTAATCCAGCTGTGGCCCCTCTAACCTAATCTAATCTGGAGCCATACACTTCCACTTCACACAGGTTCAGGTACTCTTTTCTCCCAGGAATGATGATGTTGACGTAGCGACCTTCCATCCCATTACACTGGAACTTTTGGGTTAAACCTCCGGGGATGCTTGAGATGACAGCACATCTACAAGAAGATAAGTGAAACTATGTTTACTTTTTTTGATTGATCCTGAATGTATCGTTCCAATATGACAGCTAGTTATAGTACAGGTTTCATCAATAGGCTGTAGATTACCTTGGATTGCTGTTGCCATTGTTTTTATTAGAGTCTCCGATGCGGATCTCAGCTCCGTTGAGTCTGGCGGAGGCACCTTCTATGTTTGTTATGTCAACTGAGAACACCTTGAAGGTTTTGCCCAGGTCCACTCGCCACCAGGGGTTGAGGTCCGCCTTTGTGTGAGTGCAGGAACCTAAGTTCCAGTTGGCGGCTCGATTCCCATCTATGGCATTAAATGGAAAGCCTGTGGGATACAGTGAAGACTGTGTAGCTTTCCCATAGAACGCCAGGTTCTCTCCTGCATAAAGGGCACAGTTGCAGACATCAGCCATCAAACATTTAGTTCTCCTCAATGCTATCTGCAGAAAAATAGTGCATGTATGTCTTGACCATAAAATGTCATGCTATTTGTATATTGTTGTTTTAACAAGTAGATATCAATTATAACCAGATGTGAATGAGGTTTGCATCTATGAAATGAAAGTGGTTTGAATTTTGCTGTGACTGTGGCCTTGGCAACGATGTCTCACCAGTTGGAGAGCGGTAACCGTAGACTTCCACCTCACACAGTGTAAGATACTTCTTTTGACCGTAAAGAGACACAGTCACGTAACGTCCCTCCACACGTGTGGTGAAAGGAAATCTATGAGATCTGCCTGCTGGGATCTGGGGGATTACAGCAGCCCTGAAAGAGAGAGGGAGGAAGGAAGCAGCATTTTAATACTGTTGTATCAGTATTGGAAGGGGTGGAGCAGAGTAGTTGTCATGACCCTGTTGTGTTCTTGTCTTGTCTTAGTGTTTTGTCCTTTTGTGCATCCTGGTGTCTTGTCTTGGTGTCATTTTCTTTGTGGTTGAGTTGTTTCCTGTTTTACTTGTCTTGTTTTCCTGTGTGTTGTGGTCTGTGTCTTTGTCCTAGTTTAGTTCCTGTTTTAGTTTGAAGTCCTTGTCCTGTCTTCCTGTGCTCCCTGCCCTTGATTACCTAATGTGTCTCACCTGTGTTAATTGCACCACCTGTGTCTTGTTCCCTAATGTATTTAAACTCAGTGTCTCCCTTTGTCCAATTCTCTGTGTGTGTTATCTGCCTTTATCCTCTGCCATGTTCCTGTGTTTCCCCGTGGATTTGTGAGTGAACTAAACCCCTTTTGTGTAACTGATATCCTGGCTGTCTGCATTTGGGTCCTTCCTCCCTCAACCCTGATAGTAGGGTAGTATTAAGTCACTTTTATTGCTGTTTTTGAACTTATTTCTCTATACAGTGGCAAGTTAAACATAAAACAATATTTTAAATATCAGTGTGTTGTTTTTGTTTTCTACAATTTTAGAGTGAAAAGGGGAATAAAAGCAACAGCCTGCAAAAGAATGGGAAACGCAGAAGACTTGAGCTCTCGGATAACTTTGACCAGACAAGCTGTTTGTACACTGTGATAGTTTCCAAAGGGGGGGTTACTAACTATGCAGGGTGGCCAAACCATTATCATTTTTTCTCATTTTGAAAATGAGATGAGAATAATAAAAAAAAAAGTTTAAAATGTAAAGGGAATGTGTCTGTAACTTTACGTCATTTCCACTTGCTTAAAGCAGAAGTAAGCGATCCGGTCGTTTGGGCTAATGCTGCGTTCCAGGTAGGGATGGGTATTGATAAGAATTTAGCGATTCCGATTCCATTATCAATATTGCTTATCGATTCGATTCCTTATCGATTCTCTTATCGATTCTCATTGGGTGAGGGAATAAAAGAGAAATGGGTTTGTTTGCATTAATGCAGTGGTTCCCAACCTTTTTTGTCTCATGACCCCTTTTGACATCACAAATTTCTGGTGACCCTCATTCAAGATGAGCAAGCTCAGATATTTGTATATGCTGCATTTTATTTGATCTTGATTTATATTCAAGAAAGTGGAATGTATAAAGAATATAGTTGTTTAAGATTGTGAAAAATAATTAGTTTATTTAAAAAAATTTTTTAATCAATTACTAGACATTTAAGGCGATCCCATTTGAATTCCAGGCGACCCCACATGGGGTCCCAACCCCAAGGTTGAAAACACTGCATTAATGGCTCTAACATTAAAAAAGTAGACAGGACCGACCTGCCTGGACAGGTTAACAGTAGACCACTGTGGCTGTGGGCCAGCTGTGCTCACAGGAGGAATTTAACAATGTTTCCATTTGATGGTTTTTATGCATCTGTAGGTTATTGTTTTCATAACGTTCGTTTTTATGCGGAGTGAGCGAGCGAGCGAAAGAGAGAGAGCGCGCAAGAGAAAAGACACAGGGCGCAGCTACCGTTTCACGTGGCTACGACGAAACCTGAAACGAGGTGGTTGGAAATGAAGAGAGAAAAACACAAAGAATAGACATGTAGCCTGTTCAGGAGACGTTGACCTGTCCTCCTCACGACGTGAGGGAGGGAGGACCAGAGGGTGGCTCTGGCTCACAGGTTAGTGATGAGGAAACGTCACTGTCAGCTGCATCTGTCAGCAGCTCCGCTCCACGCAGACACGCCACTAACTTTATTTTGTGAGAACAAACGGTGACGTGTGGATATAAACACTAAGCATCCTCATTTATAATGATGATTGGTTTTAACGTAACGTCACGTAATTAATCAATTAATGCGCGAGTTTCTGAACCAAACGGAATCGATAAGGGAATCATTAAAGCAGACACGCACACGATTCCAAGAATTGATCCAAGTTGGAACCGGTTCCGAAGAGGAACCGGTTTTCGATTCCCATCCCTAGTTCCAGGCAGGCTTTTGAAACGGTAAATTACAGCTTCAAGTCACGACTTACGACTTTGTAGCGTTCCAGGCAACCCACTCGTGTTTTACCTGTGAAAGTCACTATAACGGCCACTCGTAACTTCTGACCCATGAACTTGTACCAGATCGAACTGGTACGACTTCACAGGTCGGAAAAACACGAGTTACGGGCTGCCTTGAACGCACCATAACGTCTTAGCAGCCCCCGCCCTCGTCATGGATCTATTGGTCCTCGTCCCTACGTCACCACATTCACGGCGTCCCTTGGCTGCACACACAGCCCTGCATGCCGTTCTCTCTCCTCATTGGATAAAACTTGTAGGATACGAGAAAAGTTTTCTCCTGGGCTCAGAGCAGAGCAGAGGGACTGACAGACCCGTGTTTCAGTCCAAACACTCTATAGAAGTGATTGCTGTCGGAAGATATAACTATTTAAGACTTATATTAACACAAAAATATTGCTTACTTCTGCTTTAAGGGGAGAAGGGAAAATCTTATGTTAGGTTCTTTTAAGTTGTTCAACATATACCACACAGCAGGTCTTTGTCATACACACAGACGTTTTCTCCTTTGTTTTCACCAGTGAGGGGGCGTGACCTTTCAAGTGACGTAGGGTTGCGGTCTTCTATTGTAACTTTGGGCCACCCCCGGTCAAATTTTCTGTTAACAGTTAAGCGAGTGGGACAGAAGAAAAGAGATTTATGCCTTCAGCCTAGGCCATATGAAGAATGGACAAAAATGGCAAGCCATGGGACCCGGCTAGTCCATATAGGTTGCACAACTGATAAGCACCCACCTAACCGGTCCAATCAGGAATCACCAAAACTGTTGCTAAGTAAAACAGACCGTTACTAGGGACGCTGCTCTGATGGGAGTAGCACAGAGCAGAAGGACTATGCAGGATATTTACCTTATGTTACCATCATTAAATGGCTTGGGACTAATTATGATGTTAGATAAATGACTGTAACTTGTTACAGGGAGAGTGGAGGCTCTCTGCCTTCCACACCGCTGCTGGAAACCAAACCTTCGATCAGAGCCTCGGACCCGGTGTCACAGCTCTCGTCTCTGTGGCACCACGAGTCCGTGACACAAACGTGTCCCATGAACGTATCTGATTTGGAAGTTTGACTGACAGACGGGCCATCCAACCAAAGTTGTCTGAGACTAATTTGATTGGTTGGCCAGAGTTTGGCCCAGGATGCTCCTTACACAGATGACCAAATTTCGTCATTGATATGTCAAATCACACATCGATTACTGTCTAATACTTACCAGATATACTCAGATTTTTATGATTTTGCCAATATTTTGCCAAGAATGAGCTGCCTGGGATGGTACTTTTAATGCCACTGTAGCTATAAGTTCAAATTCGTTTGCAAAAATAGAGTATTATTAAAATTGTGATATGGCAGGCAATTGCAGTTGCAGTATGGTTTTCGTTACAGCCCATTCTTGAGCAAAGTTAGGTTTCTCATCTACATCATTTATGACCAACGAGGACTCACAGTGGGTTTGCGAGGCCGTAGTGTCTTAAAGTGTTGCCAACATGAATCTCTGCCCCATTGATGTTCTCTGCACAGCAGTCTCCTCTGTTGGTGATGACGATGGAGGTGATGATGTAGGAGTCCAGCAGGTCCACTCTCCACCAGGGATTGGTCTGTGCCGCAGTGTGGGTGCATGAACCAGCATAATAATTTGATTCACGGTTTCCATCGATGGCGTTGTAGGCGGCACCAAACTCATGATGGCGGAATGACTGAGTCGCTCTACCACGCAGAGCCAAATTTTCTGTGAATGGGAAAAATGACATAACATTTGGTTATTGAGGTCACTCACACATTACTGTGGTGTTTCTTTCATTTAAAAGATTTGAATACTTGTTCCATCACTGGACGCAGCTCTGAAAACTCAATGACCTTGACTGCAAACACTTCATCATTTCTTTTAGGTGACTACAAGGACATGCAGTCTACATACACTACTGTGATTCTAACACTTGATAATACTTCACTTACTGTAGTTATAAGCTGAGCACATCCCCAGGAGAGGCAGCAGCAGCAGCAGGGCTGAACTGGGTTTCATTGTTCTGGTTCTGAGGAGAGAAGAATTGCATTAAACAGATGTAATGAAATAGGTACCGAACCCTCAACAATCTGAGATACTATAAGACAAGTGTGTAAAACATGCTGCAAATAACAAACATACATGAACCCTTTAGCCAAACACACACAACAATTAAATAAACACCAAAATTGTGATTTTAAAAGCAATGCTACTTAACTTCTTAGCTTACCTTGACTTGCAAAGTAAATTCAGTTGCAGGTGAGAAGTCACTGATGATTCTGTGCTGATGAGGGGAATATTTATACCCACATCTTATTTGTTCTTCCTCGTGACTTAAGAAAGATTCGTTTGAACAATAAAGCAGGTCACTGATTGGTAGCTGTAAAGACAGCCTCTTTGATTTCGTCTGATTGTGGATTCAAACATCAGTCTTCCAGCCTATGACATGGCTTAGACTAGAGTAAGATCAGATAAGATGAACTTTATTTTTTTCTCTCTCTCTCTGTGATGGGAGAGAGAGAGAAATGTTTTAATTTAATAATAAAAAAAAAATTGTCACAGGACTCCTATTGCATATTCATGAACATACAAAATGTAAGATTTTTCCCTAAAGCTAATTTCTATCTGCAGTCCCGCGGTTCACACTAAAACAACATTTAGACAAGGACAAAACAAAGTATAACATGGTACAAATACAATATATCACACAGTGGTAGCTTCAGTCGGAAGGAGCGAGGAGTATAGGCTATACGGCTAATTGTGTGACTAACCAAACCAAATGACAAAACTAATGTTAGCTTGTCAGAAAATAAGCAATATTAGACCTGAAATGCACCTGCGTGCACAGTAAAATTCTTGGACCGGCGCAAGAGGCACGTCTTGCCAAGAATGTTTTCATTCATTAAGAATGAAAGTCGGAGGTTTGAAGACCGTCGTAGTTCCGACCATAAACGGCGATTTGGCGGCGATATTCCCATGTCCCGCCGGGCAGTGTCTGTAAAATTGAAAGTAAGGAACCGCTGGTCGGCTCGCCCAGCATTTCCACCACTAATAATAATAACAAAATAACGATAGAGACAAAACGATATATTTATCGAAAATGGGCCCATTAACAAGTGTGGGTAACGTAGATTCATCCACATTCATATGAGACTTTTTTTATAACCAAATAAAAACTCCTCGTTGTCCCTTTAAGTTACAAAATGCTATACCGATTATATTTGACAAAGACTAAAACAGCTAGAATTTAGTAGGCCTTATGCTATTATGTTATGCTACAGTGATGTTCTGGTATTGCTCTTTATTATACAGTGCTACAGTGCTCTCTGTTGAACAAACCTATTTTACTTTATGCTAAGACAGGTTTTAACTTGATGTTACTATATAAAAATATGGTGGATTTATAAATGTCTGATGCAACTGTAACAGGAGGTCTGCGGTGCACTCACTCACCTATAATAGATGTGCAAACCTGACTGCCAAGCAGTAATTGACCTCTTGGCAAAAGGGTTTGCATTGTCGCCCGGGGTACAGGAGACCAGAGTTCAAACCCCACCCGGGGAAGTCCGTACCAAACACAACCCTTGTAGTGAAACAAGAAATACCCTTGTATCTATAGATATCGTGCTTTGGTCATGTTTTTCCATATCTCAAACTGGATTTTTGGGAGAACCAAGGATTATTTCCAGGCAGAAATCATAATTTTCAGCGTGTTCATTTTGTCGCCTCACTTTTAAAGATTTATATCCTTATAGTAAGGGCATTTTATGAGATACTTGACGAAGGTACCCGTAATTAGATTTTCATAAAATTCCTAAATGTTTAATTTGGCCGCAAGTAACTTGTGAGGGGTCAAACTCAGGGTTTTTCATGATTCTGCATTGATTTCAAGCATTAGTTTTTCACCCAAAACACTCCTTGGTGAAAAAAAAGAGAAAGGGAGGGAGAGAGAAAAGACACTGGGCATGCACCAGATTTCACATACCAACAAAAACTGAAGAAAAGCACAAGCATGTGCTACATTGATTGCAAACACGATATGTTAATTTGCACACACACTGAGCATCACTCTCCATCCAGCATCCAGGCTCTAAAAGTGGTCAAAGATAGATGTTGCAATGTGTCACCAACTTGTTCATTCCATACTAGAAGACTTGGTGCTGTCGTTAAAAATCATGTCAGGTCATACAAAATACCAGTTACTTTTGTTGTGTGGTGTATTCATTTTTGCTTAACTGATTTAAGTAAAACTAAAGATTTTGTAATCTAAGTAATATTATTAACCTTACTTTCATTTAATGAGTTAAACAAATGTTTGATAAAACTCAGTCTTGTCAAGATTTAGTTAATGGGCTCTATGCACAGCTTCACTACTTCCTGAATTTAAGGCAGCTCCTTTATTTCCTGTCTTGCATTATTGGACAAACTGATTGATCCAGGTGTGTCTGAGTAGTCACAATGGTCAGACACACCTGGATTCATCAGTTTGTCCAATAATGTAACTGTGCGTTCACACCAAAAGCTTCCAAAGCGTCAAAAACGCTCGAGGGTGGGCGTCAGACAAGACAGCTCCCAAAATGGCAAATATTTTCAGCCGTTTTGGCCGCTCATCACGTGACTGACGTCAAAGTTCGATCACGCTGGTCATTGGGAAGCCGAAATACAAAAAAAAGGGGAAAAAAAGGCAGCCGACGGACATCTCTATTCTGACAGGTTGCAGCCGGTTGCCGCCGAACCACGTCACAGCTAATTACCCTAAAGTTAAACCTGGCTCAACTTCTCGTCTGGTGACGCCTGTTGACGCTTTGGTCACTCAGTGCCGCCGGGCTCTCATTGAAAATGAATTGACTTCCAGCGTTTTGACGCTTTGGAAGCTTTTGGTGTGAACGCACAGTAAGACAGGAAATAAAGGAGCTGCCTTAAATTCAGGAAGTAGTGGAGCTGTGCATAGAGCCCATTGTTCTTGTGTTCATTGAGATATTGATTAAAATCTTACTTTATTTATACTGAGCACTGTACATATATGTCCAGGAGACTTTCTCGAGACATGAGCGAGGGAGGATCAGATCATAGAATAGGTTTAGTGATAAGGAAAGCCACTATCAGCTGCACATCTGTCAGCAGGTCAGCTCCACGCAGACACTACGTAAACTTTATTTTTTAAGACTAGAAGTTGACTTAGGGGATATCACGCCTGTGGATTGTTTTTTTTGTTCCGACTCAGCAACGAAACTGATATCTCTGACGTAAAACGCTCCCTGTTTAGGAACAACTGCTCCAAACCAACCAGATGTAAATACATCCTTAGTAAACAGTGACATTAGTGACAGTTGGATATTTACACTAACACTTCTGCTGAAGTACAGAATGTACTTTTGACTCTGCAAATAGGTACCAGTCCCGACTGGCGAGGTGCCGGATCTTGGCACAAATTAAACACTGTAACTCAATAATCATTATAGATAAGGGTGAGTATACAGTGCTTACAACATGTCACTGTTTAAAGCAGATATCAGTGGAATGTTTTTGTTAATATAAGTCCTAAATAGTCCTATTTTCCGTCAGCAATCACTTACATGAAGTATTTCAGCCTAAACACGAGTCTCTCCGTCACTCTGCTCTGCTGTAACCCGAGGAGAAAATTTTCCTTGTGGGATACAAGTGTTATCCAATGAGGGGAGAGAACGGCATGAAGGGCTGTGTGTGCAGCCAAGGGATGCGCGTGAATGTGGTGACGTAGCACGAGGACCAATTGATGCCTGAGAAGGGCGGGGGCTGCTAACTCATGGTGCGTTCAAGGAAACTCGTACTTTGTGTTTTTCCTTCCTGTGAAGTCATACCAGTTCGATCTGGTACGAGTTCACGGGTCGGAAGTTACGAGTGGCCGTTATAGGGAACTTTCACAGACAACAGGACGGTAAAAACACGAGCTACGGGTTACCTGGAACGCTACCAAGTCGTAGTTGTGACTTGAAGCTGTAACTTACGGTTTCAAAAGCCTGCCTTGAACACAGCATTAGCCGAAACGGCCGTGCCGATGATATCTGCTTTAAGTCAACTTCTAGTCTTACAAAATAAAGTTTGTGCAGTGTCTGCGTAGAGCTGACCTGCTGACAGATAGTGACTTTCCTCATCACTAAACCTATTCTACCATCTGATCCTCCGTCGCTCAAGTCTCGAGGACAGGACAAAGTCTCCATCCATCCATCCATTTTCATCCACTTATCCGGAGTCGGGTAGCGGGGGCAGCAGTCGGAGCAGGGATCCCCAGACTTCCCTCTCCCCGGACACTTCCTCCAGCTCTTCCGGGGGGACCCCAAGGCGTTCCCAGGCCAGCCGAGTGACGTAGTCACTCCAGCGTGTCCTGGGTCTTCCTCGGGGCCTCTTCCCGGTGGGACATGCCCGTAACACCTCACGAGGGAGGCGTCCAGGGGGCATCCTATACAGGTGCCCAAGCCACCTCAGCTGGCTCCTCTTGATGTGGAGGAGCAGCGGCTCTACTCCGAGCTCCTCCCGGGTGACAGAGCTCCTCACCCTATCTCTAAGGGAGCGCCCCGCCACCCTGCGGAGGAAACTCATTTCGGCTGCTTGTATCCGGGATCCCGTTCTTTCGGTCATGACCCAGAGTTCATGACCATAGGTGAGGGTGGGAACGTAGATCGACCGGTAAATCGAGAGCTTTGCCTTTCGGCTCAGCTCCTTCTTCACCACGACGGACCGATACAATGACCGCATTACTGCGGCCGCCGCACCGATCCACCTGTCGATCTTGCGTTCCGTTCTCCCCTCACTCGTGAACAAGACCCCGAGATACTTAAACTCCTCCACCTGAGGCAGGAACTCTCCCCCGACCTGGAGGGTGCAAACCACCTTTTTCCGGTTGAGAACCATGGCCTCGGACTTAGAGGTGCTGATTCTCATCCCAGCTGTTTCACACTCGGCTGCAAACCGCCCCAGTGCATGCTGAAGGTCCTGGCTCGAGGGAGCCAACAAGACCACATCATCCGCAAAAAGCAGAGGTGAAATCAAGTGGCTCCCGAACCGTACCCCCTCCGGCACTTGGCTGCGCCTAGAAATTCTGTCCATAAAAATAATGAACAGAACCGGTGACAAAGTCCTGCCGGAGTCCAACACGCACCGGGAACAGGTCTGACTTACTGCCGGCAATGCGAACCAAGCTCCTGCTCCGGTCATACAGGGACCGTACAGCCCTCAGCAGAGGGCCTCCGACCCTATACTCCCGGAGCACCTCCCACAGGATGCCACGTGGGACACGGTCGAAAGCCTTCTCCAAGTCCACAAAACACATGTGGACTGGTTGGGCAAACTCCCATGCACCCTCGAGCACCCTGCGGAGGGTGTAGAGCTGGTCCAGTGTTCCACGGCCAGGACGAAAACCGCATTGTTCCTCCTGAATCCGAGGTTCGACTATCGGCCGAATTCTCCTCTCCAGCACCCTGGAATAGACTTTCCCCGGGAGGCTGAGGAGTGTGATCCCCCTGTAGTTGGAACACACCCTCCGGTCCCCCTTTTTGAAGAGAGGGACCACCACCCCGATCTGCCAGTCCAGAGGCACTGTCCCCGACTGCCACGCGATGCTGCAGAGGCGTGTCAGCCACGACAGCCCCGCAACATCCAGAGACTTGAGGTACTCAGGGCGGATTTCATCCACCCCCGGTGCCTTGCCACTGAGGAGCTTCCGGACTACCTCAGTGACTTTAGCTTGGGTGATGGATGAATCAACCTCTGAATCCTCAGCCTCTGCTTCCTCGACGGAAGGCGTGTCAGTGGGATTGAGGAGATCCTCGAAGTATTCCTTCCACCGCCCGACGATATCCCCAGTCGAGGTCAACAGCTCCCCCCCTCCACTGTAAACAGTGTTGGCGGAGCACTGCTTCCCCCTCCTGAGGCGGCGGATGGTTTGCCAGAATTTCCTTGAGGCTGACCGGTAGTCCTCCTCCATGGCCTCCCCAAACTTTTCCCAGACCCGAGTTTTTGCTTCCGTGACCGCCCGGGCTGCCGTCCGCTTGGCCTGCCGGTACCCGTCAGCTGCCTCGGGGGTCCCCCGAGCTAGCCAGGCTCGGTAGGACTCCTTCTTCAGCTTGACGGCATCCCTTACTTCTGGTGTCCACCACTGGGTTCGGGGATTGCCACCGCGACAGGAACCGGAGACCTTACGGCCACAGTTCCGGACGGCCGCGTCAACAATGGAAGTGGAGAACATGGTCCACTCGGACTCAATGTCTCCAGCCTCCCTCGGAATCCGGTCAAAGCTCAAAGGGGATTCTGCCAGACGTTCCCAGCAGACCCTCACGATACGCTTGGGTCTGCCAAGTCTGACCAGCTTCCTCCCCTGCCAGCGGATCCAACTCACCACCAGGTGGTGATCAGTTGACAGCTCAGCCCCTTTCTTCACCCGAGTGTCCAAGACATACGGGCAGAGGTCAGATGACACGACTACAAAGTCGATCATTGACCTGCGGCCTAGGGTGTCCTGGTGCCACGTGCACTGATGGACACCCTTATGCTCGAACATGGTGTTCGTTATGGACAGACTGTGGCTAGCACAGAAGTCCAATAACAAAACACCACTGGGGTTCAGATCGGGAAGGCCGGTTCTGTTCATTATTTTTATGGACAGAATTTCTAGGTGCAGCCAAGGGCCGGAGGGGGTACGGTTCGGGAGCCACTTGATTTCATCTCTGCTTTTTGCAGAAGATGTGGTCTTGTTGGCTCCCTCGAGCCAGGACCTTCAGCATGCACTGGGGCGGTTTGCAGCCGAGTGTGAAGCAGCTGGGATGAGAATCAGCACCTCTAAGTCCGAGGCCATGGTTCTCGACCGGAAAAAGGTGGCTTGCACCCTCCAGGTCGGGGGAGAGTTCCTGCCTCAGGTGGAGGAGTTTAAATATCTTGGGGTCTTGTTCACGAGTGAGGGGAGAATGGAGCGCGAGATCGACAGGCGGATCGGTGCGGCGGCCGCAGTAATGCGGTCGTTGTATCAGTCCGTCGTGGTGAAGAAGGAGCTGAGCCGAAAGGCAAAGCTCTCGATTTACCGGTCGATCTACGTTCCCACCCTCACCTATGGTCATGAACTCTGGGTCATGACCGAAAGAACGGGATCCCGGATACAAGCAGCCGAAATGAGTTTCCTCCGCAGGGTGGCGGGGCGCTCCCTTAGAGATAGGGTGAGGAGCTCTGTCACCCGGGAGGAGCTCGGAGTAGAGCCGCTGCTCCTCCACATCGAGAGGAGCCAGCTGAGGTGGCTCGGGCACCTGTATAGGATGCCCCCTGGACGCCTCCCTCGTGAAGTGTTCCGGGCATGTCCCACCGGGAGGAGGCCCCGAGGAAGACCCAGGACACGCTGGAGTAACTACGTCACTCGGCTGGCCTGGGAACGCCTTGGGGTCCCCCCGGAAGAGCTGGAGGAAGTGTCCGGGGAGAGGGAAGTCTGGGGATCCCTGCTCCGACTGCTGCCCCCGCGACCCGACTCCGGATAATGCGGCGGACAATGGATGGATGGGCCATCTTGTAAAGTTCCCACCATGCAAACCCATCAAATGATATCACATGATAGGGTAACTCAGTGTCTCAGGACAGGTCTGCCACTTTGCCACATTGTGATTTCACTGCATTAAACCAATGCAAAAGAGATTACAGGTCAAGTAAACGTGTGATCACATATATACATTCCATGTATTACTGTAATTTGAGGGAGGACATTAGCATTTATTGAAGAAACTCAAAAGTTACACCAAACTGAAAACCTTAAGATATTTAATTCTGGGAGTGATTCTATCACCCCACTGTTCACTACACATGCAACTGGAAGTAAAGTCAGGGTCATGTTCTTTAGCACTGTTTGTTTTCATTGTTACTGGGTATTAGAGAGTTTTACTCACAGCTCCTTCAAACAACAGTCCACTAGTGAAACAGAGGAGGAAGACCACCTGAAAATGTGACGCCATCTGTGGAAAGACAACAAAACAAGCTGACTGTTTAGTCTTTTGCAGAACATCAGTGACCTCAGTGATTGTAATCCTGATTTAAGCGAATCATCTATTTATTAGGCTATTATGGATTTCAGTTGATAGGTGGTAAACTTCCAAATGCTCACTTACCTGTACTGGTATCTGACACAGGAGGAGGAACAAACAGGAAGGGTGTTGAGGGGTGGATATCCATCCTGTCCTACTCCTTTTATACCTACTCAGAGATTGAACTCTGATGTTGATTCTTCATCAGTTTCCAGTTTCCACACTCAACTAATATTGAAACAATGTTGATTATCAAAGATCACAGAACAGAATTTCAATGGTATTTTTATTAAAGCAATACTTACCTTTCTGGAACTTTTGCACATTTCTTTGTCTAAGTTAAAATGCTATTAATAATCTGATGATACATTAAAATGTAAGAGAAACCCAACAGGGTTAAAAACTCATCATTTTTTCATTCTCATATAATTCTGAGAAAAGTCTGACCAATAATATTATTCGGTCCGATTAATAAGATTTGACGAGCGACCGAACCTACTTAATATGTAATCACTTTGTGCACCCCTCTCCTCCTCTCCCCCTCCCGACCAGGAAGAACGCTTATTGACACCAGAGCAGTAGCAGGACATGAGCAGAGGAGACTAGAGTCACAACACACAAGAAAGAAGGTTTTTGGAAATAAATAGTTTTTTAAAAGACCAATAACTGCAGCCGCAGCTGGTCGCGGAGTTTCATGTCTGATATTGTAACGTTGATAGTGAGCAGCCCCGAGTGATACGTAAACACAGGAAGTCACATGTGTCTATAAAGCATCCAACGGCTAGGGGGCTAGGCTACTGTTAGCTCTGTGCTAACGGCTAGGCTACTGTTAGCTCTGTGCTAACGGCTAGGCTACTGTTAGCTCTGTGCTAACGGCTAGGCTACTGTTAGCTCTGTGAGTTCTCAGCGGTCCGGACCCGGTTGAACTCCGGACCGGCGCGGCTCGACTCGGCTCGGTTTGGATTTATTTTCACCCTGAACCAGCGCATCAGGTGGCGCTGGTCCGGCCGCCAGCCCGGCTCGTTGAGAACTGTAATCTGTAACAATCACTTCCCCTGCGTCTCCAGTAGCAGTAGGCTAACAACAGTTTATTATAAAACTCATCAGTCATCATCACTGAGTCCGTTTATACGGTTTAAAACTCCGGTGTTGTGTTTGTTTGTGTTGTTCCCGTTTCACTCGCGTTCCTGTTCTGTTTACCGTTGCCATGCCAACGCATGCCGCAGGGAGGGAGGGGGCTCGTGGAGGTGCGGCAGGAGGGAGAGGTGGGTGGGACTTGTGAGGGAGGTGGAGCTGTTGATTTTCAAATGTTTGTGCTGTGCTGAGTGAAATGCCAGATCGGTAAGTATTGCTTTAACGCAAATATTGAAACAGTATCTCTCTCTCTCCTCATCTTCTTTCTATCTATTTTTTTTTTCTTTGTGTGTGTGTGTGTGTGTGTGTGTTGTAGAGGATGACATTTGTCGGGAATTCCCGCGGGTCACGTGATTCCCGTGGGATTCCCGCGGGATGGGAGTCAAAATTTTATTGATCCCGTGATTGGGACGGGATGGGAATCAAAATCAACGGGAGCGGGCAGGAGCGGGAACGCCAGACTTTCAGCTGTGTTAAACAACCAAAAGGACAAGGACAGATGCGTCCATTTTTGTAGTCATCTTTCAGTGGCACTTTTCTCTTCTCTCTTCTACTCTTTCACTTAGCAGCCTTGGTGATTTTGGGCGCCGCCTTGATTAAAAAGCAGATGTAGCGTCTTTTGCGAGCATTACTTTCAATATAGACGCACGTCATGTGCGCTCACAACCCAAAGCGACGCCGTAGCGGCGTGCATTCGGTGCGATGGGCTTGTTTTTTCGTGCACATCCCACCTGCTTCTCCTCCGGTGTCCGGTCTCAGGTTGTGTCTCTCTAGTTACTCTCACAACCGACCCGGTGTCTAAGCACGGCGACCAAGCTTTGATAAATACAGCGTGTCCTCCCGTGTTTCAGCTGGGTCGATACCGCGGAGCTATTTAAAAAAAAGAAAGAAAAAAAGCGCTGGTCGCCGTGGAGCTGAGAACAGCGGAGTTTTCTCTCCTAAAGCTGACATGTGGTCGGGTCACAGTCTCACAGTCTCGCCCTTAATTAATATTTCTTCAACCTTAAAGCTCTCTGTCTGTCCACCGACTGTCCTGACCTGTCCCTGGCTGAACATCACACAGAGCTGCTTGTGTGACTGGATATTGAGTTTTAATGTTTACATCAGTTCAACAAATCAGTTTATACTACTGTGATTTACGTAGTTAAATAATAAGATATAATTCATATCAGAGTTAATATCATAATATCGCTGCTCATCACCCCCCCACCCTGTGCGCACGGGCCTTTGCCACCTTGTATGCAAAAAAACCCAGGGAAAACCCTGACAACAATGGAGGGAGGTGGAGGAGATGAAGCCGTTAAGTGTGAGCTACAAAATAAAGTCAGGAATAATGAATAAAAAATAAAAACGGGAGTGGGATGGGAGTGGGAGTAATTTTGAGTGGGAGCGGGATGGGATTGGGAGTCATTCTACTGGAGTGGGACGGGATGGGATTTATTTTTTTTACTCTGGACCGGGATTGGGACGGAATGGGATTTTTTCTCTGGGAGTGGGACGGGACGGGAGTGAAAATCCACTCCCGTGTCATGCTCTAGTTGTTTGTCCCAGTCTGGTTCTGACCAAGGGGGTGGGACTGGGTTCAGGGGATTTGTTGATGAATGAATTGCCCCTTGTGGGATTAATAAAGTTGTTTTGAATACTGTTGTAAATGTCTTTTTCTGCACTTTTAAATACCACTATACAGTATGTCATTTTGTTGGAAAATCTCAATAAAAAGATTTGAAAAAATAAAAAATAAAAATAAAAATAGTGAAACAGTTTTAAAATGTCAGCCTAACTAAACATCAGTGCGGTTAGGGTTAACGGATGAAAACAGTTGATGTAAGCACTGTAACATGCACATTGGTGGGAAGTGATAAAGGATCATGGAGTGTGGTAGCTAACCATGATGCCATACCTCTTAATAAAATATATTATGCACACCTGCTCATCAAGGCAGAAGATACTCTTGTTAGTTGTCTACTCCTTTGCTGCATTCAGCTGAGACTGAGCATAAATGCCCTTTCCTCGTAGGCTACCTACAAAAACAAAAGGTTTCTGATGTAATTTAAATTATAAACAAGTATTACAAGAAGTTCATCGAGAATGTGGAAAACACACAAAAACACTTACGGTAGCCTACATGCTTGGCCCTCATTTGGACATCTTCCACAAATGCTGCTACCGTCATCATCATTGCAGAGAAGCACACTGTCAAAGTAACCCCTTCCTCAGAGCTGGAGAAAATACATGGCAATATGAACTGCAAGGTAGGAAATGAATACCTACAATGTGATGTAACAAATAAGAATAATAGATGGAGGTGCTTGGACAATACAACATAAAATATAAACGTTCTGCACACAGCTATGTCCGAATACACTTTGCCGGTCTGTTGACAGAATAATTTAAGTTATACTTACATGCAGAATTAAAAGGTGGTAATTGTAAATATTGTATACTGTACTCCGTTGTCTGCTCTTCTAGCATTCATATGAAGCTTAGTCGAGAGTTCCCAGGTGGTGTTATGTTGTGTGTGTTGGAAATATGATTGGTGAATGAGAGAACCTGTGTGATGATGCACTGAGCTAATGCACAAATTATTATTCTCTAAAGAGAGAAGATGATCTGTAGCTGCTGCTGCTGGAGAAGGAGATCATCAGGGTTGAGGCTGAGACAAAAAAAACTGATAATGGAGCAGGAAAAGCTGGAGCTGGAAAAGCAGAAGGTGAGGCTGGAAATACAGTTGCTCCAACAGAAAATGAACAGACATCTATTTTTGAGGAAGAGGCACGGTCTTATCTTGTCTTAAGGCCGGTGGGCAAAAACCTACCGGCAGATGGAATTGTCTTTGGTCAGTATGATAATATCTAATTACTTTTAGAGATGGCCCATCGGTATATTGCATGCACCACTAATACACTACAAATCCCACAATGCACAGCCAGGGGTTTGCAGTCCTTTCCCCACATCATTCATCAGACTAGCTCTATTCATCTTATAGAGCTAGTCACCTGTGGTCAACTTTCAGCTACCTCTCTCCCCCCAAAAATGGCTGAACGAAAGGTGGACTTTGAAAACAGGGGTTTTCAAGGCAGGTGGGAGGCTGAGTATGTTTGCGGATATAAAGGGCAAAGCTGTTTGTCTTCTGTGCAGAAACAGTGTGGCTGTAGCATCATGAAAGAATATAACATAAGAAGACAAACAAAACACCACGACAGGTACAAGCATCTGGAAACAAAGGTGCCCTGTGCAAAAAAAGGTTTTCATGATAGAAAAATGCAGATAGAGCCATAAGAAATGAATGCAAGTGAATTTTTATTTAAATGATTAATGTTGTTTTATATGCAACAACTTACAGGCATAGTCATTTCAGTAACATAGTAAAATAGTCCTGGTGTACTGCCACCTCCCTGTCAACGTTTCAGACACATCTTCTGCCCCTCCCACTCAGGAACCACCTCATCTATCAGTCTCTGTTGTTTGCCAGTTTGAGTCAGATCTATCAGTTATTAGCTGTATTGGGCACGTTACATTTGATTAATTATAGTTACTTGTTACTTTCCCCAAAATGTAACTGAGTTAGTAACTGAAGTTCTACATTATAAAAATAAATAATTACCAGGAAAAGTAACTATTGCGTTACTTTTTTTATAAAATGCTCAAATATGTGAAATTACTAGAACTTGCCCTCCTAACCCCCAAACCATAACCACTGTTTATCTGGAACTAGTGGAGCCTGCCTGTGTGGAGGAGTGAGTTGGTTACTTCCAGATGAACGTCTTTTTCTGACTAGGACTGAAAAAGATCAATCAAAAGAAATGAATCAATCAAAAGAAATTAAAAACAACCCAAATAATGTGCAGTAATTTTGGCTCTTGGGCCTTTGCCTGGTTAATCCAGCTGTGGCCCCTCTAACCTAATCTAATCTGGAGCCATACACTTCCACTTCACACAGGGTCAGGAACTCTTTTCTCCCAGGAATGATGATGTTGACGTAGCGACCTTCCATCCCATTACACTGGAACTTTTGGGTGGAACCTGCGGGGATGCTTGAGATGACAGCACATCTACAAGAAGATAAGTGAAACTATGTTTATTTTTTTTGATTGATCCTAAATGTATCGTTCCAATATGACAGCTAGTTATAGTAGCTACAGGTTTCATCAATAGGCTGTAGATTACCTTGGATTGCTGTTGCCATTGTTTTCATTACAGACTCCGATGCGGATCTCAGCTCCGTTGAGTCTGGTGGAGACAGCGTCTCTGTTTGTTATGTCAACTGAGAACACTTTGACGGTTTTGCCCAGGTCCACTCGCCACCAGGGGTTGAGGTCCGCCTTTGTGTGAGTGCAGGAAGCGGAGTTCCAGTTGGCGGCTCGATTCCCATCTATGGCATTAGATGGAAAGCCTTTGGGATACAGTGAAGACTGTGTAGCTTTCCCATAGATCGCTAGGTTCTCTCCTGCATAAAGGGCACAGTTGCAGACATCAGCCATCAAACATTTAGTTCTCCTCAGTGCTATCTGCAGAAAAATAGTGTGTGTATGTCTTAAGCCTAAAGTGTATTGCTATTAGCATATTGTTGTTTTAACAAGTAGATATCAATTATAACCAGATGTGAATGAGGTTTGCATCTATGAAATGAATGTGGTTTGAATTTTGCTGTGACTGTGGCCTTGGCAACAATGTCTCACCAATTGGAGAGCGGTAACCGTAGACTTCCACTTCACACAGTGTGAGTATCTTCTTTCGACCGTAAAGAGACACAGTCACGTAACGTCCCTCCACACGTGTGGTGAAAGGAAATCTATGAGACCTGCCTGCTGGGATCCGGCGGATTACAGCAGCCCTGAAAGAGAGAGGGAGAGAGGAAGCAGCACTTTAATACTGTTGTATCAGTATTGGAAGGGGTGGAGCAGAGTAGTGTAGTATAGACTGTTATAAATTCCCTTTGTGATGAGCAAAGATACCCTAGTTAATCTGTTAATTTGTTGAGGATAATTGATGATATTGATATAATATTGTTGATTCAGAATAGGTCATAGTTTTAGTCATGCACCTTTACGTTCAGTTTTTGGGTCAGGCAGTTTACGGGCAGCTATGTTTTATGTCCTGGGGTCCTTAGGCAGTTTACAGGGCAGCCATGTTGTGTGTTCCGGGGTCCTCGGAGTCGGTGTGTAAACAATGTGCGTGTGTGTACTTACCTGCTGCAAAAGGAAGAAGTTGAAACGGCAAACGGTGTCCTTATTCCCTGACCGGAGTACGCTCACGGGTGAAGAGTCCCAGTCCCACAACAGTTATCCACATAGTTCTTTAATATTGGTCCTTCGAGCCGGATTTCTTCACTCGCGACGGAGAAATGGACACACCGATAACAACGGCCACGGACAGCGGCGCACTCGGAGCAAGACAGCGACAACTTCCAGCTTGTCTAGAAAGCTACCAGGTTAGCCTTCCACAGTCCCTCATGCCTCACGGTGCCTACGCGGAAGACCGAGGAGAGAGCGTCGGCGCCCAGCAGCTGCAGTCACTCAGCCTACAGACCGAGTCTGTGTGTATAGCGGACCAGCCGCACGGAGCACATGCTATCCCGACAGCCTCTTATCGCCGGGAGCGGCCGACAAGGTGAGCGAGTGGAACATGGTGATGCATGCTAGAGACTTGCCCAGCCAGCTAACAGGCCATATGAGCCCCGTATCGGCGGTGCCCGCGGAGCGGAGCTATCAAAGCAGCCAGGGCTCTCCTGTCCTACAGCCACCAGCTAATCTCAATATGAGCATCCCACCATACCAATCGCCCTGGTTAAGCTGTCCAGTAGTTCACAGCACCCCCCTGTCACAGCCATCCAACCTGCAGCTTGGATCAGCTAGACTGCTTCAGCATGAGCCACGACTGTCTACACTGCCACATACCACCTCTGCAGCATTAAAGCTTCAAGCAGCAACGACTCCTACACCAGGTAGTAGACAGGAGAGCTACACACTGACGCAGTCTCTGCCATCAACTGTGACATCTGCATGGGCACTGCCTCCCCCCACTATACTGAATGTGGCCATGCTGCAGCCTACTCCTCAAGCATCACAAGCAGTGAGTTATGCAAATCCACAGATACCAGCTACATCTCGCTACCAGTCTAACCAGCCCCATACACCGATGGTTAACAATGTACTGGACAGAGTGTCACCAGCTGCACAGCTGCAATACCTGCCCATGCAGACAACACCAGTAAATCCAGCATCAGTGCAGCAATACACTCAACTCATGTCTGCAGCACCGGTGCAACAACACACTCCACTAATGTCTGCACAGCCAGCCTAACTCCCCCAGATAGCAACAGCTCCATATTCTGCACCACAGTTACCTGTTGCAGCTGCCACTCAGCCAGTTATCAATCCATCGCCCTACAGCTCTGCTATTCCCCTGGGGACCGTCTATCAGCCTCCATCAACCATCTCCACACAGCCAATATACCAGTCGCCACTGCCACCGCAGAACCAACATCTGCAACTTTACCAGCCTCTGTCTCCCCCCTCAACTCAGCCAGCATATCAACTGGTGTCTCCCCCTTCTGGTTT
The DNA here is from genome assembly GCF_045865225.1 of Trachurus japonicus. NCBI lineage: Eukaryota > Metazoa > Chordata > Actinopteri > Carangiformes > Carangidae > Trachurus > Trachurus japonicus. The sequence goes on from NC_140907.1 coordinate 36,855,662, forward strand.
CAACCTGCAACAGCCCGTGTCAGCCCTACAGGTGCAGTACAGCCCCCACTCCCAGTATACACCACTGCAGGCACCATACACCGTCCAGTCCCCCAGACAGCCAGTTCCAGTACCTGAACTGCCCAAGCTGGTACATGACAGTGAGAGAGAGTTCGCTGACTTGAAAATCATGGCGCAGACCAGTCCAGATCAGCTGAGATGCCTCGGCCAGCAGCTAAGCAACAAAGGTTCAAAAGGATGTGTCTCTTCTGCAGGAGTACAGAACACTACTTGTCACAGTGTCCAGACATTATTCAACGCTCAACACAGGAAATTGAGAAGTGGATAGCAGATGGCAAGCGCTGTCGCAACTGTGGCCGCACTAACCACGACCAAGAGAGCTGCACGTTAAAGAAACCATGCAGTGAGTGTCAAGAGATCCACCTGAGAGTGCTGCATGACATCGCCAGGCCGGGCCCCCGCGTCTACCTCATCACGCCCAAAGACTGCACCTCAGCCGCTAACACTATGCAAGGAGGGAAAGTATACCTCAAGGTGGTGCCAATCATCATCAGTCACGGGACCAAATCACTGCAGACCTATGCAATCCTCGATGATGGGGCTGAACGCACCATAATACTTCCAGCTGCAGTTCGAGACCTGAAGCTCAGAGGCAGAGCGGAGTCCCTCACCCTGCGGACTGTTCGTCAGGATGTTGTTCACCTCACTGGAGCATCAGTTGACTTTCATGTAGCCTCCCCAGCATCACCATCAGAGCTGCATTTGGTTGAGAGGGCCTACACAGCAGGTCGACTTACCCTGACAGAGCGATCCTATCCAATAGCAACGCTCCAGAGACGCTACCGCCACCTGAGAGGGTTACAACTGCTGAGCTTCAACAAGGTGCAACCACTGCTGCTCATTGGTGCAGATTACACTCACCTGATCACGGCTACAGAACCTGTGAGGTTTGGCCCAAAGGGAGGACCGGTAGCCATCCATACAGCACTCGGCTGGACGCTCCAGGGTCCAGATGGTTCACAGTCCCCCGCTGCATCATGCTACTACACCGCCTTCAAGCCTACACCAGATGGCATCTACCAACATGTTGAACGCCTCTGGCAGCTTGATGTGCTTCCCTTCCGTAGTGAGCGGTTAGCAGTGCGGTCCCACCTGGACCAGGAAGCGGTGGGCGTCTTGGAAGCACGCACTACGAGAGTGAAGGTTGGTGACACACTTCGCTACGCTACACCTCTGCTCCGGGTAAAAGGTGCACCACCACTGAAAGCAGATGCTGAAGCAGTGATGCCAAAGCTACGCAGTACAGAGAGACTACTACTTAAAGACCCTGTCAAGGCTAAATTATATGAAGCAGAGATCCAGAAGCTTATAGATGGTGGGTGTGTCACAAAGCTCCAGGAGGGGGAGGAAACCAGCTCCAGCGAGTCATGGTTCATACCTCATCACCTCGTCCATCACAATGGCAAACATCGCCTGGTCTTTGACTGCTCCTTTAATCATGGTGGTCTCTCTCTCAACGAGCAGCTGCTTCCAGGTCCAACCCTCGGCCCATCTCTCCTCGGGGTCCTCCTGCGGTTCCGCCAGCACGCTGTCGCCATCAGTGGAGATATCCGAGCCATGTTCCACCAGGTTCGGCTTCTACCTGAGGACCGGCCGTTGCTGAGGTTCGTTTGGAGAAACCTGCAAAGGGAGAAACAGCCTGACGTCTACCAATGGCAAGTTTTGCCATTTGGTACCACGAGCAGCCCGTGTTGCGCAACATTTGCTCTGCAAAAACATGTCAAAGAATGTGCTGCAGGAAATGAAGACGTCCTGCAGTCCGTCGAACAGTCTTTCTACGTGGACAATTGTCTTCAAAGCCTGTCAACGACTGAGTCAGCCAAGCTTCTGGTGGACAAGATGCGACAATGTCTGGCCTCAGGAGGATTCGAGATTCGACAGTGGGCAAGTAACTTCTCATGTGTTGTCTCTCATTTGCCTTCCAGTGCCCGATCTGAAAGCACGGAGCTGTGGCTGGCTGAGAAGAGTAACGATCCACAGGAGCCGGCCCTCGGACTGCGGTGGTACTGTCCATCTGATCGGCTCGGTTACAAGCCAAAACCTCCAGAGAGTGAGACCCCTACCATGCGGTACATCTATAAGGTGCTCGCCCGCCAGTATGATCCGCTCGGGATCATTATCCCGTACACTACACGGGCCAAGGTCCTTGTCCAGAGACTGTGGGCAAAGAAGAGGAGCTGGGACGACCCGAACCTCCCTCCTGACATCCTGCAGGCCTGGTCCAGCTGGGAGAGGGAACTCCCCGAGCTAGCCAACATCTCCATCCCTCGAACCTATGCACCATTGGAGCTTGCTACTGACACCACCGAGTACACTCTCTACGTCTTCTGTGACTCCTCTGAGCAAGCATACGGGTCAGTGGCGTACCTCACCACAAGAAGTGATGACACTGTCCACGTCTCATTCGTCATGGCAAGGTCTAGGGTGGCCCCAAAACGCCAGCAGTCAATGCCACGGTTGGAGCTCTGTGCAGCGCTGACAGGAGACCAGCTGTCCTCCCTCATCCACAAAGAGCTCACCCTGTGTATTGCCCAGACCTTCCTATGGACTGACTCCATGACAGTTCTCACCTGGCTGACATCCCAGTCATGTAGGTTCAAGGTCTTCGTGGGAACCCGGGTTTCTGAGATCCAGGAATTGACCGCCTCACACACCTGGAGGTATGTGGATACAGCTAACAATCCAGCTGACGATCTCACACGAGGCAAGACGTTAGCTGAGCTGGCAGCGCCAAGTCGTTGGATCCAGGGACCAGCATTCCTTCGCCGTCCACCGGATGAATGGCCATCATGTCCTAACATCACAGAGCCAGAGGACAGTGGTGAGTTAAAACACAGTGTTTTTTGTGCTCTCACACAGACAAGCTCACCACTCAAGATACCAGACCTCACCCAATTCAGCAGTTGGAGAGAGCTGGTCAAGGCTACTCAGGAGTCTCTTCATGGGGCGGCGGCCGACCCTGCCTCACCTCTGGGCGACCTCCGAGACGCAGAAGTCCACCTGCTGAAGACCAGCCAAGCAGACTGCTTCTCTAAAGAAATCAGATGCCTCAGAGCCGGCAAGCCTGTTCCCCCCAGCAGCAGGCTGAGTACGCTTGCTCCCGAATTAGACCCCACAATGGGTCTTATACGGGTCGGAGGACGCCTGCGCCGTTTAGACAGCTCTAGCCCCACTGACATTCACCCAATACTGTTGGATCCACGTCATGCAGTCACCACACTCCTCATTAAAGAGATGGATGCTCAACTACACCACCCCGGGCCTGATAGGGTGTTTGCGGAGATGAGGCGCTACTACTGGATTCTGCGGGGAAGGCAGGCTATTAAGAAGTATCAGAGAGCTTGCGCCGGTTGCATGAAGTGGAGAGGGAAGCCAGTGGTGCCGAGGATGGCAGACCTGCCCTCAGCCCGTCTGCGGCTGCTTAAGCCTCCATTCTTCTCAACAGGCGTGGACTGCTTCGGGCCGTACATGGTCAAGGCTGGGAGGCGAAGTGAAAAGCGCTGGGGGATCATTTCCAAATGTCTCATGACGAGATGTATCCATCTGGATCTGCTCACCAGCCTCGACACAGACGCTTTCCTCCTAGCACTGAGACGGTTCATCGTGCGGAGAGACACCCCCTTTGAGGTCCTCTCTGACCAGGGGACTAACTTCCGTGGGGCAGATAAGGAGCTGAAGGAGGCCTTTGCAGTGATGGAGTCACAGTTAAGGGAGCGGCTTGCAGAGAAACAGATTAAGTTCCGTCTTAACCCACCAGCATCTCCCCACTTTGGTGGTGCCTGGGAGCGTGAGATTCAATCAGTCAAGAAGTCCCTGCGAGTGGTCATAGGTGCACAAGTGCTCCAGGAAGAGGTTCTGCTCACACTCCTCATCGAGGTGGAAGGCATCCTCAATGCCAAGCCTTTACGATATGTATCCTCGGATGTGGCCGATCCAGACCCAGTGACGCCCAGTATGTTGTTGATGGGGCGGCAGGATGCCTCTCTCCCCCAAGTCGCCTATGCTCCTGACACCCTCACCAGGAGGCGCTGGCGTCATTGCCAGATGATGGCCGACCACTTCTGGACACAGTTCATCAGAAACTACTTACCCTCTCTTCAAACTCGCCAGAGGTGGCGCCAACACACAGATCATCTCCTCCTGGACACAGTTGTGATGATTGTGGATCCTCAGCTTCCTCGCGCTCACTGGCCTATGGGGAGGGTGGTGAAGCTGAATGCAAGTGATGATGGATGTATACGGACAGCTGAAGTCAGAGTTGGCGAGAAGACTTACCTGAGACCAGTGGCTCGGCTGGTCCAGCTGTCAGCTCTTCCTGAAGATAATCCTGGTTAAAGGACTGTTGTTGTGGGAATTTATGTTTGTTTCAAAATAGCCATGCTATTTAGGGGGCGGCTGTTATAAATTCCCTTTGTGATGAGCAAAGATACCCTAGTTAATCTGTTAATTTGTTGAGTATAATTGATGATATTGATATAATATTGTTGATTCAGAATAGGTCATAGTTTTAGTCATGCACCTTTACGTTCAGTTTTTGGGTCAGGCAGTTTACGGGCAGCTATGTTTTATGTCCTGGGGTCCTTAGGCAGTTTACAGGGCAGCCATGTTGTGTGTTCTGGGGTCCTCGGAGTCGGTGTGTAAACAATGTGCGTGTGTGTACTTACCTGCTGCAAAACGTTACATATAAAGGAAGAAGTTGAAACGGCAAACGGTGTCCTTATTCCCTGACCGGAGTACGCTCACGGGTGAAGAGTGCCAGTCCCACAACAGTTATCCACATAGTTCTTTAATATAGACAGTTATTGAGTCACTTTTATTAGCTGCTTTTTACTTATTTCTCTATACAGTGGCATGCAAAAAGTTTGGGCAGCCCTGGTCCAAATTTCTGTTAATGTGAACAGTTCAGAAAGTAGAAGATGAAATGATCTCCAAAAGGCATAAAGTTAAACATGAAACAATATTTTAAACAATATCAGTGTGTTATTTTTTTGTCTTCTACAATTTTAGAGTGAAAAGGGGAATACAAGCAACAGCCTGCAAAAGAATGGGAAACCCAGAAGACTTGAGCTCTCAGATAACTTTGACCAGTTGGTATCAGACAAGCTGTTTGTACACTACGATAGTTTCCAAAAGAGGGGGCTACTACTATAGGTACTAACTATGCAGGGTGGCCAAACCCTTTTCATTTTCTGTCATTTTGAAAATGAGATGAGAATTAAAAAAATGATATAGTTTAAAATGTAAAGGGAATGTGTCTGTAACTTTACATCTTTTGGAGATAATTTCATTTCCTGCTTAAGGAGAGAAGGGAAAACCTTATGTTAGGTTCTTTTAAGTTAATATACCACACTGCAACTCTTCGGCATACACATCAACAATTTCTCCTTTGTTTTCACCGGTGAAGGGGTGTGGCCTTTCAAGTGACGTAGGGTTGTTGTAACTTTGGGCTGTAACTTTGGGCCACCCCCGGTCAAAATTTCTGTTAATGTTAATAGTTAAGCAAGTGGGACAGAAAAGAAGAGATTTATGGCTTCAGGCTATACGAAGAATGGACAAAAATGGCAAGATGTAGGACCTGGCTAGTCCATATGCAGGTTGCACAACTGATAAGCACCCACCCAACCGGTCCAATCAGGAATCACCATTGCTAGGGACGCCACTCTGATAGGAGAATCCAATGTCAAATCAATTATGTCATCGATTACTGTCTAATACTTACCAGATATACTCAGATGTTTATGATTTTGCCAAAATTTTGCCAAAAATTAGTCGCCTGGGATGGTACTTTTAATGCCACTGTAGCTATAAGTTCAAATTCCTTTTTCCAAGCAAAAATAGAGTATTATCAAAATTGTGATATTGCAGGCAATTGATTCGAATTGCAATTGCAGTATGGTTTTCGTTACAGCCCATTCTTGAGCAAAGTTAGGTTTCTCATCTACATCATTCACGACCAACGAGGACTCACAGTGGGTTTGCGAGGCCGTTGTGTCTTAAAGAGTTGCCAACGTGAATCTGTGCCCCGTTGATTCTCTCTGCGCAGCAGTCTCCTCTGTTGGTGATGACGATGGAGGTGATGATGTAGGAGTCCAGCAGGTCCACTCTCCACCAGGGATTGGTCTGTGCCGGGGTGTGGGTGCATGAAGCAGCAAAATAATTCGATTCACGGTTTCCATCGATGGCTTTGTAGGCGGCACCCAACCGATGACCGAGGAACGACTGAGTCGCTTTACCACGCAGAGCCACATTTTCTGTGAATGGGAAAAATGACATAACAACATTTGGTTATTGAGGTCACTCACACATAACTGTGGTGTTTCTTTCATTTAAAAGATTTGAATACTTGTTCCATCATGTTCCATAGCCTACTTCTATTTTGCACTTGCACTCACATGATTTTAATTGGGACTGCGAGCATGATTTGTGACACCACAGTTTAGAAGCCAATCCTGGTCCACAATTTAATGTTCATAAGTGTGATGTGTAAACCTGAAGTGTACAATACAAATGCCTACGATTGACCATAGTGAAGTACATTAGGATACATTTTGTGTCCGGCAGGTAAACTTAGGATATGTGAACAATGTTTATTTAAACAATAACATTGATGAAATGGATTCAAGATAAATTATCGTGTGGTTATTTGCTTTGCAGTGAATCGTGCAATGGAAATACTTTTTACTTTTAATAATACTTTTGAGTAAATTTCAGAGCCTGTACTTTTTACTTTTACTTGAGTAGATATTTGGATCAGTACTTTCACTTTTCGATTCACGGTTTCCATCGATGGCTTTGTAGGCGGCACCCAACTGATGACCGAGGAGCGACTGAGTCGCTTTACCACGCAGAGCCACATTTCCTGTGAATGGGAAAAATGACATAACAACATTTGGTTATTGAGGTCATTCACACATTACTGTGGTGTTTCTTTCATTTAAAAGATTTGAATACTTGTTCCATCATGTTCCATAGCCTACTTCTATTTTGCACTTGCACTCACATGATTTTTTTTTTCTGCAAGCCATGTTAATGTGCACCCAATACCATATTAGCCTTAGCCTACCAGTTCAGAAGTCGTGACTCTGTTTCGGGAAGTGGGGAAGTTGGTCCAGCATGTTGACTGCAGTCAATGAGGTTTGCATCTATGAAATGAATGTGGTTTGAATTTTGCTATGACTGTGGCCTTGGCAACGATGTCTCACCAATTGGAGAGCGGTAACCGTAGACTTCCACTTCACACAGTGTGAGTATCTTCTTTCGACCGTAAAGAGACACAGTCACGTAACGTCCCTCCACACGTGTGGTGAAAGGAAATCTATGAGACCTGCCTGCTGGGATCCGGCGGATTACAGCAGCCCTGAAAGAGAGAGGGAGAGAGGAAGCAGCACTTTAATACTGTTGTATCAGTATTGGAAGGGGTGGAGCAGAGTAGTGTAGTATAGACTGTTATAAATTCCCTTTGTGATGAGCAAAGATACCCTAGTTAATCTGTTAATTTGTTGAGTATAATTGATGATATTGATATAATATTGTTGATTCAGAATAGGTCATAGTTTTAGTCATGCACCTTTACGTTCAGTTTTTGGGTCAGGCAGTTTACGGGCAGCTATGTTTTATGTCCTGGGGTCCTTAGGCAGTTTACAGGGCAGCCATGTTGTGTGTTCTGGGGTCCTTGGAGTCGGTGTGTAAACAATGTGCGTGTGTGTACTTACCTGCTGCAAAACGTTACATATAAAGGAAGAAGTTGAAACGGCAAACGGTGTCCTTATTCCCTGACCGGAGTACGCTCACGGGTGAAGAGTGCCAGTCCCACAACAGTTATCCACATAGTTCTTTAATATAGACAGTTATTGAGTCACTTTTATTAGCTGCCTTTTACTTATTTCTCTATACAGTGGCATGCAAAAAGTTTGGGCAGCCCTGGTCCAAATTTCTGTTAATGTGAACAGTTCAGAAAGTAGAAGATGAAATGATCTCCAAAAGGCATAAAGTTAAACATGAAACAATATTTTAAACAATATCAGTGTGTTATTTTTTTGTCTTCTACAATTTTAGAGTGAAAAGGGATATACAAGCAACAGCCTGCAAAAGAATGGGAAACGCAGAAGACTTGAGCTCTCAGATAACTTTGACCAGTTGGTATCAGACAAGCTGTTTGTACACTACGATAGTTTCCAAAAGAGGGGGCTACTACTATAGGTACTAACTATGCAGGGTGGCCAAACCCTTTTCATTTTCTGTCATTTTGAAAATGAGATGAGAATTAAAAAAATGATATAGTTTAAAATGTAAAGGGAATGTGTCTGTAACTTTACATCTTTTGGAGATAATTTCATTTCCTGCTTAAGGAGAGAAGGGAAAACCTTATGTTAGGTTCTTTTAAGTTAATATACCACACTGCAACTCTTCGGCATACACATCAACGATTTCTCCTTTGTTTTCACCGGTGAAGGGGTGTGGCCTTTCAAGTGACGTAGGGTTGTTGTCTTTTTTTTTTTTTTGCCTTTATTTGATAGTGATGACAGTAGAGATAGACAGGAAATGGGGAGGCAGAGAGAGGGGGAATGACACGCAGGAAAGGTCTGCCCGACGCGGGATTCGAACCGGGGACGCCTGCGGCGAGGACTGTAGCCTCTACATGGGGCGGCCGCTCTACCCACTGCGCCACGCACCAGGGGTTGTTGTCTTCTATCGTAACTTTGGGCCACCCCCGGTCAAAATTTCTGTTAATGTTAATAGTTAAGCAAGTGGGACAGAAAAGAAGAGATTTATGGCTTCAGGCTATACGAAGAATGGACAAAAATGGCAAGATGTAGGACCTGGCTAGTCCATATGCAGGTTGCACAACTGATAAGCACCCACCCAACCGGTCCAATCAGGAATCACCATTGCTAGGGACGCCACTCTGATAGGAGAATCCAATGTCAAATCAATTATGTCAACGATTACTGTCTAATACTTACCAGATATACTCAGATGTTTATGATTTTGCCAAAATTTTGCCAAAAATTAGTCGCCTGGGATGGTACTTTTAATGCCACTGTAGCTATAAGTTCAAATTCCTTTTTCCAAGCAAAAATAGAGTATTATCAAAATTGTGATATTGCAGGCAATTGATTCGAATTGCAATTGCAGTATGGTTTTCGTTACAGCCCATTCTTGAGCAAAGTTAGGTTTCTCATCTACATCATTCACGACCAACGAGGACTCACAGTGGGTTTGCGAGGCCGTTGTGTCTTAAAGAGTTGCCAACGTGAATCTGTGCCCCGTTGAGTCTCTCTGCGCAGCAGTCTCCTCTGTTGGTGATGACGATGGAGGTGATGATGTAGGAGTCCAGCAGGTCCACTCTCCACCAGGGATTGGTCTGTGCCGGGGTGTGGGTGCATGAAGCAGCAAAATAATTCGATTCACGGTTTCCATCGATGGCTTTGTGGGCGGCACCCAACCGATGACCGAGGAACGACTGAGTCGCTTTACCATGCAGAGCCACATTTTCTGTGAATGGGAAAAATGACATAACAACATTTGGTTATTGAGGTCACTCACACATAACTGTGGTGTTTCTTTCATTTAAAAGATTTGAATACTTGTTCCATCACTGGACGCAGCTCTGAAAACTCAATGACCTTGACTGCAAACACTTCATCATTTCTTTTAGGTGACTACAAGGACATGCAGTCTACATACACTACTGTGATTCTAACACTTGATAATACTTCACTTACTGTAGTTATAAGCTGAGCACATCCCCAGGAGAGGCAGCAGCAGCAGCAGGGCTGAACTGGGTTTCATTGTTCTGGTTCAGTCTGATGAGAGAGAAGAACGATATTTAAACAGATGTAATGAAATAGGTACCAAATCCTCAACAATCTGAGATACTATAAGACACGTGTATAAAACATGCTGCAAATGTATGAACCCTTTAGCCAAACACACACAACAATTAAACACCCAAATTGTGATTGTAAAATCTGCTACTTAACTACAACCTCTTAACTTACCTTGACTTGCAAAGTAGATTGAGTTGCAGGCGAGAAATCGCTGATGATTCTGTGCTGATGAGGGGGATATTTATACCCACATCTTGTTATGCTTGTCCTTCCTCGTGACTGATTGTGGATTCAAACTTCAGTCTTCCAGCCTATGACATGGCTTAGAGTAAGATCAAATAAGATGAACTTTATTTCTCTCTCTCTCTTTGCTCATCTATATTTGATTTACAGCGGTGTGCTTATTAAAACATACAAAAACAACAACCCACCAATCTATGGTGCATGTGACTGAATGACACAACAGCAGGTTACTGACAAATGATTAAACGTACCTGAGCACAGAGAGCAGCCGTAAATGTTATTCTTTTTAGTTTTTTGAAGAGAAGTTTAACAGCACAACATAAAGGAACTGTGCACGAAAAAATATATACAAAAATAGACATGATGGAAAATAGAATAGAGATAGAGAATACTTTATTCATCCCTAGCAGGGAAATTCAAGTTAACAAGATAACAATAAGAAAAACAACAAAAAACAAGAACAAAAAACAGACAAACATTTACATTGCAGTTGCGTAAAATGAAAAAGAAAAAAATTAGTACATTATGGTGGGCTATGTGGCAAATGTATACATGATGTTAAGTAGTATAAGTCCATTACATCTGAGGTGCATTAAGAAAAGAGGAGAATTAAAGCCTATTTCTAATATAGTCCATGAATGGCTTCCAAATGTTCTCAAAGTTATCTGATGAGCCACATACTGTGTATCTCAACTTTTCAAGGAGCTGTATGATTTCCCTCAGCCACTGAGTCCAGCTCGGTGGCTGAGGGTTTTTCCAATTAAGAAGGATCAGTTTCCGTGCCAACAAAGTGACAAATTTTGTAATTTTCAATTTGGTTCCAGATAGATTTTTATTGTTCTCTCTCACTACCCCAAAAATGGCTATTACAGGATCTGGTTGAACCACCATTTTGAAAACTTCTGATAGGGTGTTGAAAATCGAGCTCCAATAGGTGTGTAAGTGAGGACAGAGAGTGTGCCAGAGAGCCTGGTGAGAGCCCACATCTATCACACAATGGGTTCACACTTGGGAACATTCTTGAGAGCCTCACCTTGGAAAAGTGAAGGCGATGCAGTACCTTAAATTGGATGAGGCCATGTCGGGCACAGATTGAGGCTGTGTGCACCCCCTCTTGGGCTTTTTTCCATTGCTCAGCTGTCAAGGTCACCCCCAAATCACCCTCCCATGCAGACTTTATAAGTTCTAGTGACAGGTTTTGTTGATTGGACAAGAGATTATAAAAGAAAGAAATAGCACCCCTTTTTGAGGGTTTGAAGGAAAACAAGGTTTCCATAGGGGACTCCTCAGTCAGATTGGGATAGGAGGGAGTGTTTGTTTTAACATAACTACAAATATGAAAGAATTTGAAAAGGTGTGATCGTGATAAATTAAATTTCCTCTGCAACTGTAAGAAGGTGGGAAAATGTTATCTATAAATAGAGCCTTCATATTGATTATGCCATTACGTTTCCAAATATCAAAAGAGTCATCCATCAATGGATCCATCAATCAATCCCTCCTCTATGAATCCCATCATAACTCATTAGAGAACGCAGGGCAATAGCTAGAGGATCAATAGAGAGGGCAAACAAAAGCGGGGACAAGGGGCAACCCTGCCTTGTTCCTCAACGCAGGGGAAAATAGCAGGACCTAAAAGAGTTGGTTAACACAGAAGCAAGGGGACACTGATACAGTAGCTCCACCCAGGTTATAAATTTGTCACCAAAGCCAGACCTTCTTAGAACAGCAAAAAGGAAATCCCACTCGATCCGGTCAAAGGCCTTCTCAGCATCCAAGGGAAAGAAGGACCTCTGGACGCTGAGGGGCCGGGCCGGGGGAATATAGTACGTTGTAGAGCCTGCGGAGGTTCGAAAACAAGAAGCGATTTTTAATAAACCCAGTCTGGTCTGGTGATATAATTGATGGGAGAACCCCTTCCAGTCGAGTGGCAAGCATCTTGGCTAGTAATTTGGTGTCCACATTTAAAAGGCTAATGGGTCGATAAGATCCTGGTTCCTTAGGGTCTTTACCTTCCTTTAATAAAACTGATATGGATGCCTGGTAAAAGGTAGGGGGCAGAGTTTTTGCAATAAAGGCCTCATTAAAGGCTTCAAGTAACACAGGTGAAATTAATTTTGAAAAATAACTAATGAATAATTCAGCGGTGAACCCATCGGGGCCAGGAGTTTTGGAGCCCTGCATATTTTTTATTGCAAGCTCTAAATCAGTAAGAGAGAGAGACTCTTCAAGATTAGCCTTCTGGCTTGCTTCTATTGTTGGAATTTGTAATTTGTTTAGGAAGTCATCTATTAATCTATGGTCACCTTTAGATTCCGAGGTGTAGAGGCTTGTGTAAAAAGATTTGAATACATTGTTAATTTCCTGTTGGTCCGTAAGTATTTCACCTGTAGTTGAGCGAATCTCCGTTATAAGTCGGGATGCCGCTGATCGGCGGATCTGTTGAGCCAGTAAACGCCCAGCCTTCTCACCCTGTTCGTATAATCTATGTCTAGTCTGCAGTAATAATTTAGCTGATTCATCAGTGGAGAGGAGGTCAAAGTCTGATGCAGGGAAATCCTTTTGGTGAGGGTGTTTCGGCATGTTGACGATCAATCTTTTGTATTTCCTCTGATATCTCTGACAGACGTTGAAGGCGGGATCGGTTGGAGGAAGTGCTGTAAGAAATTCGTAAATGTTATTCTTATTTTTGAAATGTTCCATAAGTTTAATGAGACCAAAAAATATAAAGGTGTAAATATGAAGTAACAACTTTCAAACTTAACATTACCTAAGTTTGGGGCGGCGTTTAGCTCACTGGGTAGAGCTGCCGCCCCATGTTGAGGCTCAGTCCGCGGTGCAGGCGGCCCCGGTTCGAGTCCCGCGTCGGACGGCCCTTTCCTGCGTGTCATTCCCCCGCTCTCTGCCTCCCCATTTCCTGTCTCTCTCGACTGCACTATCAATTAAAGGCAATAAAAGCCCAAAAAATATACTTTAAAAAAAAAAAAAAAAACATTACCTAAGTTTACAGAGTTATTTTACTTTATTTGTTTTACCTTTATTTTACCAGGCAGATTGCTTGAGATAAAAAAAAAAAAAATCTCTTTTCCAAGCAAGGCCTATAAGGCAGCAAACAAGATACATATACACACAAATGTGGCGGTACGAGGGTTACTTATACTACGTTATATACTAAATTTGTCGCCAACAACGCCACCTTGGGTTAGGGCCCAAGGACCCGTACTAAAGGTCAACTATCACCTATCAAAGGACACTCAGGTTCGTTCACTCAGGGAGGGTAGAAGACGGAGTTCAATGATCACATACAAAAGTTTATTTAAAATTGATGACAAGGTTTGCAAAAAGGAAATTAATAAACAGGAGGCCCAGGAGAAGGGGATTACAGGCTGAGGCTTACCGGCCGGAGGAGGGGTCAAAAGGGGGAAGGTGAAGTCCAAAAGAAAAGGGAGAGCACCCCACTCACACAGCAAAAACGTGATGTGCACACAAAATAAATCTTGAACGGGGGTCACACACACGGGGATCACCACCACCCAGGAGGACCACCACCACCACCGTCGGCCTTCAGCTCTAGGAGGGGGAAAGGAAAACAAAATTCAGAGGGCTCTGTCAAACAAATCAATGATAAACTAATACAAATAAATTCCAAATGAAAACTAAATGAAGAAATTATACCATCAATCACATAACACATAACCAAAACAATATAACCAACCCTTGTCTACCTCCACATTCACACACACATACGCAGTCCAGGTGAGTGGCTGAAAGTCCTGCTAGAGCCCGTAGCAGCGCACACGAGCGGCAGCCAAACACACACACACACACACACACACACACACACACACACATACACCAACCGGCACCACGCGCAGTAGCAGCGGGAGCAGGGTCAGTAACAGGAAGGAAGTCGGTCAGTCGGCCGACAAGACCCCGAACCAAGCCGAAGCAGCAAGGAGGGCAGAAACATAGTAGCAGCAGACTGGAAGCGAAGCAGCGGTAGCATGTAGCCGTGGCTAAATATCCATGACGGATAGTGCTCTTCTTACTCAGCTTTAGCGTCCAAAAACCCCGGTTCAGTCCGGTCACTTAACTCTTTGACTGCCAAAGACGAGTTATCTCGTCTTAGCGAATCCAAGCGTAGTCTGCCAAAGACGAGATAACTCGTCTTAGCGTTTTTTTAATGGCAACGCCATGTTGAATGTCTTGCCCTACTCCTCTGTGAAGATCAGACTTGTATCATCAAAATGAAGTGCAGAAAAACACATTTGGATTGAGAGATATAAAAACTATAGCGTGTTTTTCCCCCCTCACGGAGCGGAGCGGGTGTCTGACTGCAGCGGCGCCGCTCCGTGACACTCTGGCCGTCGGTGAGAGCTTAGGGGGCGGCGGCAGGGCTCATGGCGGCTCGGCAGCTCGTCGAAGCTCCGTGCAGCTCCGTGATACAAAGCACAAACGTTAGTAACAACAACCCCGTTGATCGCTCGTCGTTAGTCATCAAGAGCGTTTGGAAAGTCGCCAGATTTTGCGAGAAATCACTCAGATAGCAGCTTGAAAACCCCCGATCTAGTGTGGATGAGGAACGGACGGCGCCGGCGAACGTGACGAGGAGAGCTAAAGGTGGTGGGAGTGTCTGTTGTGAGCGCACATGGACTGTCTGTGGCTGTGAGTTCAGGGGGCGTCAGCCAGAGCTGCTGTGTGTGTGTAGATGTGTGTGTGAGACAGAGAGAGTGAGTGACACCGCTGCCTGCTGACCAGAGGAAGCTGGATCTGATCTAAAGCGCCGTGTTTCGGCTACAAAAACCTGTCGAACTGATCCGCGCGCGCGCGCGCGCACACACACACACACAGACACACACGCACGCACACACACACGCACACGTATGCACACGCACACGTCACGTAGCCTACGCACACACTAAAAAAAAGAAAAGAAAAAGTTGTAACTCAAAGAAAAGAAAGAAAAGAGGCTGCAGTAGTGTGTGTCAGTAGCTAAATATTTTGTCTATTGTCATCAAAAGTCATTTGTCAGTGTTGATTTAGTTGTTGTTTACAAGAGAACAACTGTACAGATGTTGAGACATCACTAAAGCAAAATATAAAGGAGCCAATTGTACTGGTTCACCTGAAAATGACACCCGACACAAAAACCTCTTTTTCTCAAGATTTTGGTGCCAAAATGGCATTTTGGGCTAAACTAACCTATATTCAACCGCCAATTTCACAAGACTGGAACAAGATAGAAACAAACAGTTTTTTTTGCTGGAAACTAGAGACCCTCATCTTTCCTTTGATGGGTTGAATGTGTATGTAGTAACAGTACATAATATTATGGTGGGTCTACGGAAATCAGTCAAAAAGCTGGAAAATGCCTGGCAAGCTGGAGGAAGCTGCTGTGAGAATGGCTGGCAGTCAAAGAGTTAACGTCCCCTCCAAAGAGGGAGAGGGGTGAAGAGGGTCGGCGTGGCGGGGGGAGTAGGCCACCACGCGCCATACAACCGGCCGGCTGTTAGAAGGAGAGGAGCGAAAAGAAACTTAGCACCTGGCTTACAGCGATTAAAAACAGAAACTCTCAGTGACTCACCTACGCGCTGGTCGGCGGCAGTTAACGACCCATTATGTCGCCTCGACCGCGGCTGAGATGCCGGATCTATTAAGGAGTTACGGTTTGAGTTAAATTAAAACAACGCTCACAATGTACACAAACAGCACGCTAAAGTGTGCCTACCTGTGCTCTGCTGCGAGCAGCCATGCAACGACCTGTCAGTGGGCGGGCCGAAGAAGCAGGAAGCGAGAGGTCAGGAGGAGGGACACGGCCTACTTTTATACTCTAGGCTTGAGCAACGATTGGCTACAAGCTAAAAAGGAGTGTCGGTGTAGCAGAACCCTGTGTTCAATATAACAGTGGTGCCTCATACCACTACACAAAGAAGAAGGGACAGCATGAGAGAGAGAGAAAAGAGAGAAAAAATAAATGACGTCCAGAGCCCTATATGTCCTGCAGTCCGGCGGGGGTATAGGGGGAAGAGAAGGAGGAAGAGAGGGCTGTACCAGGGGATCCGGAGGGAAAAGAGATTATGTTGAATCAAGCAAGATAGAACATTGCACAATGATACACACTAAAAGAACACTAATCCAGTGATGCTAAAATACTATACAGTAAAACATTTCCACACTCCAGAATTTGCCATTAAAAAGCCATTAAGTCTGGTCTTAAAATCAGAAATGGTGATAAATGCCTGTAGTTTTAGTGTTTTGGAGATTGTTCCAGCCAGAGGGAGCAGAGTACACAAATCCCATCTTCCCAAACTCAGTACGAGTTCTGGGGACAGAGGTAGATAGAAAGTCCAGAGAGTGCAAACTGTATGATGGGTTTGATGTGAGAGTGAGTATAGGTGCAGAGGTATGAGGGAAGTAGTCCAATACTTGCTTTATAGTGTACCAGTGTAGAAGCCTATGTGCAGACAGAGACAGCCAGCTTCTTTAGCATACAGAGTACAATGATGGGTGAGTGGCAAACCGATGGTAACCAGTTGTTTGAGGTCAGCTCGAGTCAAAACGTTACCTGTAGTGACGTAATTGACAAATATGCAGGGGAACCACAGTTACCTGTGAGCTTGAGTGGCTCACAGAGGTAGACAGGTGATTGGAGGTGTAACTGCTTTTGCTGAAGCGGGATCGAGTCCCGCTCCACGCTAATATGTGAAGATTATTTTTTCTCCACTTTATTTTTTTTCATGTGGCTGGTACGTAACTGTTAGTGCTCACTCACAGCAGCACATTCGCTGCAGTAGATGTGAACTGTGGCTTGAAACTCGCTGGTAATATGTTGTGTATGTTTGTGAATTTGTGACGAATCTGCTGACGGAAGCGCAAAACATCTGCAGCTGTTCAGTACGGTAACCAGTTAAATCAGAAACCAGTTGGGCCACAACACCGGTCGCGAGCTCGACTGCAGCCGCACTGAGACCACGCGCTGCTCAGACTCACGTGCGTATTCTTTCCGTGTCGGTTCCGACAGCGATCGACACAGTCCGCCGAGAAAAAATGCAGGTACCGACGTATTTTTTATGTGTCAGGATCGACTTGGTATTGACTAGGTATCAGTTCTCTCACCCTGCAAACCAGCGTTTAAGCACCACGGACAGCAGCTCCATATCCTAACAGCCTGCCCTGACCTGGGCTCAAACCGCGACTCATCATGACTGACAGGTATCAAGGTGATTGGACAAATTATCATTTCCTCCTCCTATACTAGCCGCTCAGCGTTACTTTACCGGCCTGCACCGAGCTATTCCATTCACAAAACAGGGGCCTGTGGCAATTCTGGATAGCTGTTTTTTTGGGGGTTTTTTTCCTCTTCCTTCATGGGCCCCTGACGGCGTCTGGGCCCCGGTGCAGCTGTACCGGTTGCACCGTCGATACTTATGCCACTGCTTGTGGCACCCCCTTGTTCCCCCCTGTTCCCATCCAGGCCCACCCATAGCTCCGCTCCTGGTTTATCATTATGATTTTTCTTTTGGTGCCTCTCCTCCTGCTGTTTATCTGAGCATTACAGATGCACCATTGCTGGTACATATTTATTTCTGAAACCTGGTTGCTGGTATTTGGTCTTCCACTGTTGCCTTCTCAGCTACATAAACTATGTCATTCTCATTTTATTTTTTTACATTTTCAAAATTGCTAACATTTCTATTACTATCATTATTTTTTTTTACTCATCTTGCAGCTATGAGCACTCTGCACTTTATCTACCTCAAATAAGAAAACCAGCACTTTATTCAAGAAAACTAGCACTTAAACCATATACATGCTTGCCTCGCACTTATGCCAAAAGTTGCTACTGGCCCACCTTTTAGTGTTTTTAGGTTTAGTGATAAGGAAAGTCACTGTCAGCTGCACATCTGTGAGCAGGTCAGCTCCACACTGCATACACTTTATTTTGTATGACTAGAAGTTGACTTAGGGCATATCACGCCTGTGGATTGTTTTCTTTATTCCGATACAGTCTCTGATGTAAACCGCTCCCTGTTTCGGAAGAACTGCTCCAAACAAACCAGAATACATCCTTGGTAAACAGTGACATGTTGGATATAAACTTTTAGTACTTCTGCTGAGGTACAGAATGTACTATTGACTCTGCAAATAGGTACCAGTCCCAACTGGTGAGGTGACGGATCTTGGCACAAATTAAACCCTGTAACTCAATAATCATTATAAATTAGGGTGAGTTTAGTGCTTAGTGTTTATATCCAACATATCACTGTTTAAGTCACATCTAGTCTTACAAAATAAAGTCTGTCTGCGTGGAGCTGACCTGCTGACAGATAGTGACTTTCCTTATCACTTAACCTATTCTACCATCTGATCCTGCCTCACTCAGGACACGAAAACAATCCACAGGCGTCATATGCCCTAAGTCAACTTCTAGTCTTACAAAAAAAAGTTTGCACAGTGTGGAGCTGACCTGCTGACAGATGTGCAGCTGACAGTGACTTTCCGCATCATTAAACCTATCCTATGATCTGATCCTCCCTTGCTCACGTCTCGAGGACAGGACAAAGTCTCCTGGACATATGTACAGTGCTGAGCATAAATAAAATATGATTTTAATCTATATCTCAATGAACACAAATGAAAGTAAGGTTAATAATATTACTTAGATTGCAAAAGTTTTAGTTTTACTTAAATCAGTTGGAGCAAAAATGAATACACCACACAACAATAGCTACCACTGGTATTTTGTATGACCTGACATGATTTTTAAGGACAGCACCAAGTCTTCTAATATGGAATGAATAAGTTGGTGACACATTGCAACATCTATCTTTTTCCATTCTTCAAGAACGACCACTTTTAGAGCCTGGATGCTGGATGGAGAGTGATGCTCAGTGTGTGTGCAAATTACATAACATATTGTCATGCTTGTGATCAATGTAGCACACTTGTGCTTTTCTTCTCTTCATTTCTAACAAACTTGTTTGTTTCACTTTTTGCTGGATATATTATATATAACCTAGTAGTCTGGAAAAAGACATGCTAGAAGTTAATTTTCTAAGTAATAGTGAGCTTAATGTGGAGATTGATATGGGGGAAGTGGTAAAGGTTATTGATAAGGCAAAGCTAAGGTATAGATGATTTACCAAATGAATTGTTGAAATCACCTAAGCTAGCTCAAATTTTGTTTAATTTATTTTATCACTGTTTTGAACAAAGCGTAATACCATCAGTTTGTCTGAAGTCCATCATAAGCCCTATACCAAAATCACAGAAAACAGACCCCAGAGTCCCACTTAATTATAGGGGGATTAGTCTAATGAGCACAGTCTATAAATTATATTCATCTTTACTCAATGAGAGATTAATGGAATATTTGGAAAGAGAACAACTATTGGTAGAGGAGCAGAATGGGTTCCGTAAAGCCAGGGCCTGTATTGATCATATTTATACAGTATGCACTATTGTAAGGAATAGACTTAAGGAAAACAAATCAACATATGCATGTTTCATTGACTTTCAGAAAGCCTTTGATTTCATCAACAGAGACCTCCTTGCATATAGACTGGCTAAAATAGGGATAGATGGGAAGTTCTATCAGGCCATTTGCTCTCTCTACAGTGCACCCCAGGCCTGTGTGAAGGTAAACAACACCTATACTAACTGGTTCCCCACACTATCAGGAGTCAAGCAGGGAGATGCACTGTCTCCTACTTTATTTGCTGTGTACATTAACGATCTAGCTAAGCAAATCAAACATCTGCATTGTGGAGTAAAATGTGGAGGAGAGGAAGTTAGTATTTTATATGCGGATGATATTATTTTGATAGCGGAAACAGAGGTTGATTTACAAAGAATGTTGACATGTGCAAGCGATTAGTGTAAAAAGTGGAGACTCCTGATAAATGAAAAGAAAACAGAAATTATGCATTTTAAAAACCCTGTTAAGCAAACAAGTGATTTCCAATTTCAGTTTGGAGAGTCAAAGTTGAATTACTCAAGAGGCTACAAATATTTGGGTCTCTATTTGGATGAACACATGACTTTCATGAAGGGATCATCGCTACTGGCTGAGTCAGCAAATCGGGCACTAGGGGGTGCTATAGCCAAAATAAAGACTCTGAGGGATGTTGGGTACTCCACATATTCCAAATTATATCAGAGTTGTGTGTGTTTGACTATGTAGTAGGAGTATGGGGATTCAAACAGTACCCTAAATGTGAGGCTGTGCAAAATAGAGCCATGCGGTATTTTCTTGGCGTACATAAATTCACACCAACACTAGCCGTGATGGGAGATATGGGCTGGGAACCCAATGAGGTACGGTGGAGTGTATATATGGTGCGTTTATGGAATAGGATACTAGGATTAAATCGTAACAGGATTGCAAGAAAAATCTTTGAGTGGGACACTCTGACCAATGTGGCATGGGATAAGGACATACAGTATATGACATCTTGCTGAGAGCTGGATATGAGGATCATTATTATAACAAAGAGAAAGTTGAGATTAATGTATTGAAAGAAATTATTTTTCAACAAAGTAAAGATAGATGGGCATTAGATACTTGGGGTAAACCAAAATTGCGTACTTACTGTGAAATAAAACAGGTATTTGGCCCAGAAAACTATGTTTTGTATAATTTGTCAAAAAAGAAAAGATCCCTGTGTGCTCAATTGAGAGCTGGTATTCTTGGTCTTCACATCGAGACAGGCACATATGTCGGCACAGCAGAAGACGATTGGATTTGTAATTTATGTGACATCCAAGAGGTGGAGAATGAAATTCATTTTGTGTTCTATTGTCCTTTCTATGACTCTATAAGACAAAAAATGTTCAGTAAAGTAGATCCAAATAACGAATTTGTGTGGTTAGATGATGCTGAGAAGCTAAAACTTCTTTTTCATTTGAATATTTTTGCATTTTCTTTATTTCTTGAAAAGACTCGGGCAATGAGACGAAGAGCGATATATAGTTGAGTACTGAAAGTAATCTGAATTTGTTTATTTATGTCACACCTGTGTGGCAGGTAACACGAACAGGAAGGTGTCTAGTTTTTGTTTTTTGTATTTGTTATTGTGTCTTGTAATCTCGTATGGGATGGGCCACAGTGGTGGCATGACACGAAAATAAAATATTCATTCATTCATTCATTCATTCATATAACCTCCAGGATTATCTTTTTTTACTTTCTATCTTTTTTTGCCTACTTTGTAGGACATTATACAGACCCTCCAGGATTTTGCGATGTCATATCATATTCTACTACTATGTGGGCATCGCCGTTTTGGGTGAAAAACCCCCTACTTTGAGCAGTTTTTTAGGTGGGCTCCCATAGGAGTTGAATTTCAATATTTTTAACGTGATATTACACACCTTCCTAAACACGATGGTGAAGAAATTTCTTGGTAAGGATTTAGTTCCAAGATTTTCATAGTTTCCCTTACTATAATCAGATTTTTAATTGATTTTTTAAATTCTTTTCAATTAATTTTATGCTCTTACCCTTCTTTATATTTTATCCTCATTTTAGACGTTTTATCCATCCGACTGCCCCTCTACCTCAGCTGCTTTTCCCTCCGGTCCTGATCCACCCAGCGATCTTGCTCCATCCAGCCACAGTATGTGAGGCTGGGGAACTTCACGTCAGACACAGTGGTGAGCAATGTACCACATGGTACTGTGGTACTTTCACCTTACCTCTTCACACTGTTCACTGCGGATTTTACATCTAGATCTGAATCTTGCCATGTTCAGAAGTACTCTGACGATACGGCCATCGTGTGAAGAAGGGACAGGATGATGAATACTGGGACCTGGTGGGGGCGTTCACAGACTGGTGCAACAAGAACAACTTGTTGCTTAATCAAAGACCAAAGAAATTATTATTGACTTTGGCAGGTCCAGTACAAGCATCTGGACATGAAACAAAGGCGCCCTGTGGAAAAAAAGCTTTCATTATGGAGAGCTGCAGATAGAAATTAATGCAACTGATTTTTTTATTTATTAAATGATTAAAGTTGTTTTTTAAGCAATACCCTACAGGCTTTGTTAGTTTCAGGTCCAATATGTGTAATAAAGTCATTTCAATAAGTTCTCAATAAACACTGAACCAGTCCAGCCCTCGACTTGTACCAATTTATCTTTAATTTTGGTCCACTGTGTACTTGAGTTTGACACCTTTGGAATAGGTTCTACATAATATAATAGCCTAGTTTTTGGTGTAGCCCCTCCCTGGAGGAAAACTACACCAGCCACCACTGTTGTAGCTTTCAGCCAACAAATGCACATGTACCTCTGTCTGCAAGTGGGGCTTTGTCTTCTTTGCATGCCACATTCTTTGCAATGTGGCGCCAAGTTGTGTCAAGTGTAGAGAGGTAGGGGCCCATAGCTTCCAGGAAGCCTGGCCCCCTGAACAACATAGTAAAATAGTCCTGGTGTACATGCTCAAGGCCGTCTCAGAGTCTGCCGCCTTCCTGTCAACGTTTCAGACACACCCTCTGCCCCTCCCACTCAGGAACCACCTCATATATCAGTTCCTGTTGTCTGTCAGCTTGAGTCAGTCCTACCAATTATTAGTCATAGTAATTATTGATAAATATAAAAAGTACCAAGACATTGAGTCAGTGTGGGTAACCAACACCAGGCCACCAGTCTGTTTCTGTCTAGCAGCAGGGTTAAGGCCAAACCTGTTGGTTAATATAAACAGCAGCAACAGCAGAATTATCCCAGGAGGTTCCATGTGAGATGAGTCCATTCTAACTGGAAACAAGAAAAGACATGCTTTTATTCATTTCTTTCTTTATTATTTTTTGCATTTCAGTCAATCAAAGAAATGAAAATCTTCTAATTAAACTCAGCAACAGCTCTACAAAATACAAATAAAAACATTCCAAACAAATACAAGCACACATGAAGTGTGTCATTTGATTTTATGATATTTTTTGAATATTTTGTTATACCATCAGTTGTTTATTTTGTTCACCTCAAATCAAAAATAATGAACCATACACTAAGTAACAGAAATGTGTATATAATATAATATAATACAGTGCAGTTCATCCACATTGGATAAAATGATAATGTGGAGTCATTTTGGCTCTTGGGCCTTTGCCTGGTCAATCCAGCTGTGGCCCCTCTAACCTAATCTAATCTGGAGCCATACACTTCCACTTCACACAGGGTCAGGAACTCTTTTCTCCCAGGAATGATGATGTTGACGTAGCGACCTTCCATCCCATTACACTGGAACTTTTGGGTGAAACCTGCGGGGATGCTTGAGATGACAGCACATCTACAGGAAGATAAGTGAAAATATGTTTACTTGTTTTGATTGATCCTGAATGTATCGTTCCAGTATGAAAGCTAGTTATAGTACAGGTTTCATCAATAGGCTGTAGATTACCTTGGATTGCTGTTGCCATTGTTTTCATTAGAGTCTCCGATGCGGATCTCAGCTCCGTTGAGTCTGGTGGAGACCGGGTCATCTATGTTTGTTATGTCAACAGAGAACACTTTGACGGTTTTGCCCAGGTCCAGTCGCCACCAGGGGTTGAGGTCCGCCTTTGTGTGAGTGCAGGAAGCGGAGTTCCAGTTGGCGGCTCGATTCCCATCTATGGCATTAGATGGAAAGCCTTTGGGATACAGTGAAGACTGTGTAGCTTTCCCATAGATCGCTAGGTTCTCTCCTGCATAAAGGGCACAGTTGCAGACATCAGCCATCAAACATTTAGTTCTCCTCAATGCTATCTGCAGAAAAATAGTGTGTGTATGTCTTGACCCTAAAGTGTATTGCTATTAGCATATTGTTATTTTAACAAGTAGATATCAATTATAACCAGATGTGAATTGGGTTTGCATCTATGAAAGGAATTGGTTTGAATTTTGCTGTGACTGTGGCCTTGGCAACGATGTCTCACCAGTTGGAGAGCGGTAACCGTAGACTTCCACTTCACACAGTACGAGATACTTCTTTTGACCATAAAGAGACACAGTCACGTAACGTCCCTCCACATGTTGTGTGGTGAAAGGAAATCTATGAGATCTGCCTGCTGGGATCTGGTCAATTACAGCAGCCCTGAAAGGGAGGGGAGAGAGGAAGCAGCACTTTAATACTGTTGTATTGTTATTGGAAGGGGTGGAGCAGTGTAGTATATGTACAGTCACGTTTCAGGGATTATTAGCTGTTTTTTTTCTTCTCTATCTTGTGGCACCCCTGATCACAATTTCTGTTAATATTAAGTTCAGCAAGTGGAAGATGAAATGATCTCCAAAAGGCATAAAGTTAAACATGAAACACTGTGCCAACACTCAGTGTATTATTGTTGTTTTCTACAATTTGAGAGTGAAAAATGGAAACAGAGCAGCAGCCTGCAAAAGAATGAGAAACCCAGGAGACTTGAGCTCTCAGATAACTTTGACCAAGGTATCAGACAAGATATTTACACGCTGTGATAGTTTCCAACTAGGTACTAACTATGCAGGGTGGCCAAACTTTGCTGCGGGCCATTTTCCATTTCTGTCTGTTTGAAAATGTAAAGGATGAAAAATATATTGTTTAAAATGTAGAGGGAATGTGTTATCTGTAACCTTATGTCTTTTGGAGATCATTTCATCTTCCACTTGCTGAACTGTTCACATTAACAGACATTTTGACCAGGGGTGCCCAAACTTTTGCAGTAGCTATAAGTTAAAATTCCTTTTACCAAGCAATTAAATGGAGTATTATCAAAATTGTGATATGGCAGGCAATTGATTCAAATTGCAATTGCAGTATGGTTTTTGTTACAGCCAAACTTCTGCTAAACAGTTTCTTAAGCAAGTTAGGTTTCTCATCTACATCCATTTACGACCAACGAGGACTCACAGTGGGTTTGCGATGCCGTTTTGTCCTAAAGTGTTGCCAACATGAATCTCTGCCCCATTGATGCCCTCTGCGCAGCAGTCTCCTCTGTTGGTGATGACGATGGAGGTGATGATGTAGGAGTCCAGCAGGTCCACTCTCCACCAGGGATTGGTCTGTCCTGCGGTGTGGGAGCATGAACCAGCATAATAATTTGATTCACGGTTTCCATCGATGGCGTTGTAGGCGGCACCAAACTCATGATGGCGGAACGACTGAGTTGCTTTACCACGCAGAGCCACATTTTCTGTGAATGGGAAAGTGGACATAAAAACATTTGGTTGTTGAGGTCACCTACATATTTCTGCATTTATAAACTGTGGTGTTTCTTTTGTAGTATATTATACTCCTTAATGTTATTAGTTTTAATATTTTGTTATTATCATTATGTATTCTTCTTTGTATGTGTGCCTTGTTTGGAACTGAAGGAGTGTCTGGACAGATGCTCTACTTCATGGGTTCCACAATTTGCTTAGAAGTCATCTGACCTAATGGGATAGGCATGGTCCAAGACGACTGAATGACCCGGTTGTCTTCTCTAATGGGTAAGAGACATGGGATACAGGACATGGGGTTTTTCGCTAGCCTAAAAGTTAAAAGGTCAAGTCAAAGGTCATTGGCCATCTGGACGGGAGGTTTCTCTCTGTCCGGAGAAGGTGGAGTGTTGGAGATAAGCCAACATATAAAAAGGAAGGTTTTTGGGTTGAGAGAGAGAGATCTCATTTTGGACCAGAGATGCTCCAGGATTCGGCATTTTTGTACACTGATCTTCTTTGTTAATAAACTTCTATTTTGAATACAAGCGAAGACGTGTCAGCGGTGATCCCTTCTTTTCATCAACACATCAATATACCACACTTTCATTTAAAACATTTCAACACTTGTTCCATCACTGGACAAAGCTCTGCAAACTCAATTCATATGACCCTGACTACCGGGGTCGCCTTGTAAATGACAACTTCCAGTGTCAGAGTATGAAAAAAAACTGTTTATAAAATGTAGTTAATTGTTCTTTCACACTCAAAAACAAGAACGCTTTGTGTTACAATTTTATTTCTTGTATTTCAAAATGAAAATCCAATAAACCAATGATTTTTTGTTTATTAATTCCCATTCATCAAAAGAAAATCCAATGACCAAAAATACACTGACCACTGTAATATTCAGATCATGCCAGTAGTCTGAATCAATATTAATGTTTACCAAGACGCAAGACAAATTTCAGAGTGATCTGATAATAAAGTATAATCTAATCTAATCTAATCTAATCTAATCTAATCTAATAAACTTGCACGTACTTCTTACGGCATTACGATAGTAGAGGCGCCACTGGTAGCAGAATCTGCCTCTGAGACATCACATCCGGCTCAGAGGCAGATTCTGTTACCAGTGGCCACACAGTGCAAAGCGTGTGGCAAGCAAAACCACTTTGCAAGACAGTGTAGGTCGAAACCACAACACACTGAGCAGAAAACAGACACAAGGACCTACAAGAAAGACTACAGGAAAAGAGTCAACCAGGTAGAAACACAAAGTGAACCAGCTCAGCGTGAGTTATCCTCAAGCAGTGATGAATGTTATGCGTACACTGTTAAAAGCAATAGAGACACTAAGCAGCCACTGACAAAAATCAAGCTGAATGGAGACACAGTGCCAGCTCTGATCGACTCCGGTGCTGCAGTAAACATTATCAGTGAAAAGACATTTAATAACCTGAGTATCCAGCCCCGCCTCCGACACACAGATCTCAGGATACTAGCCTATGGATCCAAAGACGCGCTGCCCATCCTAGGGAAGTTCACAGGCAGCGTGGAGGCGAGGAACAAGAACAAAACAGATGGAATGTTTTACGTGACCAAAGGCAATGGCTGCTCCCTACTCAGCTACCAGACAGCTGATGAACTGGGGTTGATCAAAATTGTACATTCTATCAGCCCTCCCCCAATGAGGCTCACAGTGGCGGATGAGCTTGTGAACAGCCACCCCGAGCTGTTTGATGGCATCGGTAAGCTCAAAGACTTTTAAGTCACACTACATATCAACCCAGACATACAACCAACATGTCAGCCACATCGCAGAGTTCCTTTTCATGTACGTGTAAAGTTGAAGCTGAGCTACGCAAACTCGAAGCCGAGGACATCATCGATGAAGTGACAGGCCCGACGCCCTGGGTCTCGCCCATCGTAACACCACCAAAGCCCAAGGATCCAGACAAGGTGCGCATATGTGTCGACATGCGCCAGGCAAACACAGCCATCCAAAGAGAGCACCACCTGACTCCTACTATGGACGACGTCATACACGAACTGAATGGAGCAACTGTATTCTCAAAGCTGGACCTGATGTCGGGATACCACCAGCTGGAACTACATCCCAACAGCAGGTACATTACCACATTCACAACGCACCTGGGACTGAGGAGGTACAAGCGCCTCAACTTCGGCATCTCCTCAGCTGCTGAGGTATTTCAGAACGCCATCCATCAGACACTTCAGGGCATCGCCGGGGTGAAGAATCTCAGCGATGACATCATCGTTTACGGGGCGACACAGGCTGATCACGACAAGAGCCTGACAGCCGTGTTCCAGCGACTAAAAGAGCGCGGCCTCACCGCAAGAAGTGCGAGTTCAACAAGACTTGACTAGAGTTCTTCGGGTTCATATTCTCAGATGGCGGCATCTCAGCTGATCCGAAGAAGGTTGACAGTATACGCCAAGCCGACAAACCCAAGGATGCAGCAGAGGTAAGAAGCCTTTTGGGTATGGCAAACTACTGCTCACGCTTCATTCCCGACTTCGCTACAGTCACGGAGCCGCTGAAAAAGCTCACGAGGAAGAGCACTCCCTGGCAGTGGGGTGCGGAACAGGACGCAGCGCTGAGCACGCTGAGAGAGAGTCTCACCAGTGAGACCACGATGGCGTACTTCGACCCGAACATGGAAACAGAAGCCGAGCGCTCAGTGATGTAGAGAGGCGCTACTCTCAAACAGAGCGTGAAGCGCTTGAAATCGTATGGAGCTGTGAACATTTTCATCTCTATATCTACGGCAAAGAGTTCACTATGGTGACGGATCACAAGCCACTCGAGCTCATCTGGAACAACCCGAGGTCCAAGCCGCCTGCCCGCATCGAAAGATGGGGACTTCGACTGCAGCCGTACAACCTCAAAGTAGAATACAGAAAAGGGTCTGATAATCCGGCAGACTACATGTCCCGTCACCCAATCCCAGCACAAGCACCTACCAAGCACACCCGTGCAACGAAAGTAGCTGAAGAATACGTGAACTTCATCATGCATAACAGCACACCAAAAGCAATGACTCTGGATGAAATCAGGTGTGAGACACTCAAAGATGAAACACTACAAAAGGTCAGTAATCTCATACGCAACAATACGTGGCACACAGTCACAAAAGACACTGTACTGAGACAATATGAACATGTGAAAAGCGAGCTCACAGTGTTACATGAAAATGACATTATACTAAAGGGTTCCAGAATCGTCATTCCCTCCGCACTCGAGCACAGGGTCCTCCAGCTCGCACACGAGGCGCATCAGGGAATCACAAAGACAAAGGCACCCCTGAGAGAGAGGGTGTGGTTTCCAAACATCGATCGACAAGCTGAGGCGATGGTGAGAAACTGTTTGGCATGTCAAGCTAATACACCAGAAACACACAACGAACCACTGCAGATGTCAGACCTCCCCGACACAGTCTGGCAAGATGTCAGTGCAGACTTCTACGGCCCACTGCCGACAGGTGAGCATTTGCTAGTTATCGTGGACGAGTACTCCTGGTATCCTGTAGTGGAAGTCATGCACTCCACCTCTGCAAATTCTGTCATCCCTGTCATGGACAAGATCTTCTCGATGCTTGGCATCCCCAGAACGGTGAAGACCGACAACGGCCCCCCTTTCAACGGTGAGCAGTTCAGCAAGTTTGCAGCCTACATGGGGTTTCACCATCGGAAAATCACACCACTATGGCCCCAGGCAAACGCAACTGCAGAGAGGTTCATGAGAACACTTGGAAAGTGCCTCCGTGTTGCCCACATGGAAAACATCCCCTGGAAGTAGCATCTCTACACATTCCTACGTGAGTACCGTGCAACACCACACAGCACAACAACAACATCACCTGCTGAGTTGCTGCTCAAACGCAGGATGCACACAAAGATGCCTTCAATGAGCAACCTATCAGACCAGACGAGGATCTTCGCAGGAGAGACCGCAAGGCCAAAGCCAAAATGAAGGCGTACTCAGACACTTGCCGTCACGCTGCGCCTTACCCTCTCCAACCTGGTGACATGGTGCTGTGCTCTCAACCCAGACACAATAAACTTACTACAGCCTACAATCCTAAGCCGTACAGAGTGATCACCGTCAAGGGCTCTATGGTCACAGCTGAGCGGACTGGACACAGAGTGACAAGAAACTCCTCCTTCTTCAAGAAGCTCAACCATGGCCTGCGCGACACATCTGTAACGGAAGTAGAGGATGGAGAAGTCACCGCTGACACAATCCCAGTGTTAGGAAGGTACCCTGCTAGGCACCGACAGCCTCCACAGTACCTCAAGGACTTTGATACGGCCTGAAAAAAAAGAAACAGGCAACAAAAAACAAAAAACAAAAAAAAAATGGACTGTGAAATGGACTGAATTTGCTAAAGTTTGAAAAGAGTGTTCAGCAATGAAAAAAAAGAGATTTATCTCTAGACAAATTTTGTATCTGAAAGTGTTTGTAAAGTTGATGTTCCATATGTGAAATGATATTTGAGAAAGCACTTATGTGATGTATTACACTGAAGCAATCCAGTTGTTTGCTTAATGGTTTATTGTTGTTTACAGACCAAGTGGATGTTAATCAGTTAGTTAATGAATATTCAAAGTAACCAGAAGTGGAAGTAACAGACAACGTTGAGTTCAAGTTAAAAAAAAAAAAGAAGTGATGTAATATTCAGATCATGCCAGTAGTCTGAATCAATGTTAATGTTTACCATAAGCTTGCACGTACTGCTTACGTCATTACGGTAGTAGAGGCGCAAACCGGATGTGATGTCTCAGAGGCAGATTCTGTTAGTTCTCCAGCAATAAAGCAACATACTGCGAAGCTCCGTTTCTTCATTCTAAACTAAGTAAACGATACTCATAAATACCACAACCACCATTATGCAGTCTGTATTGACTACTGTGATTTATTACACTTACGATACGATATATGATAAACTTTATTGTCCCGTTCAGGGAAATTTGTCTCGGACTCTGTAGCTGCGCCATAAATGCCTTGACGGCCACAATGACAAAAAACAATACACCTCAGCCATACCAACCCAGCAAACACAAGACATAACATCATTGCTCATAACGGATTTGTATGAATGTCTCTCACTGCGAGCCAAATTTACCTGCGGGTACAAGGAATCTAATCTAATCTAATTTAACATAGCGCATATTGCACATATCCCATAACATAACACATATTGTACATATCCCACAACATAGCACATACATACACCTCATAAATTCACCATAGTAAGAGCATAAGAATTATTCCACAAAATCAAGCAGTATTGTTAAGAAATTTGATGGAAGTTGGGATAGAGGGGTCATTTACTTGATCATACTTCACTTACTGTAGTCGAAAGCTGAGCACATCCCCAAGAGAGGCAGCAGCAGCAGCAGGGTTGAACTGGGTTTCATTGTTCTGGTTCAGTCTGATGAGAGAGAAGAATGACATTAAAAGGATGTAATGAAATAGATACCCAACCCTCAACAAACTGAGATACTATTAAGACAAGTGTATAAAACATGCTGCAAATAACAAACATACATGAACCCTTCAGCCAAGCACACACAAGAATGAAACAAACACCCAAACTGTGATTTTCAAAGCACAACAACCTCTTAGCTTACCTTGACTTACAAAGTAAATTCAGTTGCAGGCGAGAAGTCACTGATGATTCTGTCTGTGCTGATGAGGGGGATATTTATACGCACATTTATTGTGCTTGTCCTCCCTTGTGACTTACAGAAAGATAGATTTGTCTGAACAATAAAGCAGGTCACTGATTGGTAGCTGTAAAGACAGCTGCTTTGATTTTGTCTGTTTGTGGATGCAAAATTCAGTCTTTGAGCCTATGACATGGCTTAAGATCAGATAAGATGACCTATATTGCTTTATGCTCATCTATTAACTAAACAAACAACCTACCAAACCATGGTGCACGTGATTGATTGACACAACAGCAGGTTTCTGACAAAATGATTAAACGTCCCAGAGCACAGAGAGCAGCAGTAAATGTTATTCTTATATTTTTCAAATGTTCCATATAAAGTTTAATGATGAGACCAAAAATATTAAGATGAGGGGCCGTACAAGACATAATTCATTCTAGCATTCTCACATATTCTCCATACATTTTTTCACTCTCATATGTATAAAATTTTACTCTCACATTCATATATATTCACTCACACATTCATACATTTTTATCTCATAAATACATTTTCACTCTTATAAGTATGTAAGAAATGAATGTATGTAGAGAAGAATGTATGTATGTGAGAGGAGAATGTAGGCTATGTGTGAATGAGTATATAGTTGAAACAGAAGGAGTTTGGTTGAAACAGAAGGCGGGTAATTTATGCCTACATACTCCAATACAGTAGGTGGCGCTATACAGGATTAGTTGAAAATATATGTATGTGTAAGGAGAATATGGGATATTTACAGGGCTTCACGCTAGTGTTCATGGTCTTCCTTCAGGCAAAACACTACCGCTTTGGTCCACAGGCGCCGCCAAACTCAACCAAAACTGAAAGTTCTTTAGTGTTGCTTTAAGTTACAAAATGTTAAACCAATTATATTTGGCAAAGACTAAATCAGCTAGAATTTAGTAGACTATATGCTCATATGCTATTGTGCTGTGGTCATGTTTTTTCATATCGCTAAACACTACAGAAATAAAGTAATCCAGATTACCACAATGCACTTGATTTTTGGCAGAACCAAGGAACCCAATCATCATTTTTAGGCTGTTCATTTTAAAATAAAATAAATATCCTTAGGGGTGCTCAGTGGTTGAGTTTTCAGAGAGCACGTCCCATGTTGGCATATGCCTGAAGCACTGATCGCCGGTTTGACTCCCAACCTCAGCACCTGTCATTCCCTGAGTTTCTGTTCCTTCTTCCCTGGCTCAAATAAAAGCAAATAACACCCCAAAAATATCTGACAAAAAAAAAGTAAAGAACAAAAAGATTTAGCCCCCCCCCCCTCGTTAATTTCCCTCCTGACCACTATATGGTGACAATTTTTATCTCAGCTCTTTCCTTGGATTGTAGTGGCCTTTCAAATATTTATTTAGCATTGAAATCATTTTTACTTTTGGCGGAAACCGGAGAAAAGATTTTGGGGTACCTAAATTGATGTAATATTTTGACCCAACAAAATAAGCCTCTGTGTTTTTTTTGGAAGATACACAAACTTTTTTTTAAATGTTAACATGATTGTCTTGAGGAGGTTTTCTTGCTGATTCTCATGTCTGTCAGTGACAGAGAGGCTCAGTGCCAATCCTCTATAGGCTGTGGTCTAAGAATGGTATCTAAATATGGATTTGAGCTGAGCCTGATAGAGCTGAAACGTGTCCCATCTTGATAATTTAAACTTAACTTTGTCTCATGAAGTGACTCAACTCACTGGTGATCCCTTTTAGATGACACAGATGTTGTTGTCAACCTCAGCAGAGGGAATGGTGTAAACCTGCTCCACCTCCTGGCCTCAGACAGACAGAGGTCCAAACTCTCTCCCTCGGGAAGCTTCGGCTTTCTGCTGATGAACAGGCTTTAATGTGCAAAAGTTGAGATGTGTCCACAGCCGAACAGGCACGAGAGACAAACATCAGCAACAAACAAAGCTGCAAATGTGTCACCAAAGGATGGAGCCATCTTGAGCCTCAGAACAGAGACAGAAAATGTAACATTCTTTATTGTTGCAAGACCACATCACTCCTGTTCTTGCATCACTACATTGGCTCCCTGTTCACTTAGGATTATGTCAAAATCCTGCTAATTTTCTATAAATCTCTTTTAAAATAACTTTTGCTACTGTTTTCACTTTGGTGTAAAACCTCTTTAAGCTTTTGTTTGTTAAGCACCACTTGGTGCAAACATTTGCTTTTAAAGATACTGTATAAATAAATACATTTGAACTTGGAACTTGAGACATGCATCTGTGTTATGTGTATTTCTTGTTATTCTTGAGAACATATCACGTGCACATGCTGTTTATAATTAATTTCCAAATAAACATGTATGCACTTCCTGAACAGATTTCCAAATGAACACAGAGATAGTGCAGTAAATTATGGAGTAGTAATATTGCTGATAAGTAGGTCAAAAAGGGCTTGGTGGCCCAGTTTGATAAGATAAACTGTGAGAGTGCACGTGCACAGGTTAAAACAAAAGAGATTCCTGTAGTTTTCAAGATGAACACGTTTCCCCATTTGGTTTGTTAAGTTGTTTTTTAACCAATTAAAAGCAGACAAACTGTGCCAGATGATGATGACTGATGACAAATGAACAAAAAACAACTGGCAGTGAAAATATGTTGGCATATGAGATGTGGACAAATGAATAGCTACTCAATTACTGCAGTTAAGGACAGAAGATCAACGTGTTTATTAACCATGGATAGACACCCTTCAATTTGTGTCTTCTTTGCGTGCCACATTCTTTGCAATGTGGCATGTGGTGCCAAGTTGTGTCAAGTGTACATACTACATATAAAGGTTTAGAGACAGGGACCCATAGCTTCCAGGAAGCCTGGCCCCCTGAACAACATAGTAAAATAGTCCTGGTGTACATGCTCAAGGCCGTCTCAGAGTCTGCCGCCTTCCTGTCAACGTTTCAGACACACCCTCTGCCCCTCCCACTCAGGAACCACCTCATATATCAGTTCCTGTTGTCTGTCAGCTTGAGTCGGTCCTACCAATTATTAGTCATAGTAATTATTGATAAATATAAAAAGTACCAAGACATTGAGTCAGTGTGGGTAACCAACACCAGGCCACCAGTCTGTTTCTGTCTAGCAGCAGGGTTAAGGCCAAACATATGTTGGTTAATATAAACAGCAGCAACAGCAGAATTATCCCAGGAGGTTCCATGTGAGATGAGTCCATTCTAACTGGAAACAAGAAAAGACATGCAGGATGCTTTTATTCATTTCTTTCTTTATTATCTTTTGCATTTCAGTCAATCAAAGAAATGAAAATCTTCTAATTAAACTCAGCAACAGCTCTACAAAATACAAATAAAAACATTCCAAACAAATACAAGCACACATGAAGTGTAACCAAAAATAACAAGATAGGTTAAATGAAATATACACGTTACATTAGTCATTTATTTGATTTTATGACATTTTTTGAATATTTTGTTATACCATCAGTTGTTTATTTTGTTCACCCCAAATCAAAAATAATGAACCATACACTAAGTAACAGAAATGTGTATATGTGTATATAATATAATACAGTGCAGTTCATCCACATTTTGGCTCTTGGGCCTTTGCCTGGTTAATCCAGCTGTGGCCCCTCTAACCTAATCTAATCTGGAGCCATACACTTCCACTTAAGGCAAGGCAAGGCAATTTTATTTGTATAGCCCGTTTTTACAAACAGTTTGTCTCAAAGGGCTTTACATGGCATCGTAACAACATCCTCTGTCCTTAGACCCTCACATCGACTGAGGAAAAACTCCATGGAAACCCTTTTAACAGGGAAAAATCGGAGAAACCTCAGGGTGAGCAACAAAGGAGGGATCCCTCACCCAGGACGGACAGACGTGCAATAGATGTTGTTACAGACAAGAAAACAGTTTACAGTTAACACAGGTGCAGGTACTCGCGTCTCCCGGGAATGATGATGTTGACGTAGCGAAACTTCCATCCCATTACACTGGAACTTTTGGGTGAAACCTGCGGGGATGCTTGAGATGACAGCACATCTACAAGAAGATAAGTGAAAATATGTTTACTTATTTGTTTTTGATTGATCCTGAATGTATCGTTCCAATATGACAGCTAGTTATAGTACAGGTTTCATCAATAGGCTGTAGATTACCTTGGATTGCTGTTGCCATTGTTTTCATTAGAGTCTCCGATGCGGATCTCAGCTCCGTTGAGTCTGGTGGAGACCGAGTCATCTATGTTTGTTATGTCAACTGAGAACACTTTGAAGGTTTTGCCCAGGTCCACTCGCCACCAGGGGTTGAGGTCCGCCTTTGTGTGACTGCAGGAAGCTAAGTTCCATTTGGCGGCTCGATTTCCATCTATGGCATTAGATAGAAAGCCTTTGGGATACAGTGAAGACTGTGTAGCTTTCCCATAGATCGCCAGGTTCCTGCACAAAGGGCACAGTTGCAGACATCAGCCATCAAACATTTAGTTCTCCTCAATGCTATCTGCAGAAATATAGTGTGTGTATGTCTTGACCCTAAAATGTATTGCTATTTGCACATTGTTATTTTAACAAATAGATAACAATTATAACCAGATGCGAATGAGGTTTGCATCTACTGTATGAAATGAAAGTGGTTTGAATTTTGCTGTGACTGTGGCCTTGGCGACGATGTCTCACCAGTTGGAGAGCGGTAACCGTAGACTTCAACCTCACACAGTGCGAGTACCTTCCCTTGACCGTAAAGAGAAACAGTCACGTAACGTCCCTCCACACGTGAGGGAAAAGAAAATCTATGAGATCTGCCTGCTGGGATCTGGTCGATTACAGCAGCCCTGAAAGAGAGAGGGAGAGGAAAGAGTGCTTGGCCAAATTCTAACAGTAATGTACCGTTTACCGGAGAGAGGAAGCAGCGCTTTAATACTGTTGTTTCTTATTCGTCTATACAGTGGCACCCCTGATCACAATTTCTGTTAATATTAAGTTCAGCAAGTGGAAGATGAAATGATCTCCAAAAGGCATGAAGTTAAACATGAAACACTGTGCCAACACTCAGTGTATTATTGTTGTTTTCTACAAATTTCTATAAAAGTGAAAATGGAAACAGAGCAGCAGCCTGCAAAAGAATGGGAAACCCAGGAGACTGGAGCTCTCAGATAACTTTGACCAAGGTATCAGACAAGATATTTACACGCTGTGATAGTTTCCAAAGGGGGGGCTACTGGGTACTAACTATGCAGGGTGGCCAAACTTTGCTGCGGGCCATTTTCTGTCTGTTTGAAAATGTAAAAGATGAAAAATATATATTGTAGGGAATGTGTCATCTGTAACCTTATGTCTTTTGGAGATCATTTTATCTTCCACTTGCTGAACTGTTCACATTAACTCATTGGCTGCCATTGACGTCTATAGACATCAATCTAATTACAACCGTTCACTGCCATTGCGTTTTTCAACGGGAAGGGCTGGAGGACGGTCTGGCGGAGCTTGTCCATCAATATCAGGCTTGTAAACTAGTGTAATGACGTGTAGTTGCCCTGTAGGCCCTGTAGGGGGCAGTAGTGCCCTCTTTGGATGAGAGATCAGCATTGATTATGAGAAGAAGAAGCGAGATGACAAGAGATATGCTAAAGAAACTTAGCTAAAGAAACGGAGCCTATGTGTTCCGCATGTCGGCACATTATGTACCGTGTGTGTCGCGGTAGTTCGGAGAGGAAGAGGGTCGCGATCGTGAGAAAATGACGGAGATCATTGAAAAAGACATCGACGCTGGACACCGGCGATCAAGCCGGGCCGAGTGGTGAGAATCAGCAGCTGACGGTGCGTCACCACAGACCAGAGCCCAGCTCAACTGACGGCTCGGTGGACGTGACCCGAGCGATTCCGATCAACCAGGAGCAGCAGAGACTCGTCCCCACGCTCCAGAAAGACATGAAGGTAATAATATAATACATCAATGGTAAAAATAATAAAATAAACTAACTTGCTAGCGAGCTAACTTTTACTGCTTAGAGAAGGGCGGATCGCTTTGATCGGAAAGGTTAAAAAAAAAAAAACTCCACATCACACTTGACTACATCTATAAGAGATGTATTTTTATGGTAATTCTATATATTTCTATAATTTACAGGTGGTGGATCGAGCAGTGGTCGACCATGGGGCAGAGGTCATGTGACAGCTACAAACGTACAAAAAGTTAATGCATTTTTACTGATATTTGTAAATAAATTATTATTTTGCCATCAAAAGTCCTTTCTCAGTGTTGTTTTTGTTGTTTTATAGAAGGAGAACACTGTTCAGATGTGTGAGGTGTCACTAAAGCAAAAAATATCAACGTCAAAGTCACTGTTCTGCTTGACATGTTTCTTTCCACAAAAAGCTTGTTTTCTCAGTGTTTTGGTCAAAAACTGCTGTTTTTGGCGAAACCAGCCTACGTTCTACTGCTGTTTACAAAAGAACGGAAAAAGGTAGAAACAAATTTTTTTTTCCTATTGAACAAAGAGAGTCTACTCTTTCTCTTGGTAGTTTCGGTGTTTATATAGTCATAGAACACAATATTCTGTGGGTCTTATAAGATCGTTCAAAATGCTCTAAAACGGCTGGCAGTATGGGCGTCTCTTTTCTGAAAATGGCTGGCAGCCAATGAGTTAACAGACTTTTGACCAGGGGTGCCCAAACTTTTGCAGTAGTTATAAGTTAAAATTCCTTTTACCAAGCAATTAAATGGAGTATTATCACAATTGTGATATGACAGGCAATTGATTCAAATTGCAATTGCAGTATGGTTTTTGTTACAGCCAAACTTCTGCTAAACAGTTTCTTAAGCAAGCTAGGTTTCTCATGTACATCCATTTACGACCAACGAGGACTCACAGTGGGTTTGCGATGCCGTTTTGTCCTAAAGTGTTGCCAACATGAATCTCTGCCCCATTGATTCTCTCTGCGCAGCAGTCTCCTCTGTTGGTGATGACGATGGAGGTGATGATGTAGGAGTCCAGCAGGTCCACTCTCCACCAGGGATTGGTCTGTCCTGCGGTGTGGGAGCATGAACCAGCATAATAATTTGATTCACGGTTTCCATCGATGGCGTTGTAGGCGGCACCAAACTCATGATGGCGGAACGACTGAGTTGCTTTACCACGCAGAGCCACATTTTCTGTGAATGGGAAAGTGGACATAAAAACATTTGGTTGTTGAGGTCACCTACATATTTCTGCATTTATAAACTGTGGTGTTTCTTTCACTTAAAAGATTTCAACACTTGTTCCATCACTGGACAAAGCTCTGCAAACTCAATTCATATGACTCTGACTGCACAACACTGATGTCAAACATCAGGTTTTCTGTTTGGTTTGTTTCACCTCAACTTCATCGTTTAGGTGACTACAAAGACATGCAGAATGGGGTCGCCTTGTAAATGACAACTTCCAGTGTCAGAGTATGAAAAGAATGTCAGCTTTTTTGTTTTTGATTTTTTTGTTTCTGTTGTCTAGTGATTTTATTTTTGTTACATAAAATGGAACATGAAAATCAAACTGTTCTTAAAATGTAGTTAATTGTTCGTTCACACTCAAAAACAAGAACGCTTTGTGTTTCAATTTTATTTCTTGTATTTCAAAATGAAAATCCAATAAACCAATGATTTTTAGTTTTTTTAATTCCCATTCATCAAAAGAAAATCCAATGACCAAAAGATACACTGACCACTATTATGTAGTCTACATTGACTACTGTGATTCTAACACTAACACCTGTTCAGGGAAATTTGTCTTGGACTCTCTAGCTGCACCATAAATGCCTTGATGGCCACAAATGACAAAAAACAATACACCTCAGCCATACCAACCCAACAAACACAAGACATAACAGCATTGCACATATCCCATAACATAGCACATATTGTACATATCCCATAACATAACACATATTGTACATATTCCATAACATAGCACATGTTGTACATATCCTATAACATAGCACATACATACACCTCATAAATTCACTATTGCACAAACTCAAGCAGTATTGTTAAGAAATTTGATGGAAGTTGGGATAGAGGGGTCATTTACTTGATCATACTTCACTTACTGTAGTCGAAAGCTGAGCACATCCCCAAGAGAGGCAGCAGCAGCAGCAGGGTTGAACTGGGTTTCATTGTTCTGGTTCAGTCTGATGAGAGAGAAGAATGACATTAAAAGGATGTAATGAAATAGATACCCAACCCTCAACAAACTGAGATACTATTAAGACAAGTGTATAAAACATGCTGCAAATAACAAACATACATGAACCCTTCAGCCAAGCACACACAAGAAAGAAACAAACACCCAAACTGTGATTTTCAAAGCACAACAACCTCTTAGCTTACCTTGACTTACAAAGTAAATTCAGTTGCAGGTGAGAAGTCACTGATGATTCTGTCTGTGCTGATGAGGGGGATATTTATACGCACATTTATTGTGCTTGTCCTCCCTTGTGACTTACAGAAAGATAGATTTGTCTGAACAATAAAGCAGGTCACTGATTGGTAGCTGTAAAGACAGCCGCTTTGATTTTGTCTGTTTGTGGATGCAAAATTCAGTCTTTGAGCCTATGACATGGCTTAAGATCAGATAAGATGACTTATATTGCTTTATGCTCATCTATTATTTATTTACAGCGGTGTACTTATTAAAACTTAACAAAAACAACAACCTACCAAACCATGGTGCACGTGACTGATTGACACAACAGCAGGTTTCTGACAAAATGATTAAACGTCCCAGAGCACAGAGAGCAGCAGTAAATGTTATTCTTATATTTTTCAAATGTATAAGTTTAATGATGAGACCAAAAATATTAAGATGAGGGGCCGTACAAGACATAATTCATTCTGGCATTCTCACATATTCTCCATACATTTTTTCACTCTCATATTTATACAATTTTACTCTCACATTCATATATATTCACTCACACATTCGTATTTGTATTTTGTATTTATTTATTTGCACCATAAAAAACGACAATTACAAAAAACAGAAATGAAAGAAGAATAGTAGGGTGCAGGAGAGGTTAAAAAACCCTACATGGGCTTATAAGAAGCACCTCCCCAAGAAATATACACATTAGAGGATATACATTAGAGGATATACACATTCAGAGGATAAATCAACAACAACAATGCAATGGTACAGCATTGTAGATATTATGTGCGAATGTTTGTGACCGGTATGTCTGAATTAATAGAGGTATAGTTATTATGTGCGAATGTATATGTATATATACCATGTCATTCTTTAATTTTTTCTTTTATTTTTACTTTTACTTTAATCCGATGCGCTATGCAATGCAATACACCTGGCACTTTAAACTGAGTGCACTTTAGGGCACCGTGCAATACAACTTGGTACCCATGTACTCCTGCACTTTAGCACCTGTCACTTTGGCCCAGCACTTTGCACTTTATTTCCCAAACTGTCCAGGTTCCATTACTGGCCTGATTATCTGACCTGTTTTTTACCTTGTTGTCTACTTCATCATGTCGTGTATATAACTGTGTTCCCCTGTTACTGTATTGTATTTATGTCCTGGGACTCCGGATGGAAATTAGCATCGATGCTATAATCCGGCACATTTACATGTTTCTTATATGTACATTGATGTGCGCTGTCCCAGTCAAATAAACAAATAAAGTAAAGTAAAGTAAAGTAATATGAGAAAGCAACAACAAACAACAACAAAAAAGGAAGCAATACAAGTGCCATTTTATAGCACACACTCAAAGAAGTCAGAAATAAAAACATGGGTATGTATAAATATAAAATAATTGTATTTAACTGAGTGTATGAGCATGTAAAGAGATAATGATCCAATGACAAATATACTGGAAAAGAAACTATTAGGAACTTTGATTTAACAGGTAAGTTTTCAGTCTTAACTTAAAAGTATTGAGGGATGAAGATAATTTAACAACATGAAGATGGGAATTCCAAAGTATGGAGCCTCTGTAAGCAAAAGAAAACTGAGTATGAGTAGTGCGGCAAAAAGGGGGATGAAGTTTATCAGTCTGTCTTGTGTTATAAGAATGGACCTGAGAGTTAACTGTAAAGAATTCATGAAAGGATTTGGGCAGCAAGTGGGAAAGATGGATATATTTATAAATAAATACACATGATTGAAGTATATTAATATCGTAGACTGACATTATCTGAAGATTCTTAAACAGAGGGGCAGATGGAGACAAATAATTAGAAAAGGTGGCTAATCTAACATAGTTCTTTTGCGCGATTAATAATTTCTGTAAATTAGAAGGATAAGTGCTAGCCCAAACAATATTACCGGAACTGAGATGTGGATAAATTAAGCTATAATACAGTATATTTAAAACTTTCTGAGATATGAAATCACGAATTTTTCTGATGATACCAATGGATTTCAACACTTTATTATTAACAAGTTTAAAATGTTCGGACCATGACAACCTCTCATCAATTATTACCCCTAAAAATTTGGTGGAGGAAACCTGAATTATATCATTATCCCCAATAGTGATCTTAGCGCTGGATTTACAATATTTTTTATTTTTTCCCGTAAATATAATAAAATTAGTTTTTTTTACATTTAATGTCAACTTATTTATCTGGAACCATTCAGAAAATTTAATAATGCCAGAATTGGCTTCACTAATTAAAGAATCAAAGTGACTGTGAGTCAAAATCAGATTAGTATCATCAGCAAAAAGTATTGGTAGCATCGTGGAAGAAACAGTTGCAAGGTCATTAATGTAAACGGAAGGTCATTAATGTAAACAAAGGTCATTAATGTAAACTTACAAC
This sequence comes from Trachurus japonicus, assembly GCF_045865225.1. Taxonomy (NCBI): domain Eukaryota; kingdom Metazoa; phylum Chordata; class Actinopteri; order Carangiformes; family Carangidae; genus Trachurus; species Trachurus japonicus. The sequence goes on from NC_140907.1 coordinate 36,897,464, forward strand.
AAGTTGAACATTCATATAATTGTCTCATATTTATACATTTTCACTTACACATTCATACATTTTTATCTCATAAATATATTTTCACTCTTATAAGTATGTAAGAAATGAATGTATGTAGAGAAGAATGTATGTATGTGAGAGGAGAATGTAGGCTATGTGTGAATGAGTATATAGTTGAAACAGAAGGAGTTTGGTTGAAACAGAAGGCGGGTAATTTATGCCTACATACTCCAATACAGTAGGTGGCGCTATACAGGATTAGTTGAAAATATATGTATGTGTAAGGAGAATATGTGAGTGAGAGGGCCATAATGAATTATGTCTTGTATGGCCCCTTATATATAAAAGGTATAAATATGAAGTAACAACTTTTCAAACTGAACATTGCCTACGTTTACAAAGTTATTTTGTCCAGACATCACTGCATAAAAAGGATACACAAACAATTTCTTGAATAGAGTTCAGTTCTCTCTGAATATTTACACACATACACACACACACACACACACACACACACACACACACACACTGACTAACAGGTGTAGGCTAATTGTGTGACTAACCAAACCAAATGACAAAACTAATGTTAGCTTGTCAGAAAACAAACAATATATAGGTAGGCGACTTGAAACTTGATTGTTTAGCAATGATTGACAGTATCTTTCTCATGTTTCACAAAACAAACACAACGTAGACAACCTTAAACCAGCACTAAGGAACTTTTCAACCTTCATAAAATATTTTCATAACTTTTGTGATGATACATCGACTTACAACAAGTTGAATGACACCTCTGTCGTGGTCTGAGGGGGTCTGTATCTCTTTCTCTGGCACTAAGCAGCTTTGAGGAGCATGGTAGGAACCCGGCTCTCACTTTACTTTCACTTTCACTTTTGCGAGTCACAACAAGGAGGGAACAGGCAAAACGGCACTTTAGCAATGGATTATCTTTGTGTTTTCACTTTGAAATGATCCACTGGAAACAGAAACTAGTTTTGATGTCTTCTGATAATTTTAATGCAGGATATTTACAGGGCTTCACGCTAGTGTTCATGGTCTTCCTTCAGGCAAAACACTACCGCTTTGGTCCACAGGCGCCGCCAAACTCAACCAACACTGAAAGTTCTTTAGTGTTGCTTTAAGTTACAAAATGTTAAACCAATTATATTTGGCAAAGACTAAATCAGCTAGAATTTAGTAGACTATATGCTCGTATGCTATTGTGCTGTGGTCATGTTTTTTCATATCGCTAAACGCTACAGAAATAAAGTAATCCAGATTACCACAATGAACTTGATTTTTGGCAGAACCAAGGAATCCAATCATCATTTTTAGGCTGTTCATTTTAAAATAAAATAAATATCCTTAGGGGTGCTCAGTGGTTGAGTTTTCAGAGAGCACGTCCCATGTTGGCATATGCCTGAAGCACTGATCGCCGGTTTGACTCCCAACCTCAGCACCTGTCATTCCCTGAGTTTCTGTTCCTTCTTCCCTGGCTCAAATAAAAGCAAATAACACCCCAAAAATATCTGACAAAAAAAAAGAACAAAAAGATTTAGCCCCCCCCCCCCCTCGTTAATTTCCCTCCTGACCACTATATGGTGACAATTTTTATCTCAGCTCTTTCCTTGGATTGTAGTGGCCTTTCAAATATTTATTTAGCATTGAAATCATTTTTACTTTTGGCGGAAACCGGAGAAAAGATTTTGGGGTACCTAAATTGATGTAATATTTTGACGCAACAAAATAAGCCTCTGTGTTTTTTTTGGAAGATACACAAACTTTTTTTTAAATGTTAACATGATTGTCTTGAGGAGGTTTTCTTGCTGATTCTCATGTCTGTCAGTGACAGAGAGGCTCAGTGCCAATCCTCTATAGGCTGTGGTCTAAGAATGGTATCTAAATATGGATTTGAGCTAAGCCTGATAGAGCTGAAACGTGTCCCATCTTGATAATTTAAACTTAACTTTGTCTCATGAAGTGACTCAACTCACTGGTGATCCCTTTTAGATGACACAGATGTTGTTGTCAACCTCAGCAGAGGGAATGGTGTAAACCTGCTCCACCTCCTGGCCTCAGACAGACAGAGGTCCAAACTCTCTCCCTCGGGAAGCTTCGGCTTTCTGCTGATGAACAGGCTTTAATGTGCAAAAGTTGAGATGTGTCCACAGCCGAACAGGCACGAGAGACAAACATCAGCAACAAACAAAGCTGCAAATGTGTCACCAAAGGATGGAGCCATCTTGAGCCTCAGAACAGAGACAGAAAATGTAACATTCTTTATTGTTGCAAGACCACATCACTCCTGTCCTTGCATCACTACATTGGCTCCCTGTTCACTTAGGATTATGTCAAAATCCTGCTAATTTTCTATAAATCTCTTTTATAATAATAATAATAATAATAATAATACATTTTATTTATAAGCGCTTTTCCAGAAGCTCAAAGACACTTTACATACAGTACATTCAGTTAAGAACACAAGACATATAAATTCAGTTAAAAGCAGCAAAGACAGTATAAAACATAGAAAACAATATAAAACACACACAGAAATTATGTATTAAAAGCTGATTTAAAAAGGTGTGTTTTTAACATGGTCTTGAATGTTGGGAGGTGAGTGCAGGTGCGGATGGGTTTGGGGAGTGAGTTCCAGAGGGAGGGGGCAGCAATGGAGAAGGCTCTGTCCCCCCAGGTTCGGTGCTTGGTCCGTGTGGGTGGTGACAGGATGTTTCCTTCGGATGAGCGGAGGTCGCGGGAGGGGGTGTGGTGATGGAGCAGGTCTGTGAGGTAGGGGGGGGGGGGGGCAGGTTATTAAGTGCTTTGTGTGTGAGGAGGATGATTTTGAACTGTATGCGGTGAGTGATGGGCAGCCAGTGCAGGTCACGGAGGACAGGGGTGATGTGATCTCTGGAGCGGGTGTGGGTGAGCAGGCGTGCGGCTGAGTTTTGGATGTATTGCAGTTTATTGAGGAGTTTGGATGGTGAACCATAGAGGATGCTGTTGCAATAGTCCAGTCTGGATGTGATGAATGCATGGATGAGGGTTTCTGCAGCAGAGAAGGTGAGTGAGGGGCAGAGACGGGCGATGTTCTTGAGGTGGAAGAAGGCGGTCCTGGTGATGTGATTGATGTGGAGGTCAAACCTTAGCTTACTGTCGAAGATGATTCCTAGGTTGCGGGTGTGGGATGAGGGAGACAAAGTGCAGTTATCAAAGGTGAGGGAGAAGTTGTGGCTGGCTTTAGTGCGGGATGTGGGGTCAATGATGATTATGTCCGATTTGTCACTGTTCAGTTGAAGATAGTTTGTTTGCATCCAAGATTTAATTTCGGTGAGACAGTTGGTGAGTGTGGAGTGGGTGTTGTTGGTGATGGCTTTGGTGGAGATGTACAGTTGGATATCGTCGGCGTAACAGTGAAAATGGAGTCCATGTTGACGGATGATCTGGCCAAGGGGGAGGATGTAGAGGATGAAGAGGAGGGGGCCAAGCACCGACCCCTGGGGGACGCCTTGTGACAGGGGAGCGGTGGTGGAGGTGCAGTTGTTGATGCTGATGAACTGTTGTCGGTTGGTGAGGTATGAGTGAAACCAGGAGAGTGCTGTGCCAGTGATGTGGAGAGAGGATTCCAGACGGGAGAGCAGGACGGAGTGGTTGATGGTGTCGAAGGCTGCTGTGAGGTCGAGGAGGATGAGGATGGTGAGGTGTCCGGAGTCTGAGGAGAGGAGGAGGTCGTTGGTGACTTTCAGGAGGGCTGTCTCGGTGCTGTGTTTTGTACGGAAACCAGATTGGAATGATTCAAACAGGTTATTGCGGGTGAGGTGGGTTCTGAGTTGTGAGGCGACAGCACGTTCCAGGATTTTTGACAGGAAGGGGAGATTGGAGATGGGGCGGAAGTTATTTGGGTTGTCAGGGTCCAGACCGGGTTTTTTGATGATGGGAGTGATGGCAGCCAGTTTGAGGGTTTGGGGGACAGAACCAGAGCGGAGGGAGGCGTTAATGAAGTCAATGATGAGTGGGGAGATGACAGGGAGGCAGTCCTTGATGAGTTTGGAGGGTATGGGGTCCAGGTTGCAGGTGGAGGTTTTTATTCCGGTCATGATGGTTGTGAGTTGTGCTGGTGATACTGGAGAGAAGTGGGTCAGGATAGTGGACTGGATAGTGGTGGGTGGGGAGGCAGGGAGGGAGGCAGGCGGGGAGATGGGAGGGATCCTGGAGGTGTTGAGGTTACTGTAGATGGTGTTGATTTTTGTTTGGAAATATGATAGGAATGATTGGCACTTTTCAGTAGTGAATGATGATGAGGTGTTGGGGGTTGTTGTGGCTATCCGCTGTAACTGTTTGGTGTACAGGGAAGAGGGGTTCAGCTGTGGCTCACCTATCAGCTTACTTGACCATTTCACAATTTGATTCAATGCGTTCTTGTTTTTAGTAGAAAGGCTTCCAAACCATGACGCCAAGGAAAAGGATAAAATAGACTCAATAAAAGCATGATAAAATAGAAGCATCATGGTTTTGTCTACATGCCAATAAGACAGTTTTCTCAGACAGTGCAAACGCTGTCGTCCTTTTTAACACACAGTTTCACAGTTTTCTTGAAAGTTCAATTTAAAATCAATGATAGCCCCAAGGTATTTGTAGGATTCCACACATTCCACTGACTGACCTCTTATGGTTGCGGCATCATGTGTGTGGATTTGTTTGCTTCTGATTCAATGGAGCCAGAATCACATAAAAATGTACATGTAGGCTACACCTCCACCAGCATCACAGCTGTAGGTAAGCTCCGGCTCTAAACGGCTCTAACGGTCCTGTCCTGTCCCGTCCCGTCCCGTCTCGTCCTGTGCTTCCAGAGGGTCCAGTACGCCAAGACCGACTCTTAGGTCATCGCCAAGGTGAAGGGCACCTACGGCGACAAGAAGGAGAAGAAGAAGAAGAAAGCCGGCGGCGAACCGGCGGCGAACCTCGCCAAGAAACCGGCTGTGGTGAGTGGCCACGGCCGTCTATACTGATCACTACTCAATAGAGAGCCGAAGCGGAAGCAGGAAGTAACGGCGCCATGGGACCTCAATTCGAAAAAAGTCTCCATGTTAAATGCACGGGAGTCCAAGTTTTATTTCGTGATACATTTGAATTGTGCCATGACAAAAAAATATGTCCTCTACCTGTTTAAAACACCACGTTTCATGCTGAGAAATCAGCAGTTTATCGTAAAACGGCAACAGAAGAATGTATTTAGTGTGAAGACGCTCTACGGACTACAGATCTGGTGTCCCACAAAAAATACGTCACCAACTGACACGGGAAAGGGCGGCATGTGGTGACGTCACCTACGCGACCTGTAGTCTTTCTGGTTACGGACTCTTCTGAATTTTATTCTACAATAGTTATACAACAAACTGCTGATTTCTCTCGGCATGAAACGTGATGTTTTAAACATATTTTTTTCTCATGGCACAATTCAATCGGATCACAAAATAAAACTTGGACTCCCGTTCATTCGTATGGAGACTTTTTTCGAATTGAGGTCCCATGGCGACCGTCCGCTTAGGCTCTCTATAACATCAAGACCTCGATCAATGAGCAGGAAGAAGGAAGTTAAGACTCTGTTGTCGTTGTTGTGTTCACAGGGATCAGCTGTTCCTGCGCTCTCACCGGCCGTCCAGGTAAGACTGAACTCTAAAACCTGTCCAACTGAAACAAAGACGTTTATACGCCGCCAGCTCTCAGCAGAATTTATCTAAAACATTCATAAACTCACCACATGCAGTCAAACACAAGGATATTGAAACAATTAACAATGTACACATTTTATTGCTTTAGAGCCTTCGTATTGTTCTACAAAAGAGGCGCCTGATAATATCTAATCCACTGGGAATATGATGCAGCCACTTTTTTCTTACTAGGAGCACAGTGGCCCCTAACTTAAAATTTTAGATGGATAGATATACTTTATTGGTCCCAAGCTGGGAAGTTACAGCAGAAAATTTAGGGGCGCATACCGAAATTAACTTGAAAAGTAAATGTTCACATTTCCTCTTAATTTTCGCTGTGTTACTGATAAATACTTTGATAAATGCAGAAACTATAATGTTTTTAAATTCACACCTGTGTAGGCCAGCCCTTGTCGTTTGGCCTCCTTGTCTGTTGACCCTGACTGAGCCACATGTGCACAGACTCCTCGGCATCAAACTCATCGAGACCCCCCCCCCAAAAAAATCTCTCAATCATTAATTTCCGTTTGGGAGCCTCTGTGCAGCGCTGTTCTGCAACGCGAGTCAACCTGCTTCGTTGCCTTGTGACGATTTGAGTACCGCTGCTGAGCGTGCAAGCATATTATTGCATGTTTTAAAGCATAGACTGTAAAAAGAATGGACGTAGCGTCCGTGACGTCACCCATTGGTTTGGGGGAGTCTGTTTTGTGCCGCTACTACGGGGGTTTGAGCCGCGCCATGTTGGATTCTACTTGCCATATTTGGAGCGGTGCGGCCGTTGGCCGGCCGAGAACCCGCCCACTGGCCTCGAAGCAGCGGTCTCCGGACCTGTCACTCAACGTTTCCGCGCCCTAATTGGCCAGAACTTTAAACCTAATAATAGTAAAACGGTAGAGTTTAAAAAAAATTCACCCCCCTCAGAGTGTGTGCGGGGGTAGAAACTATCGGTTGAGACCAAAAAAATAAAATGTACCAGGTTGTAAATATGTTTTTTTAAGCTGTAAAATCGGCTATTTTAACATGGGGCTCAATTGGAGTTGCTCCCTTCTGGAGCCAGCCCCCAGCGACAGCCCAGGGGATTGCAGTTTGTTGAACGCGGAAGTGAGCTTCACTTCTCAGACCGACAACTGCCCCCTTGGTTTAAAGGGGATAGTTCAACATTTTGGTAAATTGGCCCATTGCCATAATCCCTATAGTCATAGCAGTAGGTTCGTTACCTTTAATTGTCGGTGCAAGCTATTTTTAGAACGGTGGAGCAGAGCCGTGAGCTGCTCAGAGCTACGCTACGGAGGCTCATGGGATTTCTTGGTTTCCCTCATCGAACTCATCAAATACACAATCCAACAACTCCACAACGCTCTGGTGGACAAGTTGTGACCTGCACATTCACCACGCTATGAGATAATAACACAGCGTTACCAGACAGAGTTGTTTTAGAGGGAAATTCAGAGACTGCTTGATGAAAAACTGTCCCTGAAGGCAACGTGCATCAGCGGTTTTGCATGAATTTACCTCTAAAACAAAAAACATTTAAAAAAATCTGTAAATTTACTGGTCACACATGCGCGAGTAGATCAAATCAAATCAGATAAACTTTATTTGTCCCACCAGGGGAAATTTGTCTTGGACAGGGGAGTTATGATAGCTGCCATGTACTGTACATGTAAAACATCCATACACAAAACATAATATACGATAAAACAGTAACAGAGGCAAACAAATCCAAGAGGAGAGAGAAGGAAAGTGCGAAAGAAAGTGCGGGGTGCAATAAATAGAGTAAAATACCTATGATACAAATTAGATGAAAAATTTACTCGTACTGTCTCAAATTTGAGTTGCAAGATGCGAGCATTTAGTCGCAGTCTGGAGCCCTGATTCAGCTCATTTGTACTCAGACATATCAGATGTTCTAAATAAAGGACACATAGATACAGTGTATACAAAAAAGCAGTTTCAAAAGTCAAAGGAACGGTCTTATATCAAATTCCTCGTTTAGTCCGTATGGGGTGAAGGTACCTAAGGTGTGTCGGCTTTTATCCAGTAAACATTGAACTTCCCGTGTGTCTTCTCAGGTGCCCGACAACCCTCCCAACTACATCCTGTTCCTTAGCAACCTGCCGGAGGAGACCAACGAGATGATGCTGTCCATGCTGTTCAACCAGTGAGTAGCTGCGTTTCCATTACAGATTTTCACAAAATGAAAGCGATATTTCTGAAACTGAGACTGGCCCGCACTCACACCACCTCCCACCCAAGCTGCTCAAGCACAGTTGCCTCCGTTGATATAGAGGGATTATTTGTTTACCAACACGGCGGATGTGCGCTTTAACCTGACTGCAGAAAGAATAGAGCCTTTTAACCACCAGCGGTGATGAGGTGGTTGTGTCTGTCCACACACCCTTACTGGTTTATGTGACTTAAGGGGACATGTTCCACACACCCGTACTGGTTTATGTGACTTAAGGGGACATGTCGGCGTAGGAGGGAGTGGAGCGTGGATGCGAGCCAATCTCCTTCAACCATGCACGGAAAAGGGTAATGATAGAAAAGGTTTTTCTAATTTAATGCCCAGGTCAGCAATGCATGACAATAAACATGTGGTTCATTTGTCCCCTCAAGTTACATAAACCAACACAGTGTGGACACACAGTAGCTGGGTTTCCATCCAAGTCGTATCGAATTTAAAAGCGGATTTTATAAAAATGCGCAAAAAGCAAAGCGAATTTATGCCCGTTTCCATTCATTAGTGTTTTGCGATTAGGAGGAGTGCACCGTGAGATTACGTCATAAGAGAGCGTGACTGTATCCAACAGTTGACACTCAGCTGACAGCTGACACTCAGCTGACACTCAACATCATGGACAATTTACTTACTTTCCGGACTATAGACGCACCTGTATAAGCCGCACCAGCTACATTTTAAAAGAAAATACTGTACATATTATATAGGCCGCACTTGAAGACGCAGGTTTTCATGTTGTAACATGAGATATTTACACAGAAAGACAGTAGGGAACTGTGCAAGTCCGCTCGCTTTTCCGCTGTTTTGGTTACGCTCCTCTTGCCCATGTGCATCTGTTTACATACGAAGCCGGTGAAAAATCAATAAATGTAGTGGTGGATAACGTTACATAACGATGTTACGGCGTGTGTTTGTGTCGTCTTAACCGTCATAAACAAAAGATTATGGGTGACGGAGCGCGTTGTGTCGCGGGGTGCAGAGAGGAGAGCTGGGAGACCGCGTTGTTCTCCATTTGTTTGAACGTCGCTGGGTGAGGGGGGCGACCGCCATTCCGAAGGACCGCCATTCCGATGGTCTGCCAGTCCGAAAATTCCCGAAGGTCCGTCATTTCGAACTTCCCGAGGGGCCGCCGTTCCGAATGTGTTTTATTTTGAAAATTGACCGGATTCTCTCGTGGTTTGACTTCCTGCCCGGCTTGACACGACGCGCCGCGGGGACAGCGCCCGACCGGCCCCTCCCCCTCCCCCTCCCCCTCCGCCTCCAAAGTTTCACCCAGGTGCAAGTCTGATGCATTACATCCATGGTCTGATGCAGCCGCAGCACTCCTGCCGTAAACCATTCAAGATTTTTTCAGGTTCGGAATGGCACCCTTTCTTTCAGGTTCGTAATGGCACCCTTTTCCCATAAATAATTAAGGGTCGGCATTCCGACAAATTAAAGTAAACGTTCGGAGTGGCGGCCCTTCGGAATGGCACCCTGGAACCGCTGGGTGAAGTCCAGCAGCTTCACCCACAAATCGATACGTCTCAAAAACCACCTCATGAGAGCGTAAAAACATTTTAGCGATATTTGAGAGTTTTTTCAAAATGTAGGTGTTTCCATTACCAGTTTTTAATTTCGATATTTAGGTTTTGCGCATTTCAAGGGGTAATGGAAACGCACCTAGTGACGACGCCTTCACTGTCGCCGCCCGTTAGCAGTCGGTTGTGTGTGTCTCTCTCTCTGTGTGTGTGTGCGTCAGGTTCCCGGGGTTCAAAGAGGTGCGTCTGGTCCCGGGGAAACACGACATCTCCTTCGTGGAGTTTGAGAGCGACACGCAGGCGGGCGTGGCCAAAGACGCGCTGCAGGGCTTCAGGATCACCGCCACCTGCGCCATGAAGATCACCTACGCCAAGAAGTAGAAGAAGAAGTAGTTCCTGTTTCTGACGCCGACAGAGACTCTGGGGGGGGAGGAGGATTTTTGTAAATCGTGTGAACTGTTTATTTAGGGTTTTTTTTTTTTGTTTAGTTTTGTTTTTTTTAGTCGATGACTTCTCACTGGGCCGAGAGGAAATTCTCTGGCCTCCATCTTCTTTTGTAAAATAAAAAATAAAAGACTTTTACACAAATTTTTACCTCGTGAGTTTTTACACAGGTTGAAAACAAAAGGGTTAGGGTCAAACTTGTACATGTTGTTTAAACGGTGATCAGAGACTCTGAGGCCAGAGGGCTGGACTACGAAGGGAGTTAAAGGACAATTCCAGGCAAATTCAACTGGGGGCTGTATGTTCCTAACATTTTAGGTCTAAAAGAAGGAATCTGAAGATTTTCAGTTTAATTGCTCCTGTTTTGCGGTAGTTGTGTCTGTCCCCGCATCGCCACGGCAGCGATGAATGGGAGCGGATGGAAGTTCTGCTGCTTAGGCTGTTTCCATCCCTCAAAGCCACAGACAGCGTCAGATGGAGACTCAAACATGCAGCCAGAAGTTTATTTTCCTGTGTTTATGACACAAACGGGAGTTTCCGACTGCACCTGAACACACCGAGCGTCAACTTGGGTCTCGACTCCGCAAGACTTTGAATTAGATCTAGTTTTACAAACATGTCGGCTTGTTGAAGTAAATAAACTTCTGGGTGCATGTTTGAGTCTCCATCTGACGCTGTCTGTGGCTTTGAGGGATGTAAACAGCCTAAACAGCGGAACTTACATCCGCTCCCATTCATTGTTGCCGTGGCGATGCGGGGACAGACACAACTACCGCAAAACAGGAGACATTAAACTGAAAACCTTCAGATTCCTTCTTCTACACCTAAAATGTTAGGAACATACACCCCCGAGTTGAATTCGCCTGGAATTGTCCTTTAATGTGTTATGGAGCTATGTTGAATCTAATGCTTTCAGGCTCTCTTTTAACCCGGCTAGATCTCCATGGTAACTTATGCTTAGCTCATCACTTGGTCCCGACCAGGTTATGTTCAGAGTTTCATCATAAAACCGGCTATAAAAGCGCCGCTGTTTCACTATTTAACTCATTTACAGCTGCGTCAGCTTTACTCTGAAAGTCCAGTGGAGCTGGATCAGAGCGGAGCGTTTGATCCGACTTTCTCCCTGAGTGTCTCCGCCTGCAGACGTTCAGCTGAGGGAATACACTGCTCAGCTGTTGAGCCCAGCATCAGGGGGTCGTTATGTATTAGGATATATATATATTATACTGTTACGGTATATACAGTCTATGAAGGCCTCTGAAAGAAGTTGTGCGCTTCAGCAGGACGGATAATCAGATGGATAATCGGTAAAGTTCATAATTTCACTTTGATGTGACCAAGAATAAACTATTTTCTATGTTTCGCCTGTTAAATGGCACTGATGCCCAAATGCAAATCTTGAATATGTCTACACTGTTTTCACATTTAAAAAGGTATTTTATTGTTTTGAAATGATATTGTACAGCAGCTAAAAACCCACTGGAACCTATTTTCATACGCACACATAGCGTCGCTTTCAATAAAACACACACTCACATTCTATAATTGCGATCAGTGAAATATATAAAAACAATATAAAACACAATTTAAAATGACAGATTGCTCTAGTTTATTTAGTTTAAATGGATAAAGCTTCATATTTAAAAGCAGCTCATCTTGTCATATTTGCAGCAACACTGATGCCTCAGGCTGCGATCATGCTTTGTAGTATCACTCATCTTCTCTCCATTAAAACAACCTGCTACTCTTGGCTGGAATCAGAGGCCGTCGTCGCTCCATTTAGCGAGGAAGTAGAATCATATGACGCCAAACGCCTCCTCTGATGTGAACACAGAGCACAAAGCTGAGAGTCAGACTTAATCGACTGAGGAAAACCAGGAGAAACCTCAGGGTGAGCAACAGAGAAGCGATCCCTCACCCAGAACGGACAGATGGGACATAGATGTTTATAGACAAGAAAACAGTTTATAACATCGTATATGGAAAATCAATCAATCACATTTTATTTGTATAGCCCTTTACAATAGCCAGACGGTACCCAAAGTGCTTTACAACAAAGCAATAAAACAACATGGAAATAGTTACCAGGAGCTGATGAGATGAAGGCAGCTTCTGTTGGGAGGAAAGACAGGGAGAGCAGGCAGCTTAATGGGAGTAGTGGATGGCAGACAGAACAGGTTATGGCGTTCTCTGTCGACCTGTTTTTCCTGTAAGCAAACTGGTGTTGGTCTAGTGAGGGGGGAATGGCAGCTTTTATGTGTTTGCTAACCAGTCTTTCAAAGCATTTTGCAGCGATGGGGGTGAGTGCCACAGGCCTGTAGTCGTAGGTGTTTATTTATTTTTAATTTTACCACTTTTTCCGAATTTTTTATAACTTTTTTTTGTAAGTTTTAAATGACCAATTTCTTCTACAATTTTTTTAAAACCATTTTTGAGAAATTTTACCCTTTTTGAGAAATGTTACCAATTTTTTCTAGAAAAATTGTAACTTTTTTTCTTTAGAAATTGTACCACTTTTTAAAAATCTTTTTCCTTCCTCTTCTTCTTCTTTTTTTTTTTTTTTTTAGAAATTTTACCACTTTTTTCCAAATTTTTCAAAACGTTTACCAAAAGTTTTACCAGTTTCTTTCTTTTACCACTCTTTTTGAGAAATCTTACCAATTTTTTATAGAAAAATTGTAACTTCTCTTTTCTTTTGAAATTATACCACTTTTTTTCTAGAAATGTGTAAACGGTTTTAGAGAAATTGTACCACTTTTCCAAAAATGTCTCTACAATATTTCCAAAAATTCAGGCCATTAGCCCTAATTTGAAAAAGTAACGTTCTTCAGTCTCAGAACAAATATTTGTGTATTTCTGGTGTTTGCTTCAAAGTTTTGTCCAATGGTGGTCTGTGGTCTCATTTGTGTCAAATTAGGGTCCTTGATGTAAAAAAAAAAAGTTTGCAAGCCACTGGCTTAAAGCTGGGACCCATGATGTGGGTATTTATACTGTATGGAGCTTTAACACAAACATCTACCATTATTGTGAAGGAGCTTCAGTTAGATGAGGTCAGCTTGTGCAGGTGCAGCACTTTTCTCTCTCTCCGTCTTTGTATTGACTCGATGATTATTCATAAATAACGTGATAAACAGCCGGTGACCATGTTCCAGACCCTCGTCCTGCAGTTTCAGATCAGTGTCGGCCATATTTCTGTCTCCAGCACCATTGATTTGTGTCACTACAGCAGCGTGATGTTCTCTCCGTCGTTTGGTTTTGCAGAGTTATTGATCAGCAGGACGAGGCCCGGCATTGGAGCCTCAGCACTTTGTGGCCCGTTTATGAGGTTTATGGGGCAGGAGGATATTTACCAGGGAGGGGAGGGGGGGGGGCAGAGTGAAAGCAGAGGAGGAGGCTTTAACTGGAGGATCAGATCAGACTGAAGCATCAAACATGACCACAGACTTTTACATTTACATTTGCTCGAACTTGAGGACAGAAGTTCAGTTAAATAGTTTTAAATATAGAAATAATAAGTTACTTTATTATTGCTTATATATTCCTCTGTTAACCAGGGCCCCGTTTCAGGAAGCAGGGTTAAAGGGATAGTTCACCCAAAATTCAAACTGCACTCATTATCTCCTCCCCCTCATGTGGACTAAGGGCTGGGAGAAGTTTCAGAGTCCTCCGTGGCTTCTCTGAGTTACAGGGGGTCTCGGCGTAGCAGTGCATGTCCATATGACGGTTGCAAATGGATACCAACTGTCTTCGTAACAAAAAGACACACCAAAAAACATCCAAATACCTCCATGCTGCTCGTATGTAATGTCCGTCTTGTATTGAAGCCCCGAAATGCGAAATGGTTCCGAAAAAAATTAAATAAGTCTATGTTTCCAGCTTGTTTTGTAGCGGAAGCTCCTCTTCCCGGTTCGTTGAAATATAGACTTATTTAATTTTTTTCGGGACAATTTCGCATTTCGGGGCTTCAATACAAGACGGACATTACAGACGAGCAGTATGGAGGTATTTGGATGTTTTTTGGTGTGTCTTTTTGGACGAAGAAAAGTGATCCCCGTTCGCAAACTCAGAGAAGCCACGGAGGACTCTGAAACGCCCTTAGTCGACATGAGGATGAGTAGATAATGAGTGCAATTTGAATTTTGGGTGAACTAAATAAATATATTTATATAATATTTAAATATAGAATTAATCAGTTACTTTATTATTGCTTATATATTCCTCTGTTAACCACGGACTGGTTTGGTCGACTAACCCTGAACTGTCTAACTCAGAGTTTCTCAAGAGTCAAGCTGAACCGGCTTTGTGAAACCAAAACCCCAGAGTTTCCTCTCACTCAGAGTTTTCACTAAACCTGCTTTCTGAAAAAGGGCCCAGGTAAAACCTGTTGTTTCACAATAAAATCGCAGACCCACCTAGCTGCAGTGGGCGGAGCAGAAAACTGGAAACACTGGAACCAGAGGTATAAAGAGTGTGAGCTTCCAGAAGTGGAAAGTAAAGTGTGAGAGGAGGACGACTGAGCTGCAGCAGAGACGAGACAGAAAGTCAAAGTGAGTCCATCAGGTGTTTGTCAGCAACACAGCAGAGTCTCTACCAAACACTGGTGAGTACAGCTCATCATATTCACTGTGTGAGCAGCAGCTTTAACACTGAGGAGGAACAGAAAAGCTCAGAGAAACAGACTGAAGACTTCATCACAGAGCTGGAACAGGAAATCTCTGAGCTGGAGAAGAGAAGCACTGAGGTGGAGCAGCTCTCACTCTCTGAAGACCACCTCCACCTCCTCCAAAGCTTCCCATCCCTGAAAGCTGCTCCACCCACCAAGGAGACGCTCCGTGGAAAGATGGAGGAGATGAAGAGGGTCCAGCAGTTTGCAGTGGATGTGACTCTGGATCCTGATACAGCACATCCTAATCTCATCCTGTCTGATGATGGAAAACAAGTTCATCATGGGGATGTGATGAAGAAACTCCCAGACAACCCAGAGAGATTTACACTCTACGCCAACATTTTAGGAATACAGAGTTTCTCTTCAGGCAGATTTTACTTTGAGGTTCAGGTTGAAGGAAAAACTAAGTGGACAGTGGGAGTGGCCAGAGAGTCGATTGACAGGAAGGGAGAAGCCCCATTGACTCCTCGGGACGGTTACTGGACTATATTGCTGAGAAATGGAAATGAGTACATAGCTAATGCTGACCCCCCAGTCCGTCTCAGTCTGAGGTGTGGTCTTGAGAAGGTGGGGGTGTTTGTGGATTATGAGGAGGGTCTGGTCTCCTTTTATGACGTAGATGCTGCAGCTCTCATCTACTCCTTCACTGGCTGCTGCTTCACTGACAAACTACACCCATTCCTCAGTCTCTGTGATGATGATGGAGGTAAAAACTCTGCCCCTCTGATCATCTGTCCCATCAATCAAACTCAGTAGACCAATGAGATGACTTGAACACGTGTGGATCCTCAGTGTGACCATCCATTATCCATAGTGACTGTAAAGATGGGAAAACTAAATTTGATGTCTTATTTGATTAATGTTTGTTTTGATTAGTCCTGATTGTTCATTTGTCTCTCTGCTGATTGTAATTTAAAGAATAATGAATAAAGCTTTGTTTGAATCTTTTCTTGGCTCCGTGTCTGTGGTTCTTTTAGACTGATCACAGGTCTGAGTCCTCCACACACGTCTTGTGTTTATGAGCTGAAATATTTCTTTAGATCTACGATGGAAGCGAAGGAGCCAAGTCTGACACTTTGAGCTACTGAGGTATTTGACACAGGAGTAACCTGGTTGACACGCTGCGCTTCATTCAGTGCTGTCATACAGAACCGTTGTGTTCAGTGAAAGTCCACGCCGTTCTTCAGATGCAACACAGAGACTTATTGGTCGCTGTGAGTCCATTTTCCATCCATAAACAAACCAACAAACAAAACTCTGGCATTACGAGCGTTGTTACATACTTGCCAACATTTGGTTGTGAAAAATAGGGAGATTTTTTTCATCGGTGTAGCAGGGTTCATTCGCCAGGTGTGCCTATAAATTGTCGTTATTTCTTCCCTTGTATTTTAAATCTGATGAAGGAAACTTGTTCTGAAACTGTTGTTTCTTTGCTATTCAATAAATGATTCTGTTTACTATCGAGAACAATGAAAAGATTTGCAGTTTTAATCGTTGAAATGATGAGTACCAGAAGGCTGACCAAAGGTGACCCTGTAGGCATGCATACCTGAAAGGTGTGTCACTAGACCCCCATTGGGGGTCTGGGGGCATTCCCCATATAAGAATTTTGAGATTTTAACACATAAATGAAGCATATGGTGTACTCTGAGAAGAACATAAAGGGAACAGACAACATTCAGATTAAAGTACATTCAGTAGGGACTGAGGTTCAAGGCAACAACGGCTGGAGTGAATGAAACTTAAAATGAACTCAGAACTGGGGCCTCATTTATGAAAGAGGGTGTAAAACTGCTACTAAATATTTGCGTACGGCGAAAAGACGAAAATGGCGTACACCCGAAATATTTACACCTTTTTCAGATCAATCAAACTGTGCGTACGCACAACTCTCCGCAATTAATCACACAGGACTCAAGAATGGTGCACACGTGAACACACCTCTTACTCCGCCCCCGGAACGCCTATATACAACTATATATGGTCAGCACGTGCATATTTAATTAGCCATGTGCTCTCTGTGGTGCAGCAACTTTTGTGACAACAAAGTGACAACGGAGACAACAGGCGGAGGACGGGGGAAAGAAGCGGAACTTCTCCGCTTCTCCGAAAGCAGATACACGGGCAATAACTCAGTCAGAAAAATGATCTTGCATTTTAATAAGCTACAATAAAAACAAAAACCTCCCAAATCTCAACAAAAGGGAGCAGAAAGAAGAATAATCTTATGTAATCTGCCCGTTTATCCCAGAAAATCTTTTTTTTTTTTTTTTTTACCTAGATGTTAAAACAATGTAGGAAGCAGGACGATAGTTACCATTACTTTGCATGGCTTTCCACACAGTTACAGCTCTACTGGCCTCGGTTTAGGTCATTTTCCATTAGGCTACAGCTGAGTCCTTCACAGTTCCTCCTCAGGGCCGCGTTGTCTCACTCTTTATTCTCTCCTCTCGTCAGCTCCAAACACACGTGCACCTCGTTAACTCAGGTGACAGATTAATAACAGTCTAGGCTGCAGATCACTGGGCGCTGCTGCCGATGTGTTTTTAAACTTGGATGGTTTGATCCTTGTCGGACGTCACACATAGCCTAATCAAAAAAGCAAAATCCACAATCCGCTCTGTTTATCAATGAACATAAAGCCTAGTGTTATTATAGAGCGGGTTGGATTGCCAGCATCAACGGTCCACCACTACCACAATTACTTCAAAAAATCCTCTGTGCTCTTCTAAATGTACTCCGCTCCTCTCTCCCTCTCACACTGCAGTTCTCTGACTCAGCAACGGTGTCGCCAATTCCTCCTGTTCCTCAGAAAAGGCGTACGCCAGGGTCAAAATGGGTGTAAATGTCCGCACTTTTCCCCGTCAGGTTTTGGCTTGATAGATCCCAAATTTGGCGGAGAAAAGTGCGTACGCACAAAACGAGGGGAAAATGGCGTAAAAAAAGGTGTATCCACAATGATAAATGAGGCCCCTGGTCTAGTGGGGAGCAGTGGCTGGTGGGCAAAAACAAAACTCATATTTTAAATCTAGGGGTCTGGACCAGCCATTCAAGGGCCCATTTCCTCTGCTATTGACGGGTACATCCATGGAGCGGTGCACCGCAGACATGCACCGAAGGGGGGGGGGTAGGTGGGACACGAAACCGAATGCGCACCGCCACGTCAACAACAGATCCGCTCGTGCCGACGTCAACAGCAGCAGGGGACCGGCAGATGGCAGTATCGATGCTACTTGGCGTATCACCGCATCCAGTGAGTGACTCGAGTCATGTCACCGGCTTGCCTCATATGTGCTGTGATGGCTTGCAATACAACACGACTGTTGTTGATCCATTTAAGCTCCCCTTCCCACAAAGATTTGATTTCTTATCATTTGGATAGCTTCTCCTTCAGTGGCTGAGCTCTTCAAACAGTCGTCCACATAGAAATTCTGCTTGACGAACTGAATCACCTCATCCAAAAACTCAGACTGGTTATCATCAGCAGTTTTCCTCAGTGCATAGCTTGCACAACTAGGAGATGGCACAGCGCCAATTGCCAAACAGGTGTAGGCTACTGTAATGTAAATAACTATTTATAATGTGACTTTTTAAAGTGTAACTAGATGAATATTGATTCTATCTGTCAGGTGCACTTCCACCTTTGCCCCATATTCACCAGATAAAACCTGCTGTAACACAATAAAAGCACAGACACACCTAGCTGCAGTGGGAGGAGCAGAATAAAGTAAACACTGGAACCAGAAGAACGTTGAGCGTCAGCCTCCAGAAGTGAAAGTAAAGTGTGAGAGGAGGACGACTGAGCTGCAGCAGAGACGAGACAGAAAGTCAAAGTGAGTCCATCAGGTGTTTGTCAGCAACACAGCAGAGTCTCTACCAAACACTGGTGAGTACAGCTCATCATATTCACTGTGTGAGCAGCAGCTTTAACACTGAGCTTCATCTCTACTCACTCTCTTCATGTCACACTGACTCTAGTGAACTGGCTCACAACAGACCTGAGGCTGTTTGTCCACAGAGACACTATAGTCCACTTTAAACTGTCTCTGTGTCTCTGCTCAGGACTTTTACAACTCCTCACTCAGTCTCGGAGCTTCACTCTCTACTTCACCTCATTTCCTGCTTTCATGCTGTCAAGGTATCACTTCCTACTGCTGCCTTACTTCACACTTCCTGCAGCTCTTTCACAATAAAAGCATCACACTTTTATTGTGAAGCAGCCAGAGGAAACACAGTGTCCTTGTCACTCAGCTCAGCTCTGTCAGAGGTTTTCTCTTTCAGTGACGTCATGAAAACATGTTTTGAGTTTGTGGATGTTAAATGATCTAATAAATCAACAAGCTCAGCATCTTGTGACATAGTAACGTACTACAATAACCATAGACAAGAAACTAGGCTGAATTTCACTTATATTGATGCCAGGGTAAATAGATTTACTTTAAACCAGAGCTTCTCAGACTTCCTCCACCACGCCCCCTACAGGTGGAAAAGCTTCACAGCCCTTCAGTCAATATTTCTATCAGTCATTAACAATGAGAACTGAGGAAGAAGGATCCATGTTGAACTTTAGGGAAATAACCAGGCCAACAGGACGGCCCCGCCCCCCAGATAGAGAACCACAGTCTTAAAGACACAGAACATTATTTTAAATGAATCATTAGGTGCTGAAGTTGAAGACAACTGGACTTGTTTTGGTTCTTGAAGACGGTTCGCCGGCTGCTTCAGTTCTAAAGACCAGTGTGAGGCTTTGTCCAAGTGGAAACACGGTGCTTGCCCCAAAACCTTTTTGTTGTTGGTGGTGAAAAAGATTTCCGTAAACACGTCATTGTTTCAAGAAATATATATGTGTAGATAAACTAAAAAAACGACTCTTAACGCTGTAGTACATCCACCAGGCCTGAGTGTGGCACTGTAACGCTGCCACAAATAAACTACAAAAACTGATGAGAACAAGAGGGAAAGCTCTTCCTCTCTGTTCAAACTCCAAACATTAAAGTGGATTAAATGTTGACCGAGAGTCGTGTCAGAGCAAATACAATGAGCGGTGATGATTTATCGGTGAGATTCAGCCTCAGTGTCCAAGGGTAGTCGGCCATTGTTATTGTTGTTGTTACGTCCATAGACTGTAACATCTAGAGGTGTGGCTCAGATTACAGGTTGGAGTGGTGCAGGGTATGACATCATCGTTTCATAAATGATCTGTTTAGGGTGTCTACACAAAAACGGTGGGACAACGGATTTTCCCACTCTGGGAACAATATCCAAAAAATTCCCTTTCTCACCCTGAAAACAGCATTTTTCGTCCAGGCAAAATGCAAAAACGCTAAAAACATTTGTGGATTCACTGAAACACGTATTTGTGTGGATGGACTCTCATGCCCTTTGCAAACCAATCAGAGGAGAGTCAAAAAACCTGTGTTGATTGCAGAGTTGTTTGATGCAGGTCAGTGACCCTTTGCTAAAAGCAGAAACACAAAGTGGCTCACACCTGCATCCTGTGTTTGCGGTAGAGTCCTTTGAATTTCTCAGATAAGCCTGCCACATGCAGAATGTTTTTTATTGGTCATTTTGTTCTTCATCTAAAACCGTCTCTGGTGCCTTTTTAAAGATTTGATAAAAGTCCACTTAGGGTAGCCACAAGTTTTAAGTACTTTCTTGATGTGTGACAGTTCTCTCTGTTTTCCCTCTACCTTTGAGGGAACCTTCAAGGCCCAGTGTTGTAATGATCCGACTCCCAGTTTGTGCTCCAGTGGGTGGTGGGGGTCAAACAGGAAGTGTTGTTCCATGTTTGTGGGTTTTCGGTTGACTTCAATGGCAGACTACCATTCTCATCAATAGCAACAGCACAATCTAGGTCAACAACCTATTGTCCTTTGTATACTTGTGAACTTGATGTTGCTGCCCACTGAGGTAATGTGCTCATTGATAGTCTCCATTTCTTGGGTTTTAATTCACACCTGGAAAGGGGTCAGCAAACAGGTTGTTACAGGCATATGCTATGTTTATATGTTACCTGCAAGTCAGTGCCAGGCAGTAAAGGGCTCTGTGTAAGGGGACTTAGGCGCATGCGTGTCTGCGGGGCTTTTGTCAATAAAGTTCATACTGAAACATGGTGTCAGAAGTGGTCTAGCTCCACAAGCTAAAGAAAAACCACGCCATGGCAAGTAGTGTTCCTGCACCCGAAGGCATGCAAATGTCTGGGAACTTAGCAAAGAACTGGGAAGTGTTCAGGTCAGAGTTCGAGGACTTTTTGCTGGCTACAGGCCTGACGGAAAAATCGAAAGAAGTGCAGGCAGCCGCGCTGAGACGGCTAATGGGTAACGAGTGCCGCCACATCTACATGCACAACATCACATTAACGGCGGATCAACAGAAAGACCCAGCGGCTATATTGGATGCTCTAGGAAACTATTTCAAGCCGGCGAAGAATGTGATTTATGAAAGATACGTGTTTGGATGCTGTAAACAAGAGACGGACGAACCGATTGACAGCTTTCTAACGAGGCTGAGAGAAAGTGCGTCATCCTGTGAGTATGGTCAGCTAAAGGACGAGCTGATACGGGACAGGCTCGTGCTTGGCGTTGCTAGTGAGGACACCAGACGGCGCTTGCTGCGCGAACGGGAGCTGACGCTACAGGCAGCAGTTGAAGTCTGTCGGCTCGCAGAACTAACGGAGAAACGTATTAGGATCATTGGGGGCCCGCCAGTGCAGACGGACAGCGTGCATGCGGTGGTCAATCAAAGCGACAGCCGAAAAATACAAGGGAAAATGACCGGGAAAGATCCGCCATGGAGTTGTAAATACTGTGGAAACAAACACATGAGGGGCAGAGAGCGATGCCCAGCCTACGGTAAGATATGCAAAGTTTGCGGCATTTCAAATCACTTTGCCAAAGTATGTCAAGCCAGTAATAAGTCTGACAAGATAAAAAGAGTGCATGTGCTTGAAGATGCTGAGCAAGGAGAAGGGGACTCAGATACTGACGATAGACTGTTCCTAGCCACTGAATGCATCAATACTGTTGAAGCCCCGAAGCGGAAACGTAAATGGTTTGCACACCTACAGTTGAATAATAAGAGGCAGGCATGTCAGCTGGATTCCGGTGCCACTTGTAATGTCATGAGCCGCAAGACGAAAGAGAGACTGTCACCGGGAACAGCATTACAGCCAAGCTCGACCCGGATTAAATTATATTCGGGACAATGGATGTGGTCACTTGGGACATTTCACACGGACTGTAGGATTCGAGGAGAAAAGTACAACCTCATATTCGAGATTGTGGAATCCAAGCAAGAGCCTCTTCTGTCGGGGGACACATGTGAACGCCTGGGCCTTATGAACATCACAATCCCAGATGAACTGAAAACAGCAGATTCAAGCCAGCACACACCACTCACAAAGGAACAACTGTTACAGGAATACCAGGATGTCTTTCATGACCCAATTGAGTCAGTGCCAGGTGAGATACACTTTGACCTGGACCCTAGTGTAACTCCTGTACAGTGTGCACCACGAAATGTCCCAGTAGCTTTGAAAGCGAGAGTTAAGAAAGAACTGGACAGACATATGAGAGAAGGCAACATTTTACCAGTGACTGAGCCAACAGCATGGATTAGTAATATGGTGACCATCGCAAAACCAGAAAAAATAAGACTCTGCATTGACCCAAAGCCTCTGAATCAAGCACTGTTGAGGTCCCACTATCATATGCCGACGCTGGAGGACGTATTGTACAAGCTGCCCAAGGCTCGCATTTTTACATTAGTGGATGCTCGCAACGCCTTTCTAAAGTGCAAGCTTGACGATGCCAGCAGCCGTCTAACGACCTTTTGGACACCATGGGGCCGCATGAGGTGGCTGAAACTCCCATTTGGAGTCTCAGTTGCCCCTGAATTCTATCAACGCAAACAACATGAACTGCTACTGGGTCTGGCCGGCATTCTCCTTGTAATGAATATGCACGGGCACAACAGAAAGAATCCATGATGTCGCATGATATACCGGTTCGTCCCTGGCAGACGGTGAGCATGGACGTTTATTCTTATGCTGGTAAAGACTTTCTCATTGTTGTAGACCATTACTCGGACTTCTGGGAAATTGACCATCTGCCAGACCTGTCAGCGGGTACTCTCATCATGCGCTGCAAAGCCCAGTTTGCACGCTACGGACAGCCAGACAAAGTGATCACAGACAATGGCCCGCAGTTTGCTTGTGAACAGTTCAGGAAGTTTGCAGCAAGCTGGGGATTCTGCCATGTCACAGCCTCACCCCGACATCCAAAATCAAATGGCAAAGCGGAGTCAGCCATCAAAATAGTTAAATCACTCTGCAAGCGGGCTAAACTAGATGGCACAGATGCATGGCTGGCCATACTTCACTGGCGCAACACACCTACAGAGATGTTAGACAGCAGCCCGGCCCAACGCTTAATGTCACGCAGGCTTAAGACTTCACTACCAGTCGCAGACAGCTTGCTTACACCACAGATTGTGTATGGAGTCGCAGAAAAGCTGAGGTGGAAACGGCGGATCGCAAAGTCAGTCTACGACACTTCTGCCAGAGACCTCCCAGAGCTGAAGAATGGAGCCCATGTGAGAATGAAGCCTCTGCCGAGTGATCGCACAGGACGGTGGCGGCTGGGACAATGCCTTCAGGAGGTTGCTCCCCGTTCATACATGGTGAATGTCGACGGCACACTCTACAGACGCAACCGTGTGGATCTGCGTGTGGCAGAGCGCTCAGCTCAAATACAGCAGTTGGAGATGCCAGAGCAGAGCAATCCTGACCAGGGACACAGAATGGGAGAGACAGTCCCATCTGAGACAGAGACTGTCTCAGGTCGGAGCATAGCAGGCACAGGGGAAACTCCTCAAACCACAGCTACACGGATGCAGCGACAGCACTCGACACCTGGAAGGTCTGCAGGCTCAACAGGGCATAACGTCTATTCACGTTGTGGCCGCCTGCTACGACCACCACAAAAACTGAACTTGTGACTTGGATATACACACACACACACACACACACACACACAAACACCTCTACATTACATATCTGGCCTAATGCCCGGGACTGTTCATTACGTTGCCTGCAAAGAGAAAAAAAAAGAAAAAAAAGAATGTTTGTATGCACTTGATATGCTACACAATGTTTGTGAAACGGCAGGAGAGTTACATATACTTGTGAGAAGATACAAGGTTAAAAAAAAGATTTAAAAAGAAGTGTTATTGTTACATTATTAGTATAGATCGTTAATGTTTCCCATATGCTAATATGGTAATGTTGATAATGAGACATTATTAATTTAGATCTTTAATGTTTTCCCATAGGCTATTATGGTAATGTTGATAGATAAACAAACAGCTAAAGGGAAGGAGATGTTACAGGCATATGCTATGTTTATATGTTACCTGCAAGTCAGTGCCAGGCAGTAAAGGGCTCTGTGTAAGGGGACTTAGGCGCATGCGTGTCTGCGGGGCTTTTGTCAATAAAGTTCATACTGAAACACAGGTCCAGTTCTCTACCTGGGGGGCGGGGCCGTCCTGGATCCTTCTTCATCATCACTTCCTCTGTTCTCATTAATAATGAGAAGGCAAACCGTCTTCAAGAACTGAAACCAATCAAGTTACCTTCAACTTCAGCATTTAATCATTACAAAGACCTGTGACTGTGAAAGACTTTTTAAATGAATGTTTGTTTTCTCTCCCTCAGTGTGTAGACATGTCTGCTGCCAGCAACCTGAGGTCTGAAGATCAGTTCCTGTGCTCCATCTGTCTGGATGTCTTCACTGATCCAGTCAGTACACCATGTGGACACAACTACTGTCAGAGCTGCGTCACTCAGCACTGGGACGTTAGTGACAGGTGTAAATGTCCAATGTGTAAAGAGGTTTTCTACTCAAGACCTCAGTTGAAGATCAACACTCTGCTCTCTGAGGTTGTTGCTCAGTTCAGACGTGAAGCTCAACAGAAAACCAGCAGCAGCAGCTCAGAGCAACAAGTTTCCAAACCAGGAGAAGTTCCCTGTGACGTCTGCACTGGAACCAAACTGAAGGCCCTGAAGTCCTGCCTGGTGTGTCTGACCTCCTACTGTGAGACTCACCTGGAGCCTCATCTGACACTGTCAGGTCTGAGGAGGCATCAGCTGATGGAGCCTGTGGACAACCTGGAGGACTGGATGTGTAGGAAGCACGATAAACCTCTGGAGCTGTTCTGTCAGACTGACCAGACATGTGTCTGCATGCTCTGCCCTGTTTTAGACCACAAGACTCATGAGTTTGTTCCTCTGAGAGAAGAATATGAAGGAAAGAAGGCAGAGCTGCAGAAGACAGAGGCTGAAACTCAGTGGATGATCCAGAAGAGACGACTGAAGATTGAGGAGATGAAACAGTCAGTGAAGATCAGTAAAGCTGCTGCAGACAGAGAGAAAGCAGAAGGTGTTGAGGTCTTCACTGCTCTGAAGGAGTCTGTTGACAGAGGCCTGAAGCAGCTCATCAAGGAGATCGAAGAGAAACAGAAAAGCTCAGAGAAACAGGCAGAAGACTTCATCACAGAGCTGGAACAGGAAATCTCTGAGCTGGAGAAGAGAAGCACTGAGGTGGAGCAGCTCTCACTCTCTGAAGACCACCTCCACCTCCTCCAAAGCTTCCCATCCCTGAAAGCTGCTCCACCCACCAAGGACTGGACACAGGTCAGAGTCCGTCCACCATCATATGAGGGGACTGTGGGGAGAGCTGTGTCTCAGCTGGAGGAGACGCTCCGTGGACAGATGGAGAAGATGATGGAGGCTGAGGTGAAGAGGGTCCAGCAGTTTGCAGTGGATGTGACTCTGGATCCTGATACAGCACATCCTCATCTCATCCTGTCTGATGATGGAAAACAAGTTCATCATGGTGCTGTGAGGAAGGAACTCCCAGACAACCCAGAGAGATTTGATACATGTGTCTGTGTCTTAGGAAAACAGAGTTTCTCTTCAAGCAGATTTTACTTTGAGGTTCAGGTTGAAGGGAAAACTGACTGGGATGTGGGAGTGGCCAGAGAGTCGATCAACAGGAAGGGAAGCATCACAGAGAGACCTCAGAATGGTTACTGGACGATATATTTGAGAAATGGAAATGAGTACTCAGCTGCTGCTGGCCCCTCAGTCCGTCTCAGTCTGTGGTCTGGTCCTGAGAAGGTGGGGGTGTTTGTGGATTATGAGGAGGGTCTGGTCTCCTTTTATGATGTAGATGCTGCAGCTCTCATCTACTCCTTCACTGGCTGCTGCTTCACTGACAAACTACACCCATTCTTCTGTCCTGGTCTTAATGATGGAGGTAAAAACTCTGCCCCTCTGATCATCTGTCCTGTCAATCAAAATGAGTAGACCGATGACATGACTTGGTTTTGATGTGTGGTTTAATTAACTGATTGATCTTTATTCATTAGATTCATTCAATTCATTGAGTCATCAACGCTGTCATCGTGATCATGTTCATTATTGATTATCTTTACTGTTTGATAGATACCCATGTCATGTTCTTGTCTTTAGTTGTTTATAAAGATGGACGCCACCAAAGCCAAAATATCCCAGAAACACTTGCTGCCATTTTGCGCTGGTGATGTCATTTCCAGAGTCTGTTCAGGGGGTGGAGCCTCAGCATCGAGGCCCCGCCCACATGCATGCCCAAACCTGCAACACTCGTTCTTTTATGTAGGATCAAGTCGTTAATTAAAACCAAATGAATCAGTTGGACAAACAATGGGGAGTTTCTTTAGTTTGGCTCATGTCCCATCTACTAGGGGCGGCCAATCACATCGTCCATCTTTATACATAGTGACTGTACAGAGGGGAAAATAAAAACTAAATACGATGTTTAATTGATTAATGTTTGTTTTGATTTGTTCTGATTGTTTACTTGTCTCTCTCTGCTGATTGTGATTTAAACAATAATAAATAAAGCTTTGTTTGAATCTCTTATTGACTCTTTCTCTGTGGTTCTTTCAGACTGATCACAGGTCAGAGTCATTCACACACACACACACACGTCTTGCGTTTATGAGCTGAAATATTTCTTTTGATCTATGATTCCTGTTTGTGTTGTGATGTCAGTAAACGTGTCACGGCGGCGCTGAGAGGGAGAATTAAAGCAGCGAGTAGTTGGAGACGCTTCACCTCCATATTTCACTACAAACAGCACAGAATAAAACGAGCGGCTCTGAAGAACCTCCAGGATCATCTGCATTCACTTCTCAAATCTGATCTGGGACCAGTTTAACACGGACACACTCACACTGGACCAAGCAGTTTGGTTTTTGACCGTCCTACAATGGTGCACTGACCTTGGTTTAAATCAAGTTATACCATGGTCCGGGTGAATCCTCGATTCTGATTGGCTGCTGGGTGTCCATTAAAAAGTGATAATGGACACCCATAAAGATGTTCCGGTCAAATTGCCTGATTACGTTCTAAATATTACTGCGCTGGCTCAAACGCTTGTTAGTAACCACGGCAACGGACACTCGGACCAAAACAACTTTTTTTCAGCACATCACGGCACTGGAGTCTGTAAACACACCAGCGGTAAGAAGTGCACTGGACCTCTGAAAAGCTTTGTGTCACGTAACATTTAAGCCGTCACCTCACCTCCCTTTACTGATCAACTATCAGGCTGTGGCAGAGTCACTGGCTGTAACGTTACGCTGCGGTCACAGCGGGTCCCTCTTTTTTTCTCTTTTATCGCCGACGAGTTTATTAAATAGTCCGCTCGGCTCAGCCGCTTAAAGACGTATGATTTTAACGGTAAAAACAAAATTTTAATGGTAAAAAACATCATTTTAATGGTAAAAAACATCATTTTAACGGTAAAAACAACATTAAATTACAAGTAATTGATTTAATATGTATTTATCTCGTAAGTGACCATGGTATAAGCGGGATAATGCCCTTCGAGGTGTCCGATTATCAGAGATTAATGGACTTCGCGGAAGCAACGACAGTTCACGCCTCCGCATCGTCCATTAATTTCTGATAATGGACACCTCGTCGGGCATTATCCCTTACAGATAAAATACAAAAACAACAGAAATGTCTGATCACCTGCCTCTCTTCCTAGGAGAGTCACCGGAAAAGCTATAAAGCACTTCCTGAATTGCCTATTTTAATAGACTGCAAAATTAGGAATTGTAACAGTTAGTTGTAAAGTAACTATTAACAAACAACATAAAAAAAACTGACAGTTTTCTCAATAGCCATTGACAACTCCACTGTTTCCCCCTCCCCACAGGTTAAGAGTCTGGGTGTCATCCTCGACAGTACTCTATCTTTTCATTCTCATATCAATAACATTACCCGGTCTGCTTATTTTCACCTACGCAACATCAACCGCCTCCGCCCCTCCCTCACCCCCCATACCACTTCTATTCTTGTTCATAGCCTCGTCACTTCTCGCCTCAGCATTAAAATGAGAGTAAAAGAGAGGATTTATTTTTCAAACTCTGTGCCCTCTTCCTACTAGCTAATCAATTTGTTTAGTCATTGAGTTTCTCTTTCTATTTTAACAATTTATTCATATTTGATTTATAAATTATTTTCTAAATTCCTAGTTTTAAAACTTTTCTAGCAAACCAGATGTCAGCCTCAAGTATAGCCTACCTTATATATATCTTATATATATTGCATTTTAAAAAAAACTCCCACTCGAACAGACACGAAACGAAATTATTGCCTATAACTGGACAACTGAAAGTGCATATTAACGGGTTAGAATAGAATAGAAACTTTATTGTCCGACTAATATCGGAGTTCTCCAACTCCGATTAAGACTCCCAGATAATACGATTGGAAATCAGTTTTCTTCAGCATGTATTCGCCTTAAATAGACTGAAATTGGACAATGCACGTGCACATGCTCCACAACAGTAGAGACGGCACAAAGTGGAGCAGAGAAGCCGTCCGAACCCGGTTAAGTAAAGGAAAAAGCCAACAGTGGCCACCAGACATGTGTAACCATACCGATGAGCTAACTTGTCCTTTTTAGTGTATAATCTCCTCTCCTTCAGCCTCGTGTTCTCACTACAGCTGTTCTGTTGTAGGGTAAACACACATGACGCTGCAACCCAACTACACAGCTGTTAAATGATTGGCTGTTTACCTGTCACTCATAGCATCCTGAAATGATTCAATGGCCCACATCCATGGGGTCTGAATATAAAAAATCTAATTAATGTCTAAGAGTAATTGGTATGAGCCCAGGCTTAGAATGGCATTGGTCACTCACTACCCTGTCAGTCAGTCATGTTTGATTCCATGTAGACTATTTTACTGAATATCAGTAATTACAATGCATTATCCAGTTCATTGTCATACTTTTTAAACAGGTTGGAAACTTGGCCAATGATGTTAACTGACAGTTACTAATATATTTTCTTTTCACTTTATTAACATTAGATTCTGCATTTTAAAATGGCAACAAAAAGATGACTTGATTTGGACTTGACTTGACATAACCTGTTGCTTGACTTGACCCCCCCCACCCCCCAAAAAAAAAGTGAACTGGCACTTACTTGAGTCTTGCACATGTGGGTCCCATCTCTGTTTACATCTCTCATCTCATTCACCAGTGTGATGGCTGCTTGTTCCCTCCTGAGGGGAGCTCAGGTGATGGAGCTCTCTCTTGACTCTCTCTTGAAGCAGTTTGTTTTTCTTTTAAATCTTGTATTCTCATATTGCTCTGCTCATTGTAGCCCCAATGTCGCTCCATCCTTCTGAAGTTTCACTTTTCAAGCCCAAACAAAGCACTGCAAGGAAGAAAAAGGGGAAGACAAATTGAAATAAAAATCATAGCAATAACAATGCACAACCATTGTGACATATTGATTTGATTACATAACATTTTTAATTTTTTTAAATACAAAATTATATTAAAATTAGGTTTAATCTTTATAGTTGAACACATTCTACATCTCGGAGGCGAGAGAGATGAAGAGATGAGGGTTGAGAGATGGTGAAACACTGTTTGGTCAAATGAGACTACTGCCATAGTCTCGGTAATTAACGGCAAACACCGTGGTTTTTATTTATTCTTTTTTTTTTTTTTGTAGAAGACACGGAAATAATGGGTGGTGATAGTGACCGTACTAACGTTCCTGACACAGAAAATTAATAAAATCAATAGGCAAGACCTTTAAGATGGATTTGGACATTATGTTGTTTCAATATTTATTTCGGAGGTGAATACAATAAAACCGAGAACATACCTCCTTTTTGTTTTCCTCTGCTCCTCTCTAGCTCGATCCAGTTCTTTTCGCGGGCTTTCCAACTGAGAAGTAGCCGGACCAATGAGAGCGTGGGAGACAGCGTCACATGCTGAGGATTGGCCAATGAGAGTTGCGCTCCGCTTGCCGTTTATGCCGGTGCCATAGAGATAGCAATTGCTCTATGTTACCTTAGCAACACTTAGCTTTCTAGGCTGGGCAGGAGGCAGCCTATATTTAAATAAAAACACACACTTGGGTGGTCTAAGGTAGTTTATCCACCACTTTATTTTCCCGTGATCCATTGCGTCACACCACAACGGAAGTCGGTTTTCAACTTCCGTTTCACTCCGTAGTAGCATTTTAGCAAGCAGCTAACTGGTAGCGTTAGCCCCCTGTGTAGGTACCAAATGTGGGGGCTCCGGGCTGCCAAAACCGTTTTGACTAATCTGATGTTTGTTAAGTCTATAAAACGAATTATTGAACAAACATTAGGCTACTATTTCTGTGTGCACGTTTTTGTAATTGTCATGGTTATTGTAGTTGTTAGCTTTGCTGCTGCTGACAGCTAAGTTAACAGCAGCAGCAAACTAGCATTAGGACGTCAGCTGTCAAAACCCTCCCGTTGTCGGACACGACATGAAACTACTCAGCTCAGTCATGTTGTGGCTAACTTAGATGTCCGCTGGAAAAAAATATTTTTTTCATGGGCCGTTTATTGAGACTACTCTGATGTTTATGAAGTCTATAAAACGAATTGATGAACAAACATTTTAGATTAGCTGGGCTAACCGTTAGCTGTTAGCGGTTAGCCGTTAGCTGTATCTTAAATAACTCAATAAATGGCCCATGAAAAAAATATTTTTTCCAGCGGATATCCTAGTTACAACATGACTGAGCTAACTGGAGTAGTTTCATGTCGTGTCCGACAACGGGAGGGTTTTGACAGCTAATGTCCTGATGCTAGTTTGCTGCTGCTGTTAACTGTCAGCAGCAGCAAAGCTAACAACTATGACAACCATGACTAATTACAAAAACGTGCACACAGAAATAGTTATGTTTGTTCAATAATTCGTTTTATAGACAAACATCAGATTAGTCAAAACAGTTTTGGCAGCCCGGAGCCCCCACATTTGGTAGGCTACCTACACCGGTGGCTAACGCTACCAGTTAGCCGCTTGCTAAAATGCTACTACCAATGGATCATGGGAAAATAAAGTGGTGGATATTTCAATAAAAACACACACTGGGGCGGTCTAAGGTACTTTATAGCTCATCATGATGGCTACAGCGGCTCCAACGTTAGCATAACAAACCACAGCTGTCAATCAAACACCCACCTGAGACACGGCTGGTCGTTAGCCTACCTGTCTGTGGTTGTTACCGCCGTTCCTCCTGTCTGTCCCCGCCTCTCTGCCCCACCGGCTGCTTTTTCTTTTCTTTTTTTCTTCTTCTTTTTTTTTATTAATTCATTTTGATTTATTCTCTAGCAGCTGTCTGTAAATCTGGTACAATGACGGTCAAGTGACAAAATGAGCGTCCTTCTCTTCACCAGCCTGCAGTCACAGTTTACTCCGCCCACGTCGAGTTTCATTGGTCAGCCCTTCAAATTAAAAGCTTATAATAATATGTTATTATATTAAAATAATACGACAAACATCATTATTTCATATTTGAAACGTTATAATTGTTTTGTGTTGTAAGATGTGAAATCTAACCTATTGGTATTCTCATGATAATTATGTATCTATCTCTATTTGGTGATTTTATGTTAGTGAATGAACTTCCATCATTTATTTATCAGACTTCACCCACAAGTGTTCCATGTCCCAACAGCCGAGTTTTCACCTGTCACTGTCTATTTCCCTCTATTTCTTGATCATTTCTTGTTTAATGTTTCACATTTTTAAGCCAATTTTTTTTTCTTTCTTTTTTTTAATGTCTGTCGTGAACGCGCCTGGCCGCGTTCTCGTCACTTGAGTGGAGCAGAGCGCGTGGAGCAGCAGCTTCAGGTCCGTATCAGATCAACTCCTCCTTTATATCAGTGTGACTATTGATCAGTAGGCTATTATATATAAATGTTTTATTCTCTGGTTTCACACGTTTTATTATTCTATTTTTCCATGTTGAATCTACATTTATTTTCTGTTTGAGGTGATTAAATAGAAACACTGAGTGAGGAATAAGTGGCTCTGCACGTGTGTCCCTGTGTGCGTGTGGCGGGTTGTTATATTATTATATTAGGCTAATATAATTACTGTATTATCATCATAAATATTATTATTATCCTTTCATCCTTCCTCTGGTCCTCAGTCCACGGTCCCGCGGTGCGTTCACGGGCTCAGAAAACACATGTCTTCATTAAAAACTATATTCAATAATGAAATTATTTATTATTATTTATCATGTCGATTTATGATTATTGGACCTGCGTCTTCTCCTGAATCTGAAGAACTGAAAAAACAAAACGAGTTTCACTGTGACGGAGAAACTGTTGTAAAAACAATGATCAACCATTTAAAAAAGGATCAATTCGTTTTCTTTTAATGAACTAATCAATTAACTGATGAAATATTATTTCAAAGTATCATCACAGATATTGAAATAGAATAAAATCAAACAAATAAACAGTCAATAAAAACAGTGACAGTGGCGGTTTGTAACCAGCAGATGGAGACAAAGAGCTGCGTCATTATGATTATTATTAGTCTATTAGTTTTCAGTTTGCTTCAATCAATAATGATGAATTATACACACGAGTTATTAAACAATCTCATGAACTACATGTGTAAAACTAACTTATATTTAATTATAATGTTTTTTTCATCATCTCTAGTTCTTTATTCTTGTTTATCTTCTTTACAGTATGTCTTTGTGAACTTTTTCACCTATATTACGTCACAGCAGAGAAGAGTTGAGGTCTATAAGAGTCTATCAGGTGATTTACAGATGTGTGAGCAGCTGTTTACAGTCAGAGATCAGAACAGACCTGAGGTCAGTGTCACATTCCCCAACCTGAGGCCGAATCTCACAGGGAGCTGACACCGTAACCTGGAAACTGGAAACACAACTCTGTGTGCGTGTGTGTGTGTGCGTGTGTGTGTGTGTGTGTGTCTTATGATCTGTTGTTTTGCTGTTAAACATCATTTTCCAGCTTTTTTTTTTTATCCATATCTGAGTTAATTCTCCATGGATCCCATGTTTAAAACTTCTGATCTGATCATTTATAATAATAATAATAATAATAATAGAAATAATGAATATGTTTTATAAAGCACCTTTCATGATACCCAAAGTGCTTTACACAAACCATTATTCATTCATTCATTGAAGTCTTTTCTCTTCCTGTCAAAACATCAGACGTTTAATATCTCGCCCTGCACTGAGAGGCCGTTTATTAATTTTGTCTCCTACTAAAGAGGAACTTCCACCTTAACTTTTCAGGATTTCCACCTTAACTCTGTAGTATTTCCACCTTAACTCTGCAATATTTCCACCTTAACTCTGTAGTATTTCCACCTCAACTCTTTAGTATTTCCACCTTGAAGGACAATTCCGGGCGAATTCAACTCTGGGGTGTATTTTCATATCATTTTAGGTCTAAAAGAATGAATCTGAAGATTTTCAGTTTAATTGCTCCTGTTTTGCGGTAGTTGCGTCTGTCCCCGCGTCCCCACGGCAGCAATGAATGGGAGTGGATGTAAGTTCCGCTGTTTAGGCTGTTTCCAGCCCTCAAAGCCGCAATTTTTTTCCACAGACAGCGTCAGATGGCGACTCAAACATGCACCGAGAAGTTTATTTACTTCAAGCAAGCCGACATGTTTGTAAAACTAGATCTAATTCAAAGTCTCCCGGAGTCTCGCGCGAGCCCGGAGTTGCAGTGCTGGTGTATTCAGGCGCAGTAGGAGCTACCGCTTGTGTCATAAACACAGGAATATCAACTCTTTACTTGCTTGAAGTGTACATTTTTTTCCACAGACAGCGTCAGGTGGCTACTCAAACATGCGGCGAGAAGTTTTTTTTACTTGAAGCAAGTAAAGAGTTGATATTCCTGTGTTTATGACACAAACGGGAGCTTTCCCACTGCACCCGAACACACCGAGCACGGCAACTGGGTCTCGCGCGAGACTCCGGGAGACTTTGAATTAGATCTAGTTTTACAAACATGTCGGCTTGCTTGAAGTAAATAAACTTCTCGGTGCATGTTTGAGTCGCCATCTGACGCTGTCTGTGGAAAAAAATTGCGGCTTTGAGGGCTGGAAACAGCCTAAACAGCGGAACTTACATCCACTCCCATTCATTGCTGCCGTGGCGATGCGGGGACAGATGCAACTACCGCAAAACAGGAGCAATTAAACTGAAAATCTTCAGATTCATTCTTTTAGACCTAAAATGATATGAAAATACACCCCAGAGTTGAATTCGCCCGGAATTGTCCTTTAACTCTGTAGTATTTCCACCTTAACTCTGCAATATTTCCACCTTAACTCTGTAGTATTTCCACCTTAATTCTGTAGTTTTTCCTCCACAACTCTTTAGTATTTCCACCTCAATTCTGTAGTATTCCACCTTAACTCTGCAGGATTTCCACCTTAACTCTTGTAGTATTTGGACCTTAACTCTGCAGGATTTCCACTTTCAATTCTGTAGTATTCCATCTTAACTCTGCAGGATTTCCACCTTAACTCTGCAGGATTTCCTCCACAACTCTGTAGTATTCCACCTTAACTCTTGTAGTTTTTCCTCCACAACTCTGTAGTATTCCACCTTAACTCTTGTAGTATTTCCACCTTAACTCTGCAGGATTTCCACTTCCACCTTAACTCTTTAGGATTTCCACATTAAGCAAAACAACACCAAATAGTAGCAGATGGGATAAAGTTATGGAAGATACATTTTTATCAGGCATTTAAATGTAACATTAAATAATAAAATAAAAATTGGTTATAATTTGAAATAGGTAGAAGACGGGCAAAGTCCAGGCTTTGTTTCTTATCTCTTCTCTTTGGTTTGTGGACAAAACAAGACATTTGAGGACGTCATCTTGTGGTTTGAGAAACACTGATTGATGTGTTTAACATTTTATTGACCAGACAACTAATCGATTAATGGTTTAAATAATCGACAGATGAATCGATAATGAAAATAATGGTTAGTTGCAGCTCTATAGTTCCCTCTGTCGCTACAATACAGATGAGATCTGCAGGCGTCTGTTGTAGATTTAACTTCAAACTAAAAAATGAGGAAGCGAGACGTTTTCTTCCATGCAAAGGTACTTTAGTTGATAATAGTAAAAAAAAGAAAAGAGAAAAACATACAGCGTGTGCGAGTTTGCAAGGTTCAACATGGCTGACTAATACAACAACAACACTGACGTAATCACGTTACGTTACCTTCTTGCTCCTAGAGCATCATGGGAAATGAAGTCCATTTTAATGTAACTCCAAATCAAATGAAATGCAGTCTCCCTTTTAACCAAATATTCAACATATGAACTGTTTTTCTCTGTTTTAATGTTAAAGCAGAAGTAAGCGATCCGGTCGTTTTGGCTAATGCTGCGTTCCAGGCAGGCTTTTGAAACCGTAAATTACAGCTTCAAGTCACGACTTACAACTTTGTAGCGTTCCAGGCAACCCACTGGTGTTTCTCCGACCTGTTTTACCTGTAAAAGTCACTATAACGGCCACTCGTAACTTCTGACCCGTGAACTCGTACCAGATCGAACTGGTACGACTTCACAGGTCGGAAAAACACGAGTTGCCTTGAACGCACCATAACTTCTTGTCAGCCGATGGAGTTAGCAGTCCCCGCCCTCGTCCCTACGTCACCACATTCAGGCGCATCCCTTGGCTGCACACACAGAGAGGACTGCCCCTTTATGCCGTTCTCTCTCCTCATTGGATAAAGGTTGTAGAATACAAGGAAAGTTTTCTCCTGGGCTCAGAGCAGAGCAGAGTGACTGACAGACCCGTGTTTCAGACCAAACACTCTATGTAAGTGATTGCTGTCGGAAGATAGAACTATTTAAGACTTCTATTAACACAAACATATCGCTTACTTCTGCTTTAATCTAAGTATTAAATAGTTCTATCTTCCGACAGCAATCACTTCTATAGAGTGTTTGGTCTGAAACACGGGTCTGTCAGTCACTCTGCTCTGCTCTGAGCCCAGGAGAAAACTTTCCTTGTATCCTACAGTTTTTATCCAATGAGGAGAGAGAACGGCATGCAGGGCTGTGTGTGCAGCCAAGGGATGCGCCTGAATGTGGTGACGTAGGGACGAGGACTGTTATGGTGCGTTCAAGGCAAATCATTATTTCATATTTTAAACGTTAGATTGTTTTGTGTTGTAAGATGTGAAATCTAACCTATTAGTATTCTCATGATAATTCTCTATTTGGTGATTTTAATGTTTGTGATGAACTATCATCATCATTTTATTATCAGACTTCACCCACAAGTGTTCCATGTCCCAACAGCCGAGTTTTCACCAGTCACAGTCTATTTCACTCTATTTCTTGATCATTTCTTCAAGGTGTTTTTCCGACCTGTGAAGTCGTACCAGTTCGATCTGGTACGAGTTCACGGGTCAGAAGTTACGAGTGGCCGTTATAGTGACTTTCACCGGTAAAACAGGTCGGAGAAACACGAGTGGGTTGCCTGGAACGCTACAAAGTCGTAAGTTGTGACTTGAAGCTGTAATTTACAGTTTCAAAAGCCTGCCTGGAACGCAGCATTAGCGAAAACGACCGGACCACTTACTTCTGCTTTAATGTAACTCTAAATCAAATGAAATGCAGTCTCCTTTTTGACCACATATTCAACATATGAACTGTTTTTATCTGTTTTAATGTTAACTTATATTTTAACTCATAAACTTATTTATCATTTATTTATTCTTCTGAAATAATGTCTTCTCAACAAATAAATTCTCAACAGTGTCTGTTCTTCACGCTCCACCTCCTCGTGTCTCTCTGACGCCACAGACCTGAGCATGCTCACCTGATCGCCATGGGCAACCGGACCAACGGCAGCCTGGCGCTGTCGGACTACTTCCTGTCCGGCGACGAGGCCCCGGACTACGAGGTTCCTCCGGACGAGGTCCCGGACACCACGCGGGGCCGAGCCTTCTTCGTGGCCACCATCGTCATCGCCGTGGTGCTGGTCGGCATCATGCTGGTGTGCGGCGTCGGCAACTGTCTCTTCATCGCTAGGTTGGTACGGATAGTTTTACATGTTCATTGGTTTTTAGTTTTATTTAGGTTTTCAGTTTGCTTTTTTTAAAATTTCAGTTTAGTTTTAGTTGGTTAACAAGTGAT
Organism: Trachurus japonicus; assembly: GCF_045865225.1. NCBI lineage: Eukaryota > Metazoa > Chordata > Actinopteri > Carangiformes > Carangidae > Trachurus > Trachurus japonicus. The sequence continues at coordinate 36,934,599 of NC_140907.1, forward strand.
GAAGCAGTTTAAGTTTAGTTTTCATTTTTAGTTTTTAAAGGTGTACAGAAATGGCCGTTTGTCCTGTTTGTCGCGCCGAGTTGTCACGAGCTGCAACACGAGTTTACCCGAGTAAGGAAAACGAATTTGATTGGTCGTTATCGAGCGGGCGGGATATTCAAAGCTTGGGGCGAGACCGAGCTCCGTGTGTGTGTGCGTGTGTGTGTGTCTCAGACGTTTGAATGACGGATTACGGATCCAATATCAGTGGCTGATGAATCGTGTACAGGCTGACGTATAATCCGTGCGCCTGCGTTATCCAATGCGAAAAAAAAAATACACACTTTCGTCCTGGATTTACTCAAAAATAGAATTTTGCACAAAGTTTGGCCTACATCGTCTGAAAGATGAGTTATTACATTAATTTTATGACCCAGAGTGGGCTCAAATTCAATTTTCTTTTCTGTACACCTTTAAGTTTTTATTTAGTTTTAGGCTTAGTTTAGTTTTATTTTTTTTAAGGAATTGACTAGTTTTTATTTAGTTTTAGCCATTGTTTAGTTTTAGTTTATTTTTAGTTCTTCTAATTCTTAGTTAAGTTTTTATTTAGTTTTAGTTTTTTTTTAGGAATTGACTATTTTTTTTATTTACACTTAGTCTTAGTTTAGTTTTTTTTAAGGAATCGACTAGTTTTTATTTAGTTTTAGTCTTTGTTTAGTTTTAGTTTATTTTTAGTCTTAGTTTAGTTTTTATTTATTCTTAGTCTTAGTTTAGTTTTTATTTTTGAGGAATTGACTAGTTTTTATTTAGTCTTAGTTTTTATTTATTTGTTAGTCTTAGTTTAGTTTTTATTTTCGAGGAATTGACCAGTTTTTACTTAGTCTTAGTTTAGTTTTTATGTAGTTTTAGTCTTAGTTTAGTTTTTATTTAGTCTTAGTCTTAGTTTAGTTTTTATTTAGTCTTAGTCTTAGTTTAGTTTTTATTTAGTCTTAGTCTTAGTTTAGTTTTTATTTTTGAGGAATTGACTAGTTTTTACTTAGTCTTAGTTTAGTTTTTAGTCTTAGTTTAGTTTTTATTTTTGAGGAATTGACCAGTTTTTACTTAGTCTTAGTTTAGTTTTTATTTAGTCTTAGTCTTAGTTTAGTTGAGGAATTGACTAGTTTTTATTTAGTCTTAGTTTAGTTTTTATTTAGTCTTACTTTTTCAGGTTGTCAGGTATCTGACATTCACTTTAGTTGTGTTTTGGTTGTAGTTTTTATTTAGTTCTCATTTTTTTAACTTCATTTTACTAGATTATTCTTTCACTGCTAGTTTTAGTTTTAGTTTTAGTCTAAACTGTACTAACCCTGGTTGTTCGGCAGCCTGGCCCGCTACAAGCAGCTGAGGAACCTGACCAACCTGCTGATCGCCAACCTGGCGGTGTCGGACGTGCTGGTGGCGGCCGTGTGCTGCCCCTTCCTGCTGGACTACTACGTGGTGAAGCAGCTGTCCTGGGACCACGGCCTGCTGCTCTGCGCCTCCACCAACTACCTGCGCACCGTCTCGCTCTACGTGTCCACCAACGCCCTGCTGGCCATCGCCGTCGACAGGTGAGTCAGCTCTCACCACCGTTACCATGGAGACAACAGCACGGGATGATAAAGGTTTTTTTTTGCTTTTCCACCGCCTAAGCACCAGTTCTTGGTTCTTAAAACTGGTTCCAGACCAGCACACTGCAAAAACTCAAAATCTTACCAAGAATATTTGTCTTATTTCTAGTCAAAACAATCTCATTATACTTAAAATAAGACTCATCACATAAAAAGTCGCTTGTTTTTAGACACTTTTTTATTTTTATTTACTTCTTTCAAGTAGATTTTCACTTGAAATAAGTAGAAAAATCTGATAGTGGAGCAAGTTTTTCTTTCTTATTACAAGCACAAAAAACTTGCTTTCACTGGCAGATTTTTCTACTTATTTCAAGTGAAAATGTGTTTTTCACAAAATTTTTGACTAGAAATGAGACATTAAGACAAATATTCTTGGAAAGATTTTGAGTTTTTACAGTGCACCAACTCCTTGCTGGATCAGAGCTAAGAACCGGTTCTTCCAGGGGCTAGCAGCAGGGTTACCTTAGCAACAAGACCAGCGCTAAGATATCCACAAGTTTCCGAACGTCATCTATTATATGGGCAAACCCGGAAGCCGGTTTTGCCGGTTTGGTGGAATTGTACAGTTACGTTTCCATGGTTTTCAGTCGTTGTCATAGTTGCGGTAAACGCATGGATCTATTAACGCTGGCTTTTAACACGGATGTCAATTTGTGATTTGTGATATTTGTGATAATGTTAAAAGCTGGTGTGATGATCCATGCGTTTTACAGATTTTCATTGGAAAAAATAAAATAAAAAATCCATGTATTAAGTTTGTTTATCGATGTAAACACAGTTGAAGCTAACTAGCTGAGCTACAGGCGGTGGCTAACAGCAGCTAACGCTCATATCAAAACATATCGCCATCAAAACGTAGTTGCCGGTCGCGGCGATTACGGCGAAGACGCTGCTTTTTCCTTCTTTTTTTTCAGCTGGGTTTAGAGTTATCGTTAATTAAAAGCCTATAGTCTGTGCTTCCACGTTGGGTCCGGTGTTCAACACCCGCAGGTCGGACCAGGTTTTAATTTTCAGGTCCGTTTATAACTGTAGCAGCAGCAAAGACAGGAGCAGCTCCTGGATGAGGAGTGTGGCTCTGACTTGGCTCCTGATCAGTGGAAAAGCAAAGTGGTTCTTTGGAGGCACCAGAGTTGAACCAGTTAAGCACCGAACTAGCACTGGAACCAGTTTGGTGGAAAAGAGGTATGATCAGACACAACAACACACAACAGGTGAAATTCTTGGACTGCCGCAAGACGGACGACAGCGGAAACATTTGCCAAGAACGCGTTTCACAGACAAGCCACAATGCAGAGTGTCACCATGGATAGCTGCGGTTTTATTTCACAAAATAAAACACCCGTTGCCCTTTCCACACAGAAAACCATGACGATAGAATCTGTGCTTTTACTTTGAAACAGGAAGCTAACCTACCCTCGATGTAGCTAGCTTGAACCAAAATAAACCGTCTTTGCTTGAACCCTCCGTTTTGACCGATCTGGTCCCGTTAGCGGCATTTGACCGCTCAAGATGCCTTACCGGAGAGTTTTGTCAGCTCTGAGACGAAGATCGGCCCGCCGGTTTCCGTTTAGAGTTGCTGAAGAGTTTCTCTGATGACTTTAGGTGGAGGCAGGCTAACACTACCTATACACTTCCAGTGTTTGAGCTAAGCTAATTAGCGACTTTAGGTGGAGGCAGGCTAACACTACCCATACACTTCCAGTGTTTGAGCTAAGCTAATTACGGGCGATACGGCTCTATCTCCCTTGTAACTACCCGATTTGCAACGCTACCCGATTTGTGACAATACTGGTCTGCGCATGCGCAGACCGGCCGCCATCTTGGATGGCTGCCTACGGCAACTCCACTTGGACAAACTTCATTAGGGCGCTGCCCGATTTTGCGTACAAGCGGAAGTCGAAGTCTGCTTAAAGTTCTGTACATTTAAAATACAGTACTGTGAAAATGATTTAAAAAAGAAAAAAAAAACGCGGACGTCCGTCATAAGACAGCCGCGGCAGACTCGTTTATTCAGTGAGTGTTGTGGTAGTTGTGATTGTTTGTGGTTGTCGTGGTGATGAGGCCGGCGAGAAAAGACGAGAGTAAACACTAAAAGTCGCCTCTGTTCCTGTTTTCTGAGCATCAAGATCCAGACCACCACAACCAACCCTCAATTTACATTACTAATAAAGTTTTTTTTTTCTCTCTGGCGATGCACATAGGGCAGTGATCCTAAGTCAATTCAACTAAGTTTGTCCAAGTGGAGTTGCCGTACGTAGCTGTCACAAATCGGGCAGCGATGCAAATCGGGTAGTGACATCCCTTGTTACTGCACGCACAGTCGAAAGGATGGTGTCTATCTGCTGGTCATGGACTCGGGAGTGAGGCAAGACACGTAAAAAAAAAAAAAATGTTGGCGTATCCCTTTAAGACCCATAGTGGGCTCAAACCTCCCACCAGGTATCGATCGGTGACGTAGGAGAAGCTTCAGGAAGGCGTTTTGAACGGCAGCAGGTCTAAATGTTCCTCTGAGTGATGTTGACACCTTCATCTTCATCATCGTCATCGTCACGGAGACCAGACGTCCTCCATCGTGTTGTGTTCGTGTGTCTGCTGTAAATCAGACGACAGAGACTCTGCAGCTGCTGATGAAACACATCACCAGCTCAGACTAAACCTCCCTCTCTCCTTCTTTCTCTACCTCCATCCCTCTTTCCTTCTTTCACTCTCTCTCTCTCTCTTTCTCTGTGTCCTTCCTTCTCTCTCTCCATCTCCATCCCTCTTTTCTCTCTCAATTTAAATTTAAATATAGCTTTAAAGCTATTTAGCTCTCTCTCTCTCTCCATCTCTCTTTCTTTCTCTGTGTCCTTCCTTCTCTCTCTCCAGCTCCCTCAATCTTTTCTCTTTCCTTCTCCTTCTTTCTTTCTCTCTCCCTCTCTTTTTCCTGTCTCCCTCCCTCTCTTTCTTTGCATCTCCTCTTTCTTCTTTCTATGTATCCCTCTTTTTTCTGTCTCTCTCTCCCTCTTTCTTTCTCTCTCTCTTTCCATATCTCCCTCCCTCTCTTCTATCTCCATCTTTTTCTCTTTCTTTCTCTCCCTCTTTTTTCTGCCTCTCTCTCCATCTTCTCCTTCTCTGTTCTTTCTTTCTCTCTCTCTCCCTCTCTTTTTTCTTTCTCCCTCCTTCTCTCTCTCTCCATCTCCCTCCCTCTTTTATCTCTCCTTCTCTTTCTTTCTCTTTGTCTCTTTTTCTATCTCTCCATCACTTTCTTTCTCTCTGTCTTCCTCTGTCTCCTTTATCTCCCTCTTTTTTCTTTCTTTCTCTCTCTCCCACTTTATTCTGCCTCCCTCCCTCTCTTTCTTTCCATCACTCTCCTTCTTCATCTCTTTTTTTTTCTTTCTCCCTCTTTCTTTCTCTCTTTTTTCTGTCTCCCCCCCCCCTCCCCCCCTCCCTCCCTCTCTCATCCATCACATCCGTCACTTTCCCTCCATCCCGGTATAAACAGCTGCAGGAAGGACGAGCACTCAGAGAGACTCTGGTGACTCTGCAGCTCTTCACGCTCGTCGCCGTGACGACACCAAGTCATAAATCACACGAAGCAGCGGTCGACTTCTTCTTCTCATCTCAATACATCACATCAAACAACGACCTCGATGAAGAACCGCCGACACGTTCCCGTTGATCGTGTCCAAACATCAAACTGCAGGAAAATGTTACAGTTTTTTTTTACGATCACTACGACCCATTTGTCAATATTTTAAATTATTATTTATGTTGTCTTAAACAGAAACACTGACAACTGATGGAAAAACACAAACTGAATTAATTTACATGTGTCATCTGCTGGTTTACAATCATCACTGATTATAGTATTGATCATTAATTGAATTATGTGCTGTAGTTTCCTTTTAACGCCTCCACATTTTGCTTTTGTTGGTTTCAGTAGGCCTAAATGCAGGAATTTTGTTCCTTTTTTTTTGCAAACACTCACACAAAAAGTACAAAAAATGAACAACCTATCTCAGAGCAGCTTTGCAGAATTGAACACTTGACAAAAAAAGAGGAGAAATATTGACTAAATGTCGACAGTAAAGCAGCTGAAAGTTACTGCAGAGAAAGAAAAATCAGCATCGTAGGCTGTATCAATGCAATTCACAAACAGAAGAAATACTACAGTAAAAATGAAAAAATACAAAGTCTCTACTGATCTGCCCGTTCTTCTGTTTCCTCCCCTTCGTTTTTCTGTCTCTTTTTTTTCCCATGTGACTGAAAGAGCTGCAACACCAGAGTGTGTTTCCTACATGTTACAGTATCTACCATCTGTAGATCATCTATCCACCTTTTTCCGAATGTCAAAAACGTAAGCCGGTTTTGCTCTTCCGGTGGAATTTTATGTTTACGTTTCCATGGTTTCGGTAGTCGCGGTAAATGCATGGATTTCTTTTTTTTCAATGGAAATCTGTAAAACGCATGGATCATCACACCAGCTTTTAACAATGGCTATCACAGAAATCGACATCCGTGTTAAAAGCCAGCGTTAATAGATCCGTGCGTTTACCGCAACTATGACAACGACAGAAAACCATGGAAACGTAAGTGTAGGCTAAACATAGGCCTACAATTCCACCGGAAATGCAAAAACGGCTTCCGGTTTTGACCATGACGTTCGGAAACTTGTGGATACATACATGGAATTAGCTGTGACTGATGTATTTGTATTATCTCAGTCAACTGTTTTTCAAAAGCAATGAAACAAAAAACTGGATATAAATTAGTTAATATAATTAGAAGGCAGGAAGGATGAAGGGAAAGAAGGAAGGAGGGAGGGAAGGAAGGAAGGACAAAGGGAAAGATGGGAGGAAAGAAGAAGGGAAAAGGGAAGGAAAGAAAGATGGAGGGAGGGAACAGACCGGGTCAATTGGATCAAAAAGAGGAAGGAAGAAGAAGTAAGGACGAAGAGAATGAAGCAAGCAAAGAAGGAAGGGAGAAAGGAAGGAAAGAAGGAAGGATGGAGGAAGGGAACAGATTGGGTCAATTTGACCCAGAAGGACAACATCGAATTCTGCAAACTTTTGAGTCATGCTCGTTTAAACGCAGAATAAAAAGTGAGAACGCAACGCCACCTTTGTGTTTCCAGCTCAGATCGTTTCCGTGTGAACAGCCTCAATGTGCAGATGACTACGACGTCCACCTGCTGATTATTGGTCCTGATGATTGATCTCCTCTGTCTGCAGGTACATGGCCATCCTCCACCCTCTGAAGCCGCGTATGAAGCAGCAGACGGCGTGCTGCGTGGTCCTCGCCGTCTGGATCGTCCCGGTCTTCATCTCCATCCCGTCGGCCTACATGGCGTCCGAGACCACGTACCCGCACGTCGACGGCCGCTCCCACAAGACGTTCTGCGCTCAGATCTGGCCCGTGGACCAGCAGGCCTTCTACCGCTCCTACTTCCTGCTCGTCTTCGCCCTGGAGTTCCTCGGCCCCGTCGCCGCCATGGCCGTCTGCTACGCCCGCATCTCCCGGGAGCTGTGGTTCAAGGACGTCCCGGGCTTCCAGACGGACCAGATCAAGAAGCGGCTGCAGCGGCGGCGCCGGACGGTGGTGGTGCTGATCCTGGTGCTGGTCGCCTACGTGCTGTGCTGGGCGCCGTACTACGGCTTCGCGCTGCTGCGGGACTTCTACCCCACGCTCATCTCCAGGCAAGGCCGCAATTACCATAATATATGTACATAATAATATTCAAATATGCTCAAAATGTCCCCCCCAATATATAGCTAGCTGATTAAAACGCTCCTGCTGTCCTCCTGGGTCAAGGAAGGAAGGACGAAAGGAAGGAAGGAAGGATGGAGGAAGTGAACAGATTGGGTCAATTTGACACAGAAGGACAACAGGAGGGTTAAGAAATAGAGAATAAAAAAGTATCCCATGTGGTAGCGAATTTACCGTACTTTCCGGACTATAGAGCCACCTGCGTATAAGCCGCACCTGCTAAATTTTAGAAAATAATATATATAGGCCGTACTTGAATATAAGCGGCAGGTTTTCATGTTGTAACATGAGATATTTACACAGAAAGACAGTAGGGAACTGTGCAAGTCCGCTTGCTTTTCCTCTGTTTTAGTAACGTTCCTCTCGCCCATGTGCATTTGTTTACAATGAAGCCAGCGAAAAATCAATAAATGGAGCGGTGGATAACGTTACATAACATATACGATGTTACGACGTGTGTGTTTGTGTAGTCTTAGCCGTCATGAACAAAAGATTACGGGTTACGGAGCGCTTTTGTGAGGCTGTGTGCAGAGACGAGAGCTGGGACACCGGGGCGGGGAAAAAAGTAGCGACTTATAGTCCAGAAAGTACGGTATATACAGTATATATATATATATAGAAAGAGAGAGATTTGGTCCCCCCAATGGTGACTCCATGGTTACGGCCTTGTTCCTTGTCTCCAGGGACAGGAACTCCCTGGTGGCCTTCTACATCATCGAGTGCATCGCCATGAGCAACGGCGTCATCAACACGCTCTGCTTCGTCAGCGTCCAGAACAACACCAAGCGCCTGAAGAAGGCCGGCAAGTTCCCGCTCAGGCTGGTGACCTTCGTCGCCACCAAGTCAGTGGACGACGCGGAGGCTCGGACGTCGTCGCTCCGGGTGACGGAGGACGCAGACGGCGCTCGGCTCCGGTAGAAACTTCTCCACCAATTTCCACCAAACTGGTTCCAGAGCTGGTTCAGAGTCGCAGCACCGGTTCTTGGTTCTTAAAACCGGTTCCAAGCGAGCACCAACTCCAAACTGGTCCAGAGCTGAGAACCAATGACGCGAGGAGCTGGAGGCGGAGTTACCCGAGCAAACAGGAACAGCGAAAACAATGAACCGCCATGTTTAAAGGTCCAGTGTGTAAAATGGGGGTAAAACCGTGACATCCAGCGTTCAGATTCTAGTTTGCAGCGCTCACTCGCTCACATTCCCCGGTTACATGCTGTCATTCCAACATCCCGCCATTTAGACATCCCACCATTCCGACATCCCACCACTCCGACATCCCACCATTTAGACATCCCACCATTTAGACATTCCACCATTTAGACATCCCACCATTTAGACATTCCACCATTTAGACATCCCACCATTTAGACATACCACCATTTAGACATCCCACCATTTAGACATCCAACTACTCTGACATTCCACCATTTAGACATCCAACTACTCTGACATTCCACCATTTAGACATCCCACCATTTAGACATTCCACCATTTAGACATCCCACCATTTAGACATCCCACCATTTAGACATCCCACCATTTAGACATACCACCATTTAGACATCCCACCATTTAGACATCCAACTACTCTGACATTCCACCATTTAGACATTCCACCATTTAGACATTCCACCACTCCAATATCCCACCATTCCGACATCCCACCATTTAGACATCCCACCATTTAGACATTCCACCACTCCAATATCCCACCATTCTGACATCCCACCATTCCGACATGCGAACGCCCCACCATTCCGACAAGGCTTTCAATATAAGGAAATGTGCGTTACTCAACAGGTGACTCTTCTTTAAGACATGCTGATAGAGGAATACCCACATGGTTGTGTGTAATTACACAGCAGAGCGCAGACAGGAACTAGTCTACCTGTCTAGCCTCTATCTGGTCTTTTTACTAAACTTAACCAACTCCTTTCATCATTGCCTAAGCCCAACCAGTGCAAAATCTTTGAGGAAAAAAAGGCTATTAAAGGAATTGTCGGAAAGGCAGGATGTTTAAAAAAAGAAAAAAATACCGTCATTCCGACCATAGGAGGCAAAAATTCTCGATATCATGGGACGTTTGATAGAAAATGAAGTGTTGCCATTTTGACAATTAGAGGCCTATGTCGGATTGGTGGGATGTCGGAATGGCGGGTGCCCCCCACACTCACCCCTCCCGTGGGCAAAGTGACGGTGGCCTCCGAGGACAAAACAACTAGTTTACCAGGACTGTGACAACTGGGAGTATTTCAGAAGCGAACGTGAAACTCTTGAAACGTGCTCTCTGGTTGGCTGGATTTTCCCTTCAGGCTGCCATACAAACATGGCGGCGCAAGATGGCGACACTCTCTAAAGCAAGACCCTTGTTATATGTAGATATAAAATAAGAATTATAAGGCTACGGAAACCAAACAGGTTTCATTTTATAGCGATTATACACTGATACTAATATATTCATGGGGAGTTTGTTCAGATTTTAACAATAAACCTTGACGATTAACACTGGACCTTTAAAAAGACAACGAGTGAATCAGTTGCATCGACTAAAAATGACAGAAATGGATCCTAAGAACAAGCGGCAGTGGACTAAGGAAAAGACCAGCGCTTCCTGACACCGTGGTCTTCATACAAAGTACAAAACAAGTCAGAAGGGGGCTTCCCAGACGGATCCTGGAGCAACTCGCTAACGACGGGGGAGCCAGTAATATTTGTGTTTCCCACCTCTGGATTGTAATGCAGGTTTGTGAAGATGAGATTAGCTCTTGCATGGGTACGATGACGTCCTCCATCTTCCGATGACTCAGCCTGTGGAAGAGCAAACTGGTTCTTTGGAGGAATCAGACTGTAACCAGTTAAAAACAGAACTAGCACCAGGTGGAAACGGGATACGAGAGCAGAGGAAGAAGAAGAGGCAACAAGCTCTCCAATAAACTAATAGATCAGTTCCACCTGAGAAGCCAGAACTTCTGGAGAACATCTGGACCTGCAGCTCCTCCGCCTCCTTCAGGTACGAGGAGGAGGAAACTGTGACTGTTTTAACTCACAGCTCCAGGACTACAACTCCCAGGGTGCACTGCTCTGCTGTTTCCTCACAGGTTCATTATCAGGTCTTTGGAAGAAAAACCTTGAAGGACACGAAGCCTGAGTTCAGACGGTCGTTTGTTTCACTTCTTCATGTTTATAATTGTTGTGTTTTTAACTTCAACACTTTTTACACAGAGAATAAAGAGTTTAAATCTCAGCTTGTGTGAAATTAAAAAGTGTAACATCCAAAAAGAACAAATAAATCAGAAACTCTTCGTCCCTCAGATCTGTCCTGGACCGGATCAGTAGTAGGAGGAGGTTCTACTGAAGAACAACAGTGGAAAGTGGAAAATTAAGTTTATTGAAACTTACATGAGACAAAAAGTTAGAGTTTAGCTGTTTCAGACTAACAATGAAGCCCTGAACGCACCACGACCGGTGCAGTAAACAGTGAAGTTACACAGTTAAAACGAGTGCAGGTTGAACTGAACTGAAACTCAGTGAAACGTTTAGAGTCCGGAGAGTCGGCTCTACTACTTCCTCCTCCTCAGGAAGTCCTGCGCCTCCCTCTGCAGCCGCTTCACGTCCTCCGTCCCGCTGTCGTCCGAGTCCGGGGGCACGTAGTCCTTGTCCTCGTCGTTGTCCCCGTCCTCGCTGTCGTCATTTATGAAGCTGTCCCCGTCTTCGCCGTCGTCGTCGTCGTCATCGTCGTCGTCGTCGCGACTCCTCTTGGCGACGGCTCGAGTGGAGCGAGCTGCGACGAAGTTACAAGTTAGAAACTGAGACACTGCAAAAACTCAAAATCTTTACAAGAATATTTGTCCTTTTTCTTGTTAAAATGTCTCATTTCTAGTCAAAACTAATCTCTTTCCACTTAAAATAAGACTCATCACCTAAAAATGTACTTGTTTTTAGATCATTTTCACTTGTTTTAAACAAATATTCACTTGAAATAAGTAGAAAAATCTGCCAGTGAAAGCAAGTTTTTTGTGCTTGTAATAAGAAAGACAAATTTGCTCCACTATCAGATTTTTCTACTTATTTCAAGTGAAAATACGCTTGAAAGAAGTAAAAACTGTCTAAAAACAAGCTACCTTTTATGTGATGTTTCTTATTTTAAGTATAATGAGAGTTGTTTTGACTAGAAATGACATTTTGACTAGAAATAAGACAAATATTCTTGGTAAGATATTTGAGTTTTTGCAGTGCAGAGGTCAGAGGTCGTACCTGGTCTCTTGGTGTGTTTGAACTCCTTCCTGTGCAGAGGGTTCTTCCTGTGAAAGGACATTAAACTTTATTGACAAGGCGACTCAGAGACGATGGCAGCTACAGATCTTTATTTACAGTTTTCTTTTTTCAAATCACTACGACCCATTGGTCAACACGTTAAACACTTTTTCTGAACTGTTACGCACAAAGGTATATTGTGTAGGAATTCCTCCCATCTAGCGTTGCGGTTGTATATCTCAAGCAACTCAATCGTATTTTTCATGCTGCATTCACGTGAAATTGGGCAGACGGCAGACGGACGACAGCCGCTGCACGCAACGGCATAAACAAGCCTCTATCCACCACTTTATTTTCCTGTGATCCATTGCGTCACACCACAACGGAAGTCGGTTTTCAACTTCCGTTTCACCCCGTAGTAGCATTCTAGCGAGCGGCTAACTGGTAGCGTTAGCCACCGGTGTAGGTACCAAATGTGGGGGCTCCGGGCTGCCAAAACCGTTTTGACTAAATCTGATGTTTGTTAAGTCTATAAAACAAATTATTGAACAAACATTACTATTTCTGTGTGCACGTTTTTGTAATTAGTCATGGTTATCGTATTAGCTTAGCTGCTGCTGACAGCTAACAGCAGCAGCTAAGCTAACATCAGGACGTCAGCTGTTAAAACCCTCCCGTTGTCGGACACGACATGAAACTACTCCAGTTAGCTCAGTCATGTTGGGACTAGGATATCCGCTGGAAAATAATATTTTTTTCATGGGCCGTTTATTGAGGTATTTAAGACACTGCTAACAGCTAACGGTTAGCCCAGCTAATCTAAAATGTAATGAATGGAGTGTCATGGCGACACCCAGCGTCGTTCTCCTGAAAGTGGTGGATACACGTGACAATATGTTGTCATGACGATGTGGTATTATTTTACCGTCTTTCTCTGGACTTCTGTGACTAAAATGACATCTGGTTTGTTAGCGACGGCCGTCTGCCCGACTGCAGGTGAATGCAGCATCAGTGTAACGCTCCATTCCTCCTCGCTGCGTTACCGCGGTGACTTTTCCCATCATGCCATGCCTGAGATGTCATAGCTGCCTGACCTGTAGCAGTCGGTGCCGTAGGGACACTCAGGAAGCTCCTCCCCCTCCTCTCCCTCCTCGCCCCCCTCCTCTTCCTCCTGGTAGTCGCCGTCTCCAGGGTGACTGCACTCCTGGAAGTGGAGTGGGTTCTTCCTGAAACGCAAACAGGAAGTGGCGACAGGTTTTTATTCTGAAGGGTCGAAACACAACTTTTCCCCGCATAGATATTACATAATGGAATAATAAAGACATCATACACAGAAACAAATCCTTCTGGTTTATTCACAATATACTTCTGGTCCATCAGTTATTTAACTCCAATGGTTCACTACTTACATATCAAGAATTTACTTTAAAATATAATAAACTTATTCCTATTAGCGAATTTAATGTTGTTATAAATGCAATCCCTGCTGGTGTTTCTATGTTATTTAAAAGCACAATAGGACAGAATCCAACATTATTGCCTATAGACCGAATCGCCTTGTTGTTTACATTCTACTTCCGGGTAGAAAACCAGCACGTAATTTGAATGAGATCAATAGTAACGAACGAGAGTTTAGCTATTTTTCAAGCCCTATCACCATTTAGACAAATCTGAAATGATCGAAGAAACATTACTATTTCTGTGTGTGTGTTTTGTGTTGCTATGTGTTGTATTTATTCAGTTTGGGGGAATCACGGTGTCTAGAAAGCATCAGTGGCTCAGCTGACAGGGACAGCTAACGGTAGCTAAGCTAACGGCGGTAGCTAAGCTAACAGCAGGACCTGGGCCGTAAAGTATACCCCCGCAGCCCCCGCGAGGCGGGGGGGCCCCGCATGCCGTGGGGGCCCCGCCCCCACCCGTTAAGCCGAGTTTCCACCGAATCAACGGTCCTTCTTTTTTTTTTTTTTTTTACACCACAACATATGGTTCACGTCATGATAACTTCTGTATTTTGGCCATTCAAGCTTCCACAGTCCATAGTTCTCTTCTTTGTTTGATATTTCAAGAGACTTTTGGTTAAGTAACCATGGACAGCTCCTAGGCAGGATTGTTCTGCTGTGTTGTCGCCGCCGTCAACCCCCGGCCCGCCCCCCCGTCATCGCGGCCATCGCCTCGCCGCCCCGCCCCCGCACCCCCCCCCCCCCCCCCGCCGTCACCGCCGTCACCGCCGTCATCCGCGGCGAACGGCCGCGGGGGGGCCCCGCACGGTTACGTTACGGCGCTGAGCAGGACGTCAGCTGTTAAAACCCTCCCGTTGTCGGACACGACATGAAACTACTCCAGTTAGCTCAGTCATGTTGGAACTCAGATATCCGCTGGAGAAAATATTTTTTCATGGAGCGTTTATTGAGTCACTGAGTTATTAAAGTTAAACAGGTAGCTAACCGTTAGCCCGGCTAATCTCTGATAACCATGACTAATTACAAAAATGTGCACATGTAAATAGTAATGTTTGTCCAATCATTGGTTTTATAGACTTTACAAACATCAGATTAGTCTAAACGGCGATATAGTGACATGAAAAAGTAGATATATATAGTGAAACTCTCGTCTGTCACTATTGTTCTCATGCTGGTTTTCTACCCGGAAGTAGTTGTAAACAACAAGGAGATTCATCCTATAGATCCTCATCCTACCAAACTTGCAATTGGCCAGATTTGTTTCTCATCAACACGCAACAGTAACCGGTCTATACGTGCTTTATTTCAGAAAGAAGTTGTATCAGTTCCATATGTAGTCACTTATTGGAATAACTTAATAAACAACCTTGACTGGAAGAAGATCTGGAACTTACCAGCCAGATATATGATAAATAATACAGTAAAAGAAGTATCCTTCAAAATAATCCACAGAATTTACCTTTCTAAAGTCTTTTTTCACAACGTTTTAATAATGTCACCGATACAAGTTGCTCTTTTTGTTCGGGATGCCCTGAAGATGTCTTTCATTTGTTTTGGTCTTGCCCTTTTTCCACCAGTTTCTGGGTAGACGTCTGTAATTTGATTTCCTTTTCTATTGAGCCAGATTTTTCCCTTTGTTTTGAAAATGTAGGCTACTGTTTGGCTTCACTGTCTTTCCATTTACCAAAGTTAGACAATATTAGGCTACATCATTAATCTTATTGTCCTTTTAGCTAAATGGCACATTCATAAATGTAGATACACAAATCAAAATCCTTTTTTTCTTACATTTAAAGGGATAGTTCACCCAAAATTCAAATTTCACTCATTATCTACTCACCCTCATGTGGACTAAGGGCTGGGAGAAGTTTCAGAGTCCTCCGTGGCTTCTCTGAGTTACAGGGGGTCTCGGCGTAGCAGTGCATGTCCATATGAGCGTTGCAAATGGATACCAACTGTCTTTGTGACAAAAAGACACACCAAAAAACATCCAAATACCTCCATGCTGCTCGTATGTAATGTCCGTCTTGTATTGAAGCCCCAACATGAGAAAGTAAGAAGCTACATTAGAAGCTATTAGAAGAATTAAGAAGCTACAAACAAGCTTGAAATATAGACTTATTTAATTTTTTTCGGGACAATTTTGCATTTTGGGGCTTCAATACAAGACGGACATTACATACGAGCAGCATGGAGGTATTTGGATGTTTTTTGGTGTGTCTTTTTGTTACGAAGACAGTTGGTATCCATTTGCAACCGTTATATGGACATGCACTGCTACGCCGAGACCCCCTGTAACTCAGAGAAGCCACGGAGGACTCTGAAACTTCTCCCATGCAGCCCTTTTAGTCCACATGAGGGGGAGGAGATAATGAGTGAAATTTCAATTTTGGGTGAACTATCCCTTTAAGAACTAAGTCAAACATTATATATTAAAACTATTAAAACCAGGCGACCTCACCTGTAGCAGTCCTTCCCATACGGACACGGCGGCCTCCCTCGGGGTTTGGATGCGGCGCCGGCGTTCGACGTCTGACCTTTGACCCCGACCTCCTCCTCCTCCTCCTCCTCCTCCTCCTCCATCTCCATGGTGACGTTGTCCGACTCCTCGCTGACCTCTGACCTCACCGGCGGCGGCGGCGGCTGCAGTCGACCTCTACGAGCCTGAAGGACGAGGACGAGGACGCGGTGTTAGAAACTGAGCTGTGATGTCATCGTCAACTCAGCTGCTGATTGGTCACAGGTCACTCAGCTGTTTTAGGTGCAGCCGCCTCTTCCTCCTCCTCCTCCTCCTCCTCCTCTTCGTCACTCCTCCTCCTCCTCCTCTTCCTCGGCCTCTTCTCCTGGCTAAGCCCCGCCCCCTCCGCTGCGGTGGGCGTGGCCGCTGCAGCCGCTGCAGGTGTTTTAGTCTTCTTCACAGCTGGAACAGATGTTTGGCTTCGTTTACTGTTTATACATCAACAAACACCTGTTCACCTCCTACTCCTCCTCCTCTTCCTCCTCTTCTTCCTCCTAATTCTTATTCTTCCTCCTATTCTTATTCCCTCTTCCTCCTCCTCTTCCTCCTATTCTTATTCCCTCCTCCTCCTCCTCTTCCTCCTCCTCTTCCTCCTCCTATTCTTATTCCCTCCTCCTCCTGTGAGCGGCAGTTTTGGTGTGAAAATCAATAACTCTCTTAATTAATGAGTTATGATGACGATTAATGATTGATCTAAATCAGTATTGATGGATCTAGTGAGTCGCTGTCGTCGGGGAAACGTCGGCTAGTTATTTCTCTGATGATGTCACAGAGAGAAACAGGTCATGATTTAGTTTCTGAACGATGACCGACGATCAGTTAACGACTATAAACCGTGAACTGATGAGATTAAAGCTTCTGTGTCACAGTGAAGTCAGTCCCTCATCATCACACTGCAACATCTGGAGCTGCTCAACGTCCGTCAGCTAAACATCTGGCTCAGTGTGTGTGTGTGTGTGTGTGTGTGTGTGTGAGTCTGGCAGCAACACAGGAAACAGGTTCAACTACTGTAAACACTGCTGCTGCAGAAGCTCCAGGTCCAGACACACACACACACACACAT
This sequence comes from Trachurus japonicus, assembly GCF_045865225.1. Classification (NCBI taxonomy): domain Eukaryota; kingdom Metazoa; phylum Chordata; class Actinopteri; order Carangiformes; family Carangidae; genus Trachurus; species Trachurus japonicus. Next base: position 36,951,264 of record NC_140907.1, read on the forward strand.
ATCACAGAGTGTGTGTGTGTGTGTGTGTGTGTGTGTGTGTTTGTGTGTGTGTGTGTGTGTGTGTGTGTGTGTGTTAAACGGTGTGTGTTCACATGTCACATGTTCATACACGTGTCAACAGACGTGTGAGTGTGAAGCAGTAAAATTCACTCCAGAGGTCAGAGGTCAGCTGGGTTTAGAGTGTGTGTGTGACACAGAGGTGAGGTTCAGGTTCACTGACTGCAGCCTCTGTTCCACTCCGACCCCTCACGGACTCACTGGCTGTGTTCGAAACCGCATACTATACTGCTAGTACGTAATGATTTGGCCAAAATGTAGTATGTAGTATGTAGTATGTAGTATGCAGTATGCGAAAAGTTCCTGGATGTCGAACTGATTCAGAAAATATTTCCAGTATCTGACCAGTCTACATCGCGTACTGTATCCCACAATGCAATGCGCCCCTGACGTCCTAACCGTAACCAAAGACGGTAGTGAAGTATCTTTGCCGTGTAGCGTATAGTTTAATAAAATAATCAGGCAGCGCTGCTCTTCTGTCCAATACACACAGGAAGCTTCACTTTTCATTCAAACAAACTAATGCTACTGCCACAATTGTTAGATTTCATCAATGAGACCAACATTTATCTCCTAAAAATAATTTAACCAGCCGGTGGTAAACCTCTAAAAACCTGCGGGTAAGTTAATTAGCGATGGTTTTCTCCCCCCGGGATGACGACGGAGGTTGGCCGGCTGAGCAGCTCTGCAGACCGGCTGCTGTCTCTGTGATGTCCTGGTCGCTGCGGAGCTTCACTTCTCCGAAAAACATCGGAGCAAACTTCTAAACAGCCGTCGTTTGGATAAACTGGCCGTATATTTGGGATCTCAACAGTTACTTTCTCGCATGAAAAAATATTAAAACTTAATAAAGTTACGTAATAACAGCGCTAGAGCGAGAAATAAAACAGCTTTTCGCCTGTTTTACAACTACTGCTACCGGTTGCTACGAAATGCATTCTGGGAAACTTGTATACTGCATACTGCGGTGTGAACGGTAGCAGACTGAATCCCACATTCAGTATGCAGTATACAGTACATACTAACGCAGTACGGTAGTATGTGGTTTTGAAAACAGCCACTGACTCAGAGGTGCGTTCAGGTTCAGTCTGTGAGTGTGTGAAGGCTGTTCCATGGTCAGATCAGTGAATGAGCTGGAAGTGAGAGTGACAGAGTGAGTCCTGACAGACAGCGACACGAGGAAAAGTGATTAGAGTGTGTTTACTCTTCAATCATCCTGTCCTGACGCCGCGAGGACATCGCTCCATCCAGCGATGTCGCTCACGGCGTCAGGACAACCCTGAAACCCTGACAAACTCACTCGCTGTGTCTCTATCTGGACGACATTTCACGGCCGTGTCCAGTGTCAACACTTCTTATTGGTTGAAAAGTTCACGCTGCTTCCTGTTGACAAGCAAGTTATCAGAGAGAGGAGAATATGAGAGGAATAAAATTTTTAAAAACTCTCAAAGATGTGAAAAAGGGCAACCAGGAAATGTCAGGAATCTAAAACTAGCGCCAGAAGTTTGTTTACGTCCCTCGATAATTTGTTTGGTTTGGATTCTGAACCAATAGAAAATACTTGTGACAAAATCGTCATCACGCTGCATCAGGAGACCTTAGCACGAGATTTTATCGCCGTTTCACTCGCTGCAGGTCAGGACGCGGTCTGAAAGGGTCCAGATGTTGTGACTGGACCAGGACCAGGACCAGGACCAGGACCAGGACCACTACTCAGACCACAACCCGAAAAAAAGACCAGGACCAGCACTAGGACTCAGACCAGAACTGGGACCAGGACTGGGACGAAGACCTGTACCGGTCTTAGGACTGGAACCAGAACCAGGACCAGGACCGGTATGGGTAGCAGTACCAGGACAAGAACCAAACAAAACCAGGATCAGGAACTGAACAAGAACTGGAACCAGAACCAGAACCAGAACCAGGACCAGGACCGGATCACGGGGGTCGGTACCTTTGGGGCTGGAGGCCGCTGCTGCCGTCGTCTTCGTCTTCGTCATCCACGCTGGTAAAACTCTCTTCTTGGTGACGGGCGAAGCGTCGTTGCCCTAACAACAGAGAATAAAGCTTTCTGATTGGCTGCTCAGGTCAACGGCTCATTAACATATTAAACCTGCTTCATTCACATGAAAAAATGTGTGGCAATGTGTTGTAATCTGTGTGTGTTTGTTTGTGTCTGGTGAAACGAAATGTAAATGGTCATGTGAAAAAGAATTTCCCTAGAGGGACAATAAATGTCTAAAGTCTAATTCAAGACTCAGACCTGAGTTTCTCTTCTGTCCTCGTCCTCCTCCTTATTGGACGGAGCCGATGATGTCACAGCCTCTCTCACCGGATTGGCCGGTTCCACATGTGACTCCGGAGAAGCAGGAAGTTCCTGCTTTTCTGCTTCTGCTTCTTCTTCTCCTTCTTCTTCTTCTAGTGCCTGACTGTTTCTGCAGGAAGAAGTGACATTTGACCAAAAGGAAAAACATCAGAACCAGAATTTAAACTTTTAAAGGCCAGGTTCAGTGTTCCTGCAGCAGCCAATCAGAGACGAGCTGGAGGAGGAAGAAGAACCAGTTTGAACTAGATCCGTCAGGACGAACTTCACTATTCAAACAGAAAAAAAATATTTTAAAAACTGGAAAGCGACGTTCCAACGTGTTCCTCCTGCAACGACACAAGTTATGCTGCGTTCAAGACAACTTGGAAGTCGGAAAAAAACGAGCTCTGAGTTGTAAAAAATGCATTGAACGGCTTTGAACTCGGAAATTACAGGTCGGAAACTCGGGTATCATATCAGAGCTCCGACTTTCCGACTTCGACGTCACGACAGCATCAAAACATGGCGGCCCTCGTCTTAAACAGTTAGAATTTAGACATTTGAAGTTATTTGTTGAGGTTTTAATGCATATTGTTGTGTATTATTGCAGTAGCCTATATGAAATACGTTTATATTAAGCTGTGATTGTTGTATGGTGTGAAATTGTGTTCCTCGTTTGTGACGGAAATAAGGTTTAACTGTTATCAAGGCTGTAACATTATATGTGCACTCATCTGCAGCGTCTCCTCTCCTCCAAAATAAACATCATTTACTGCTGCATTGATTTTTCGTATTCAGCTATGAGCCACAATACGACAAACTTCCTTCAGGTATCCATGTTTTTTTTCTTCCGAATTCCTGCAGCGTGAAGCAATGATGTCGGAAGTCGGAAATTTTCGAGTTGGGATTTCCGACCTCCGAGTTGTTATGAACGCAGCATTAAAGCCTAGTTTACGCTCGATGCGGTCGCAAGTTCGCGCGTGTAATTGTTTGCTTGTGTTACCTTGATGACTGTTTTTAACTCTCGTTTTAACTTTTTTTTCTTTTCAGTTCCTGTTGTAGCACTTTGAGATTTTTTTGTTAAATATAAAGTGCATTACAAATAAAATGTATTATTATTTTTATTATTATTTGGTTGGAATCTCTGAAACGCAACGTGGACGCGGGACGTAGTAATAAGCTGGTATAGGTGAATATAAATATGAGCTAAAAAACAAAAACTCATTAAGAATTTGAATATACAGTAATTTGAAGATTTAACATTAGATGTATTCGGGGTTTCTGAAGGTTTCACCAACTCAAATTTAAGGCTTTTTAAGACGTTTTAAGACCGTTATGGATGAAATTTAAGACCTATCATGACATAAAAAAACATACAAAAGAAATGCAGAGTCACAAAATTACTTGCAAAGTAAATTGGCTGCAATATATAAGTTGCTCGTTTGTAGTTGTAAATACATTCAATAAAGCAGAATGAAGTGTCACAGGAGCATTTTATTGAGCATTTGAGGTAAGAAATTTAAGACCTGTCTCAAATTATTTAAGACTTGAACACAATACTTAAACAAATTTAAGTTTAAGAACTTTGGTTTTCAGATTTTAGACCTTTTTAGGCTTTTTCAGACCCCACAGAAACCCTGTGCGTTAGAAATCTGAGCGTGATTTAGGGGGGGAGAGACTGACAGACCATAGTATGAATGTTACATGAGCAGTGGGACGGTTCGCTGAGTGTCTCTGTGATCTGCACTTCAAACGGCGGCGGCTCGGGACAATGGAGGAGACGGTCGGTGACTCAGAGATAAAAGATGCTCCGATAATAAATCAACATCTGGGCCTGATGTTGGCGTTACACCCGGTCAACTAACAGCAGCAGCAGCTCCCACTCCGTCCTGACTGACACACACGGATAAAAGACCGGAGCTTCATTAACGAGTGGAGAGCAGCTTCATTATCCACAGACCTGCAGCAGCGTTAAGCAGACTCACACTCAGCTTCTGATCCGCTGACGTGACGACGAGTTGTCGACACGGAGGAGATGTGAGTTTACCTATAGGAGTACTAGGGATGTCGCCATGATTTGTTTTCAGAATTAATCGCAGTATTAAAACCCTCCAGTTGTCCTGGGACAAAGGGAAAGATGGGAGGAAAGAAGGAAGGGAAAATATAGAGATAGATAGAAGGAGGGAGGGAACAGATTGGGTCAATTGGGTCAAAAAGGAAGGAAGGACAAGGGCAAAGAAGGAAGGGAAAAAGGAAGGAAAGATAGAACAGATTGGGTCAAAAAAGAAGGAAGGAAGGCAGGAAGGACAAAGGGAAAGATGGGAGGAAAGAAGGAAGGGAAAAAGGGAAGGAAAGATAGAAGGAGGGAGGGAACAGATTGGGCCAATTGGGTCACAAAGGAAGGAAGGACAAGGGCAAAGAAGGAAGGGAAAAAGGAAGGAAAGATAGAACAGATTGGGTCAAAAAAGAAGGAAGGAAGGCAGGAAGGACAAAGGGAAAGATGGGAGGAAAGAAGGAAGGGAAAAAGGAAGGAAAGATAGAAGGAGGGAGGGAACAGATTGGGTCAATTGGGTTAAAAAGGAAGGAAGGAAGGAAGGACGAAGGGACGGAAGGGAGGAAGGCAGAGAGGGAAAAAGGATTGTGGAAAGAAGGAAGGGAAAAGGGAAGGAAAGATAGAAGGAGGGAGGGAACAGATTGGGTCAATTAGGTCAAAAAGGAAGGAAGGAAGGAAGGAAGGAAGGAAGGACAAGGGGAAAGATGGGAGGAAAGAAGGAAGGGGAAAAGGAAGGAAAGATAGAAGGAAGGGAGGGAACAGATTGAGTCAAAAAGAAAGGAAGGAAGGAAGGAAGGACAAGGGGAAAGATGGGAGGAAAGAAGGAAGGGAAAAAGGAAGGAAAGATAGAACAGATTGGGTCAAAAAAGAAGGAAGGAAGGACGAAGGGACGGAAGGAAGGAAGGAAGGATGGACGAAGGGACGGAAGGAAGGAAGGAAGGAAGGAAGGAAGGACGAAGGGACGGAAGGAAGGAAGGAAGGAAGGAAGGAAGGAAGGAAGGAAGGAAGGAAGGAAGGAAGGAAGGAAGGAAGGAAGGAAGGAAGGAAGGGAAAAAGGATTGTGAAAAGAAGGAGGGGAAAAAGCAAGGAAAGATAGAAGGAGGGAGGGAACAGATTGGGTCAATTGGGTCGAGAGGAAGGAAGGAAGGAAGGAAGGAAGGAAGGACAAGGGGACAGATGGGAAGAAAGAAGGAAGGGAAAAAGGAAGGAAAGATAGAAGGAGGGAGGGAACAGATTGGGTCAATTGGGTCAAAATGGAAGGAAGGAAGGAAGGAAGGAAGGACAAAGGGATGGAAGGAAGGAAGGAAGGCAGTGAGGGAAAAGGGATTGTGGAAAGAAGGAAGGGAAAAGGGAAGGAAAGATAGAAGGAGGGAGGAACAGATTGGGTCAATTTGGTCACAAAGGAAGGAAGGAAGGAAGGAAGGAAGGCAGAGAGGGAAAAAGGATTGTGGAAAGAAGGAAGGGAAAAGGGAAGGAAAGATAGAAGGAGGGAGGGAACAGATTGGGTCAATTGGGTCACAAAGGAAGGAAGGAAGGAAGGACGAATGGAAGGAAGGAAGGAAGGAAGGAAGGAAGGAAGGAAGGAAGGAAGGAAGGAAGGAAGGAAGGAAGGAAGGAAGGAAGGAAGGAAGGAAAAAAGGACTGTGGAAAGAAGGAAGGGAAAAGGGAAGGAAAGATAGAAGGAAGGGAGGGAACAGATTGAGTCAATTGGGTCAAAAAGGAAGGAAGGAAGGAAGGAAGGCAGAGAGGGAAAAAGGATTGTGGAAAGAGGGAAGGGAAACGGGAAGGAAAGATAGAAGGAGGGAGGGAACAGATTGGGTCAATTAGGTCAAAAAGGAAGGAAGGAAGGAAGGAAGGAAGGAAGGACAAGGGGAAAGATGGGAGGAAAGAAGGAAGGGGAAAAGGAAGGAAAGATAGAAGGAAGGGAGGGAACAGATTGAGTCAAAAAGAAAGGAAGGAAGGAAGGAAGGACAAGGGGAAAGATGGGAGGAAAGAAGGAAGGGAAAAAGGAAGGAAAGATAGAACAGATTGGGTCAAAAAAGAAGGAAGGAAGGACGAAGGGACGGAAGGAAGGAAGGAAGGATGGACGAAGGGACGGAAGGAAGGAAGGAAGGAAGGAAGGAAGGACGAAGGGACGGAAGGAAGGAAGGAAGGAAGGAAGGAAGGAAGGAAGGAAGGAAGGAAGGAAGGAAGGAAGGAAGGAAGGAAGGAAGGAAGGAAGGGAAAAAGGATTGTGAAAAGAAGGAGGGGAAAAAGCAAGGAAAGATAGAAGGAGGGAGGGAACAGATTGGGTCAATTGGGTCGAGAGGAAGGAAGGAAGGAAGGAAGGAAGGAAGGACAAGGGGACAGATGGGAAGAAAGAAGGAAGGGAAAAAGGAAGGAAAGATAGAAGGAGGGAGGGAACAGATTGGGTCAATTGGGTCAAAATGGAAGGAAGGAAGGAAGGAAGGAAGGAAGGAAGGAAGGACAAAGGGATGGAAGGAAGGAAGGAAGGCAGTGAGGGAAAAGGGATTGTGGAAAGAAGGAAGGGAAAAGGGAAGGAAAGATAGAAGGAGGGAGGAACAGATTGGGTCAATTTGGTCACAAAGGAAGGAAGGAAGGAAGGAAGGAAGGCAGAGAGGGAAAAAGGATTGTGGAAAGAAGGAAGGGAAAAGGGAAGGAAAGATAGAAGGAGGGAGGGAACAGATTGGGTCAATTGGGTCACAAAGGAAGGAAGGAAGGAAGGACGAATGGAAGGAAGGAAGGAAGGAAGGAAGGAAGGAAGGAAGGAAGGAAGGAAGGAAGGAAGGAAGGAAGGAAGGAAGGAAGGAAAAAAGGACTGTGGAAAGAAGGAAGGGAAAAGGGAAGGAAAGATAGAAGGAAGGGAGGGAACAGATTGAGTCAATTGGGTCAAAAAGGAAGGAAGGAAGGAAGGAAGGCAGAGAGGGAAAAAGGATTGTGGAAAGAGGGAAGGGAAACGGGAAGGAAAGATAGAAGGAGGGAGGGAACAGATTGGGTCAATTGGGTCACAAAGGAAGGAAGGAAGGAGGGAGGGATGAAGGGACGGATGGAAGGAAGGAAGGAAGGAAGGAAGGAGGGAGGGATGAAGGGACGGATGGAAGGAAGGAAGGAAGGAAGGAAGGAAGGAAGGAAGGAAGGCAGGCAGAGAGGGAAAAAGGATTGTGGAAGGAAGGAAGGACAAAGGGAAAGATGGGAGGAAAGAAGGAAGGGAAAAAGGAAGGAAAGATAGATGGAGGGAGGGAACAGATTGGGTCAATTGGGTCAAAATGGAAGGAAGGAAGGATGGACGAAGGGATGGAAGGAAGGAGGGAAGGAAGGAAGGCAGAGAGGGAAAAAGGATTGTGAAAAGAAGGAAGGAGGGAGGGAACAGATTGGGTCAATTGGGCCAGAAAGGAAGGAAGGAAGGAAGAAAGGAAGGAAGGAAGGAAGGAGGGAAGACAGTGAGTGAAAAAGGAAGGAAATATAGAAGGAGGGGGGGAACAGATTGGGTCAATTGGGTCAAAAAGGAAGGAAGGAAGGAAGGAAGGAAGGAAGGAAGGAAGGAAGGAAGGAAGGAAGGACAAATGGACGGAAGGGAGGAAGGCAGAGAGGGAAAAAGGATTGTGGAAACAAGGAAGGGAAAAGGGAAGGAAAGATAGAAGGAAGGGAGGGAACAGATTGGGTCAATTAGGTCAAAAAGGAAGGAAGGAAGGAAGGAAGGAAGGAAGGAAGGACGGAAGGAAGGAAGGAGGGAAGAAGGGATGGAAGGAAAGAAGGAAGGCAGTGAGGGAAAAAGGATTGTGGAAAGAAGGAAGGAAGGAAGGAAGGCAGAGAGGGAAAAGGGATTGTGGAAAGAAGGAAGGAAGGAAAGAGGGAAGGAAAGATAGAAGGAGGGAGGGAACAGATTGGGTCAATGGGCTTCATGCACTTTAAGCCAGCTCATTTATTTCCTGTCTTACATTATTGGACCAACTATAATGTAAGACAGGAAATAAATGAGCTGGCTTATTTCAGGAAGTGTTGGAGCTGTGCATAAAGCCCATTGGGTCAAAAAGGAAGGAAGGAAGGAAGGAAGGCAGAGAGGGAAAAAGGATTGTGGAAAGAAGGAAGGAGAGATAGAAGGAGGGAGGGAACAGATAGCCTGGGGTTGGTATAACAAGGCATGTCATTCTTTGTAATGTTGGAATTTGTCTCAACCCTACAACGCTGGTCACGGTGCCGTGTTGAAATAAAGAGATCCCCATCTGATTCCTCTGTTGTTTCACCTCTTTCTGCCACAACATTCCCATATATTCCCGTTAATTCCCATGGAAAGTTTCCAACTTCCTGGAATTTTGCGACCCTAATGCATAATAATAGGCTCTATGCCGAGGGTCACATGACCAAACCGGAAACCGGGTAACTCCACTTCCGCTTAGATTCTGACAAGCACAACGCGCGGTAAAAACAAATCAAACAGACCACAGCCAGCTACTTCTACGCGTTCTTTTGCTACACGTAGTTATAACGTTATAGTCTCTTTTATGTTGTATGTAATGTATAATGTTTTTTATCGCTTTTATGTTTTATGTTTGAAAAATGTCGAGTAAAGACAGGGAAAAGAAGGTGAAGTGCTAGCAACCACAGCTTTTGCTGTGTTCCTGAATGCCCTATGTCAGGGAGATTCAACAGCTCTGTCAGTTTCCATTCGTTCCCCAAGGACGTGGACCAAAGAAAGAAGTGGATTCACAATATTAAAAGAAAAAACTTAATAATAAAAAAGAGCACCACCGTCTGCAGCCGGCACTTCCTTCAGACCGACGTCATACAAGGAGGTTACAAGTTGTATATTAATTTTTTTTTTTTATGTTAACAATGGACATTGTTGAATAAACTTCATATTTCATTCCTTTGTGTAATCTTTTTTTCAAACTGGTAATTGCAAAGTATACAGAAATATAGAGAAGGCATTTTTTAGAGCTTTTAACCTTTTTACCATGTCCACAAGATGTTTTTTACATTATAGGCTACATTACATATGAGGAAAATAAGCAGTGGAAGTCTTAATGTTTATTTCCATGTTGGAATAGCAGTGAACCGATGACAGGCTCATAAAAACAGATTAACTCAGCCAGTAATCAATCGTGAGAATTTGCAGGGAACAAGTAGTCTATAACCTGGCAGTAAGTTACAGACAGCGAGAGTTAGCATTAGCACAACTATTAACATTAAGCTTGTCCATTTTCGTGGTAGGAGCTTTAGATATGATTCGATGGACGTCGGACATGCTCAGATTGGGTAATTCCTGCAGGCATCGTGAATAAAAAAGTTGTTGTGCCATCCTGGGAAGAGCAACAACAAAATCGTGGAAAAATGAAGTGGGTTTGATTTGTTTTTACCGCGTTTACCGTTGTGCTTGTCAGAATCTCAGCGGAAGTGGAGTTACCCGGTTTCCGATTTGGTCATGTGACACTCGGCATAGAGCCTATTGTGATAATCGTAACACTGTGATTATTTCTCTGACAATAATCGTACCAAGAACATCAATCTCTAATGGTGATGTCCCTACCTCGGCGTGCACTCGTCCCCGCCCTCGGCCGCCACCCGGTAGACCAGCTGTCCCGGCAGCAGGGAGAAGACGTCCCCGTGGTGGAGCGGGAACCACGAGTCCTTCTGCAGCGGCCGGGGGTTTTCATCGTCAGGGGCCGACAGCAGGAAACACGGGTTCAGGTGAGTCTGAAGGTCCAGAGGAAACACACCGGTTCAATCAGCAAACATCGTCTCCACTCACGGACCAAACTACCTACGTGGGTCATTTCTAGGGCTGTGCCAAAAAAATCGATTCACATAAGAATCGCAATTCTCATTTAAAGGGACAACGAGGAGTTTTGTTAAAGTGAAGTGTTTCCACACTACATTTATGAGCCTCCGCACCGTGAAATTCTTTGACCGGCACAAGACAGACTCATGTTTTCATTCATCAAGAATTAAAGTCAGAGGTTGGAAGACGATCACATACCGTCGTAGTTCCCACCATAAACGGTGATTCGGCGGCGTTATTCTCATGACTCGCCACGAAACCGAAAGTAAAGAAACGCTGGTCGGCTCGCCCAGCATTTCCACCACCACTAATAATAACAAAATAACCATAGAGACAAAACCATAGATTTATCGAAAATGGACCATTAACAAGTGGTAACGTAGATTCATCCACATTAACGTGAGACTTTTTTATAACCAAATAGAAACTCCTCATTGTCCCTTTAATAATAATATTTCAGAATCGATATAAAATATCCCAAAATCGATTTAAAAAAAAAATAAAATAATGAAACAAATCTGCTGGCTGTCGGCCTCCATTTCCTTAGAATTTAAAAGGCAGCATGTTTAACTGCACTGTTTTTTTAAAATAAAGAGGCACTTTTAATTTAGTTACTTAAAGGGATAGTTCAACATTTTGGCAAATCGGCCCATTGCCATAACCCCTATAGTCATAGCAGTAGGTTCGTTACTTTTAATAGATTGGCACCAAACTGAGTGAAGAGATGTGGGATTAATCAGTTTGTCCAATAATGTAAGACAGGAAATAAAGGAGCTTGCTTGTTTAAGTTCAGGAAGTAGTGGAGCTGTGCATAAAGCCAATTGGCCAAATAAAACGCAATCTACCGTACTTTCTGGACTATAGAGCGCACCTGAGTATAAGCTGCTCCAGCTAAATTTTAAAAGAAAATACATATATAGGCCGCACTTGAATATAAGCCTTAAGCCTATGTTGTAACATGAGATATTTACACAGAAAGACAGTAGGGAACTGTGCAAATCCGCTCGCTTTCCGACATATCTCGGTGCTGCTCGGGTACGGAACTCATATTTACAATAATAGCTCGGGTCTATTTCGGTTCGGGTCCGTCAAATTGGAGCCGTGAAGACCTCTAGTCCAGGTAGGAGTCTCTCCTCTGGGCTGGTCGGCTCAGAAACACCGACCCTGCTTCTATCTCTATCTCTCATTATCTCAAGCTTTGACCTGGATAACGATTATAGAACGAGCTGGTTGGTGCTCAGTCGGCTGAAACGTGATGTAGACGCTAAGTGATGAGGTCACCGTGGGTCAGGGACACAACATCTGGGCAGAATACATCTTCAGACCGAATCTATAGAGTCACAGCAGCGCCATTAAAATACAGCATATACATCTGTAAGAGGAATAATCAGAACAACTAGAGAATGCATTTCCTGAAGCAAATACGGGTGAAAGCTGGAAGCTGGAAGCTGAATGAGCTGAATAAACTGTTGAAACAATGTTGAATTAAGTGAAGAAACTGCTGAAGAAAGATGAAATAATATATGAAGAATATGAAATGGTTGGAAATTACTAGAATTGTTGAAGATCAGTATGAAGAAATTGAAAGGTTAAAGTGCACTCAGATTTATTTAAAACAGTTTGAAAACATTTTTGAACCATTACTCATGTAGATGAAACAATATCTGAAGTGTAAAAGTAGAATAATATAGAAGTAGTTACAATCCGTTAAAGGGATAGTAGCATTTTTTTTAAAGTGGGGTTGTATGATCTCTAAATAGCCCCTAAGTACTTTAATTGCAGTAGAAGACTCTCTGCACTCCTCCCGTTAACAACGCCAGCCCATAATAGCCCTGCCCAGAGATTTACAACATACAGTGTTGTGAACGGACCCAAAGAAACGGCCTATTTTCGCGGCCTAAAAGAGGTTTTATGTGAAAAAAAATTCTCAGTTCCATTGTTCACTATAATATAATTTTTTCCAGCCCTTCAAAGTGCAGGAAAAACACAGTTTTTATTTGGAGCTAACCAACTGCTGGTCCGTGGGCGCTAACCCTGGGCGGAGGGATACATGAGTTGGTTAGATCCAAATAAAAACTGTGTTTTTCCTGCAATTTGAAGGGCTGGAAAAAATTATATTATAGTGAACATTGGAACTGTGTATTTTTTTTCAGGTAAAACCTCTTTTAGGCCGTGAAAATAGGCCGTTTCTTTGGGTCTGTTCACAACACTGTATGTTGTAAATCTCTGGGCAGGGCTATTATGGGCTGGCGTTGCTAACGGGAGGAGTGCAGAGAGTCTTCTACTGCAATTAAAATACTTAGGGGCTATTTGTAGATCATACAACCCCACTTTAAAAAAATGCTACTATCCCTTTAAAGGGCAGAATAACTATGAAACAATGAAAAAACGCTTTAATTTACTTCTTTTCCTTGTACCGTACTGGTTTTGTTTGGCTTTTGCAGACTTGTGCCTCGCTTCCTGTAGACGATTATAAAAAACAACTCCCTTCACAGCTGGATTCATGCATCCTGGACCAGACCCCCCCTCCCCCCGCCCCGACCCCCCAAGACATTTAACTGACGACTTCTCAAACTGCAAAAAGGCAAAATCAATGTAGAGGGCAGAGGTCACTGCTGATTGGTTCTGTGCCACTTCCTGTGTTCATAGTGCAGGTTTTTATTTATTAATTAATTAGTTTATTAGTTTATTTGCAAAGGGACGGTGTACGTACGATATCGACGGATTCACAACGTTAAAATAAACGACGCTGTGTGTGAAGCGGTGATCGACTCTCTGGGACGAGAGGCGGAGTCATTAGAGTCAACGATGATAAACGGAGGCGTGTTATTATGGGCTGTGACCCCGGTCCGACCTCGGCCCTCAGGACTAATTATAAAGATCTGTGGCTCTGATGGATTCACTGCTGGCCAATCAGGGATCAATGACTCTGATCAGGAGCAGGTTGCTGCTGGTGATGGACGGGTTTTAAAGTCTCGGACTGTGACCCAACATCGACAATTACAACCCCTATATTTATATTTATTGTACTTTATTCCCTTTGTCTCTACTTATCACTGATTACTATGTTTTCTATTGTCTCATTCTTCTTTTTCTATGTTTATTTGTTTGATTTTGAAATCTAAATTGAGTTTAAACATGTGCTAAAGAAAAAAAAAAAGAAAAGAAAAAAGGGATAGTTCAACATTTTGTCAAATTGGCCCATTGCCATAATCCCTATAGTCATAGCAGCAGTAGGTTCGTTACCTTTAATTGTCGGTGCAAGCTGTTTTTAGAACGGCGGAGCAGAGCCGTGAGCTGCTCAGAGCTACGCTACGGAGGCTCATTATGGGATTTCTTTGGTTTCCCTCATCATCAAACTCATCAAATACACAATCCAACAACTCCACAACGCTCTGGTGGACAAGGTGTGAGCTGCACATTCACCACGCTATGAGATAATAACACAACGTTACCACACAGAGTTGTTTTAGAGGGAAATACAGAGACTGCTTGATGAAAAACTGTCCCTGAAGGCAACGTGCATCAACTGGTTTTGCATGAATTTCCCTCTAAAACAACTCTGTGTGGTAACGTTGTGTTATTATCTCATAGCGTGGTGAATGTGCAGCTCACAACTTGTCCACCAGAGCGTTGTGGAGTTGTTGGATTGTGTATTTGATGAGTTTGATGATGAGGGAAACCAAAGAAATCCCATAATGAGCCTCCGTAGCGTAGCTCTGAGCAGCTCACGGCTCTGCTCCGCCGTTCTAAAAACAGCTTGCACCGACAATTAAAGGTAACGAACCTACTGCTATGACTATAGGGATTACGGCAATGGGAACAATTTGACAAAATGTTGAACTATCCCTTTAAGATGAACTCAACTGATAAGTATTTCACTCACCGGTTTGAGGCGCAGCCGTCCGTCCAGGTTCTCCAGCAGCCCGTGGTGTCGGGACACTCTCTTATCGCTGATCTGAGACCAGGGAGCAGACAGACGAGGTCAGAGGTCAGATAACATCTGATTGATCATGAACTGATGTTTCACTGAGCTGAACTGAACCCTGCAGCCTGTTGTCAGGGCGACGGCGCCCTCTAGTGGCACACACACACACACACACACACACACACACACACACACACACACACACACTTCACTAATGCTTGATAATGTGTAGTTATTATAAAGTCTGTTATTAATAATAACAATGAGGAGGAGTGGTAGTAGATGTAGTCTCCTCCTCTCTTCTTTTCTTCTCTACCTTTTCCTCCTTTTCCCTTCCTCTCCTCCTCTTCTACATTTTCCTCCTTTTCCCTCATCCTCCTCCCCCTCCACTAGCTCTTCCTCCTTTTCCTTCTTCTTCCACCTCTTCCTCCTCATCATCAACCTGTTCATCCTTTTCCCTCCTTCCCCCCTTCTCCTCCTTCTTCAGCTGCAACAGCTCAAATTACAACAGTCAAAGCTGCTGAAACTTTCATTTTAGCAGATGAACACACACACGCACACGCACAGAGAGAGTAGTATATTATAGACCGACTCACCCCCAGCAGCGGGCCCCGGCCCAGCACCGTCTCCCCCGGCGGCAGCAGCACCGGAGCTCCGCCGCTCTGCACCGGGACCAGGCTGAAGCCGCGGCCGGACATGGAGCTCGGTGCCGCGGGTTCAGGAGGCAGCTTGGCCCGGTCCACGGCCCCGGAGGAGGAAACACACCGAGTTGGCGGGAGAGTGATTTAAAGACCGGATCCCTGTTACCTCACCTCTGACCAGCTGTCGTGGCGGGAAACCGGACTGATATTTAATATTTACTAGGTTTAAAAGTCAAAGAGACAAATTTAAACTCAACAACAACAACTTCCATGCAGCAGCAGCAGCGACACCATTCAAAACTTCCGGGAAGCTGTTGCGCATGCGCAGTAGAGCAGACACGTGACGACACACCCCGTTGATTTTTAAATATTCTGATTTATCGACGTCATGTTTCAGGTTTCTGTCCATAAATAAACATAAAAAATACAGTTTATGGTTAATGGGAGAACAGCGGTCACTTTGTCAAAATATGAAGTTATTGATCTGCTGCAGTCTCTATGTTGTAATGTTTCATTGATGAGAATAACTTTGATTTATATAGCGCCTTTCAAGGAACCTAAGATTGCTTTACAGTAAAAAAAAAAATATATATATATATATTTTTTTGTTTTTTGTTTTTGGAATTAAAAATAAATGGTAAATAAAAAATAAAGATAAATCAGTTTGTTGTTATTGATCCACAGGCCGAATGAAAGACAGGCTGCTGATGATAGAGAGACAAAATATGTTTAATAACAATGATACATATAAACTGTGTTTTATTTATTTATTTTTTATTTAACAAATTTTACAAAACCAACTAGGTATACGTTCCTGTGTAACAGCACATCAAAGAATACAAAGGGACAGTACAATAATACAGTCATTTATAAAATATAGCTTGAAAATAATAAAATAATAATACTAGTAGTAAGAAGAATAACTATACAAACTGTGTTTTGAACGGAGCGTGAGGCGCAGGACGTCATAATAACGTAATAATAACTGATAATGATAATAAAAGGCTAATAATAATAATAATAATAATAACAACACGTCATGACGAAGTGGAAACGTATAAACAGTTTTATGACTTTTATTTATTCTGAAAAAAATAAAAATGAAAAACGCTTCAGCTCAGTTTGTTTTTGTTGTGATCTCCTGCGCATGCGCAGTGCGCAGACCGACAGCGCGGTGACGTCACTGTCTGCGTATGTAAACAGCCGTTGAGACATTTAAACGTAACGAGCTGTCAGAGACACGACGGAAACACTGAGACACCGAGCCGAGCCGAGCCGAGCCGGACCAAGCCGAGCCGGACTGGACCGGACTGGACCGCAGGTAGGAACACAGCCGGTCGGTACCGCGGCTCTGAGCCACTGTAGCCGGACAGAACCGGACAGAACCGACCGGTCTGCGATGACGGAGCTGTTAGCTAATGAGAAGCTAACAGGCTAACGAGCTGCCGTTAGCTGCAGGGCGAAGGACACACACACACACAGAGACACACACAGAGAGACACACACACACGCTGCTGTGAGTTGTTTATGTTGAGATACACGTGAGACACACACACAGTAGTGTTTACGGTGTGTGTGTGTGTGTGTGTGTCGGGGTGGTCCCAGCTGGTTCTTGTCACGTGTCCATATGTTAGAGAGAAACGTGTTTTCACTCAGTCTCAGTTTAAAGAGCTACGTTACTCTACAGGAGAACAGGGTAAAATACCAAACTACTAAACTAACATTTCACTAAACTAAAACTAAAACACTAAACTAACATTTCACTGAACTAAAACTAAAATACTAAACTAACATTTCACTAAACTAAAACTAAAACACTAAACTAACATTTCACTAAACTAAAACTAAAGTACTAAACTAACATTTCACTAAACTAAAACTAAAGTACTAAACTAACATTTCACTAAACTAAAATACTAAACTAACATTTCACTGAACTAAAACTAAACTAACATTTCACCATGACATTTCCAGAACAGAAATCTGAACAATGGATAAAGCTACTTTCAAAATGTGTCCATATGTTAGAGAGAAACGTGTTTTCACTGGTCTGAGTTTAAAGAGCTACGTTAACTTACTCTACAGGATTTAGACACTACGGGAGAATCAATCAATCAATCAAGTTTATTTCTAAAGCACATTTAAAAACAACCCACGTTGACCAAAGTGCTAAGTGTACAGTTAAAAATGCAGCCATAATACAAAGAATTACTGTATTAAAAAGTGATAAAACAAAACGAAAAGCAGCAACCAACAAGAGATCGAGGAAACAGGGTAAAAATACTACTTAACTAACATTTCACTAAACTAAAACTAAAATACTAAACTAACATTTCACCATGACATTTCCAGAACAGAAATCTGAACAATGGATAAAGCTACTTTCAAAATGTTTTTTATTTTGTTGACAGTAGAGTCAGAAGTTTTTACAGAGGGGATTTTGGATATCTCTTTTTTTTTATCACTCTGTAAATGAGAAAATACTGTCACCAGCCCTTTAAAACATCTAATTTCGCCTTGTTTTTAGTAATAAAATGTTGTATAAATGAGGCTGTGAATGATATATCAACAATCCCCTCTGTAAAAACCTTCAGGATATAGAAAGGGATCAAAGTGGAAGGTTTGGTGTCTGTAAGTGCTGCTGAAGTGGAGATTTCTAGCTTTGAAAAACTCTTTCTGAGAAAACGCCCTTTAAAGACTCGGACTGTAAAATTACATACAGTAGATTGTTCATGTAAATCGTTCTTTTATTATTTGTTGCTGATACAAAGGAAATGACATCATTGTTGAGGAGAGAGAGAGAGAGCTTCATAACGACACCTGACATGACACGGCTCAGACTAACTCCAGTGACATCACTGTGACATCTGTGACATTTGTTCATACTTGCCAACACTCCCGATTTACGCGGGAGACTCCCGACTTTTAACCCTCCCGGTTAGTAATTTCTCCCGCTAATCTCCCGATTTTACAGTGAAGGAAACAAGTGAGATTGTGGGGGATAATTGTTGCCGTATCTGGCAACCCTGGCCTGCCTGCACGTATGAGGCCAGCCGGTGACATGTCACTGACTGGAGTCAGTGATACCAGTAGCGTTGATACTGCGGTTGCCTGCCGCTGTCGACGTCGGCACGAGCGGACCCGCTGGTCCGAGCGGATGCGGCGGCACACATTCGTTTTTTTTTTTTCCGTACTCCCCCTCCGTGCATGTCCGCGATGCACCGCTCCACAGACGTGCCCCCCCGCACAGCAGAGGAAACGGGCCCTTGAATGGCTGATCCAGACCCCTAGATTTAAAATACGAGTTTAGTTTTTGCCCACCAGCCACTGCCCCCCACCAGACCAGCTCTGAGTTCATGTTAAGTGTCACTCCAGCCATTCTTGCCTTCAGTCAGTAGCTACTACCTAAATGTGCTTCTTTTTTTCTTTTTTCTTTTTTTTAGTCTGTTCCCTTTATGTTCTCAGAGTACACTAGAATGCTTCATTTATGTGTTAAAAATTACATTTTTTTGTGGGGGGGAATGCCCCCAGACCCCCCAACAGGGGTCTCGTGACTCAACTTTTTCACCCCTTCTGACTTTACTGACAGATTCTATGCATCTTCAGGTAGGCTTACTGGACAGGGCCACCTTTGGTCAGCCTTCTGGTTTTCATTTCAACAATTACAACTGCTTTTTTTCCCATTGTCCTGATTGGTAAACAGAATCATTGATTGAATAGGCTATCAAAGAAACAGTTTCAGAACAAGTTTCCTTCAGGTTTAAAATACAAGGCAAGAAATGATGGCAATTTATAGCCACACCTGCGAATGAACCCTGATACACTGATGAAAAAAAATCTCCCTATTTTTCACAACCCAATGTTGGCAAGTATGCATTTGTTTTAATTTTGTTTTACCATTATTGTATGATTACTTTGTTGTGGGTGGGTGATTTTATAATTTGCAGTCCAATTTTATTTCTCAGGTGGTTTTATTATGTTGTTGCCAGGAAATTGTATTTGACCTGTTTTATTTCTGTTGTTATTGTACAGCACCTTGTAACTTGTTTTTGAAAGGTGCTATATAAATAAAGTTTATTATTATTTATTATCATCACTCTGTCTCCCCAGTGACGATGCAGCATGACATCACCAGGTCGTCCCCCGTGCTCTTCCTCTGCGGTCGCGGCCCGTCGCCCCCGGCGCCCGTCGTGGACGTCGACGCCCCCCCTCGGCCCTCGGCGGACTTTGCGGAGGCGTTGCCGGCGGAGATGAGCGTGAGGATCTTCAGGGAGCTGGACGCACGCAGCCTGGTGAGCGCCGCCCTCACCTGCCGCCGCTGGTACGACATCATCGAGCACAGCGAGCAGCTGTGGAGGGGCCAGTGTCTGCTGCTGACGGCCGTCTGCCACCGGGAGGTGGAGCGGGACCGCAGGGACGGGCTGTCCTGGAAGGTCAGAGCTCACACACACACACACACACACACACGAGGGGTGGGTAAAAATAATAATAATAATTCATTTAATTTATATAGCGCTTTTCAATAACCCAAAGATGCTTAAAAATATATACAGCTCTGGAAAAAAATAAGAGACCACTTTCACAAATGTTTCTTAAAGGGACAACGAGGAGTTTTGGAAAACAGCGAAGCGTTTCCACACTACATTTATGAGCCTCCGCGCACACCGTAGAATTCTTTGACCGGCGCAAGACAGACTCATGTTTTCATTCATCAAGAATTAAAGTCAGAGGTTCAAAGACGATCACATACCGTCGTAGTTCAATTGGTTTGGTTTATTCACACACACACATACAACACGTACTTTGTGTGAATCAGGTCTCCCATTGAAGCTACCAAAAGCTTATTGCGGGAGCCTGGATACATACAACACAAAACAATACAGCATATACAAGACTGCAATACGCATGAAACTTTAACAGTACACACACACAACAATAAAGCACGTACAAAACTAACAATACAGTACATGAAACATTAACAGACATTAGACAACGTAGTTCCGACCATAAACAGCGATTCAGCGGCGTAATTCTCATGAGCGTCCGCGAAACCGAAAGTAAAGAAACGCTGGTCGGCTCGACCAGCATTTCCACCATTAATTTAAATAACAAAATAACGATAGAGACAAAACCATATATTTATCGAAAATGGAGCCATTAACGAGTGGTAACGTAGATTCATCCACATTAACGTGAGACTTTTTTAATAGAAACTCCTCGTTGTCCCTTTAAAGGTGTACAGAAATGGCCGTTTGTCCTGTTTGTCGCGCCGAGTTGTCACGAGCTGCAACACGAGTTTACCTGAGTGAGGAAAATGAATTTGATTGGTCGTTATCAAGCGGGCGGGATATTCAAAGTTTGGGGCGAGACCGAGCTCCGTGTGTGTGTCTCAGACGTTTGAATGACAGATGATGGATCCAATATCAGTGGCTGATGAATCGTGTACAGGCTGACGTATAATCCGTGCGCCTGCATTATCCAATGCAAAAAAAAAAATACACACTTTCATCCCGGATTTACTCAAAAATAGAATTTTCATCGTCTGATAGATGAGTTATTACATTAATTTTATGACCCAGAGTGGGCTCAAATTCAATTTTCTTTTCTGTACACCTTTAAAAGCATCTCTACATGTATGACAGTCATTTTTTTCTTTTCTTTTTTAAACACCAACACAAACACAACTCGTTCTACTTAATGAGACTCTGATGAGGTCATCACCTGAACCACATCTGGTTTTAGAGGAAGATTATAAAATAAAAACCACTGCTGGGATTAAACATCGACATTATCCCACCAAAACTGATTTATAAACTCTTCTTAAATTAAAATGTTCCTGTTGTGTTGTTCAGGAATGAATATGAACAAGTTTTCTTTGCATTATTATTATTATTCAAGGTCTGAAAAGACTTGATATTTTCTTTTATTTAGACTAGTTTAGTCATTTTCAGCCAATAAAGCTCTAAATGACAATATTTTTATTTCAATTTTGGGAGAAATGTTGTCGGTAGTTGATAGAATGAAACAAAAACATTTTAATAGAATTTTACTCAAACAAATACCTATAAATAACCAGAGATTTGGGAGTGGTCTCTTAATTTTTTCCAGAGCTGTATTTGTGCATTGCAATATATTTTTTGCCCGCTGGTGGAGAGGTTCAGTGTCTCTGTTTTAAACTGATGATGTGAGATCGCGGGGAAATGTGAACACTGTGTAATTAGAGTGATTCAGCGCATTTAGGGCGTCTTCACACCTGTTTTGTTCCAATACAACAACTGAACCGATACAACTGTTGCATCCTTTTTTCGGGTCGTTTGTGTTCACTAGTGAAGGAGAAACCGAAGCTTTCTGAACCACTGAATCAATATGAAGCAATTGTGTTGAAATGGTTCAGTGTTTCAAAGCATTTGATACAATTAAACATGGCGACAAACTCCCCTCCTCCTGCCAAATGAAGTTTAGAGTGATTTTGAAAACTCCGCCCTAAATTCAAATCTGCCGCGACACGCCGTCGATACGGTCGATCCGCGTGTGACGTAATAACAAA
The DNA here is from genome assembly GCF_045865225.1 of Trachurus japonicus. Taxonomy (NCBI): domain Eukaryota; kingdom Metazoa; phylum Chordata; class Actinopteri; order Carangiformes; family Carangidae; genus Trachurus; species Trachurus japonicus. Next base: position 36,972,574 of record NC_140907.1, read on the forward strand.
CTCTTCTCTTACTGGTCAGAAATCTTATCTGGAAGGAGGAGAAAAATAAAAACCGTTGAAGAGAAGTCTCAACGGGCCTGTTGAAGCCCAGACCCGACCCAGTTAGAATCTTTTGTGTTTATTTTCGGCCCAAATCTGACCCAAGCACCCCGTCGTTGAGAATCACTGAAGACCACCAGTGTGCAGTGTGTTTGTGTTGGTCGCTGTGTCGATTACGTTGTCACTGCAAACGAACCGCTCCAGGGCTGGAATGGAAACGAGCTGAGACCAACTCCTCTAAACAATCTCGGTTCGCCTGTTTTGTTCTGCATTCCATGCGCGATTGTTGTGTTCACACCCGAACCGAACAAACCAAACGAACCGAACGAACCAACTTCTGATGTAAAACTCTCCCTGTTTCGGAACAACTGCTCCAAATGGTGTGAATACGGCCGTAGTGTTTATTAGTGTTCCAGCACGACATATACACATATTTGTGTGCGTATGGACATGCGTAAAAATGTCAATCAGTGTTTCCCAAACCACAAGATTTAACAAAGTTAAATAATTAATTTGACAGATTATCTCTAAATGAAATAGCCACGAATACATTTCAATGTTTCTCCTGTTACAAGTAACATGATAAACACCCTGCTGTATATTCATATTCAGCCTTGCTTTAAATAAAACACACACTCTCATTCTATAATTGTGAAAAAATATATGAAATCAATATAAAACATAATGTAAAAATCTAGTTCATTGTGTTTAAATGGATAAAGCTTCATATTTTGCAACTCCAGAGAGTATCAGAGCAGTCTGATGGAGCGCCTTTATTCTGAAATCAGTCCTCACTGTAGTTTATAGGCTACATAGAACCAGGCTGGACTGTATTTTAGGTGGAGGCTGACTGGACCACAGCTCTTCAACGTTACCAGCAGGCGGGAGCTTCTCACGGGATTTTGAAATCTCGTCAAGATATATTATTAAAGGGATACGCCAACATTTTTTTTTTTTTTATGTGTCTTGCCTCCCTCCCGAGTCCATGACCAGCAGATAGACACCATCCTTTCGACTGTACGTGCAGTAACAAAGGAGATAGAGCCGTATCGCCCGTAATTAGCTTAGCTCAAACACTGGAAGTGTATAGGTAGTGTTAGCCTGCCTCCACCTAAAGTCATCAGAGAAACTCTTCAGCAACTCTAAACAGTAGCGCCAAATTCGTCCGAACAAAAGTGTAAACAGCTGGTATTTAGACAAATTAACGACACACTGCTGATCTAAACGGCTACTTTCTCGCCTAAACATGTTTGAAATGTGGATAAAGTGATATATTTACAGAGTTTAGAGCTAAAATGAAATCAGCCTCTGACTGCTGGTTTTGGCTCGGGTAGGAGGCAGGCTAACACTACCCATACACTTCCAGTGTTTGAGCTAAGCTAATTACGGGCGATACGGCTCTATCTCCATGGTTACTGCACGCACAGTGGAAAGGACGGTGTCTCCATGCCCTTGTGTCCTCCCGACTTGATTACTGTAATGTCCTTTTTTCCGGCCTTCCCATCTCTACCACCAGGAGCCTTCAGCTTGTCCAGAATTCAGCTGCTAGACTTTTAACGAAAACAAGTAAATTTTATCACATAACACCGGTTTTAGCATCACTACATTGGCTGCCCATTCAGGCCAGAGCGGATTTTAAAGTTCTTCTTTTAACTTATAAAGCCTTGAATGGTCTTGCACCTCTGTACCTGTCTCAACTGCTCACTCCCTACACTCCGTCACGTCCTCTTCGTTCCCTTGGTTCAAACCTCCTGGTCGTTCCATCCATCAATAAAAAATCAGCTGGTGGCAGGGCCTTCTCCTACCGCGCTCCTTTTTTATTGAACGGCCTCCCACAAGATATTAGAAACGCCACATCCATCGCAATTTTTAAATCCCGTCTTAAAACGTATCTTTTTACCCAATACTTTGATTAAAACTAACTTATTTTAGCATTTTCCTCTGGTGTTTTACTATTGTTTTATTGACTGTCATTATTGTAAACAAACTTTTAACTGTTTTAGGGGCTGTGTCCACCAGACGCGTTTTCAGCGCTCTGGGCGTCTACTTTACATTCAAACCCTATTGAGTCGGCGCTCACAGCGCTCAGCGCCCTCGGCGGTAAAACGCCCTGGGCGCTTGCTTCTTTTTGTCGCGGCGCTCAGAGCGCTTCGAGTTGAAATCTGTTCAACTTTTAGAACAGCGCTACGCTCGTCAATGTCACTTTTCCCCGTACTGACCAATCAGAATCAAGAAGGGGCGGGACTTACGTTACCGACAGCAACACAACCGGAGACGTGGCTCGGTTTATATCAAGACCATCACTTGTATTGAAGGTCGGCCGACCTCAGGGTCCATGTCAAAAGCTGCTGCTAATGCTATTGTGTATTTCTGACACTCGTTGTAGTGTTTACATTAAACAAGGCCGGAACACGGAAGTGTCAGAGGACTCGTTTTGTAACCTAGCAACAGCTGCATTCTGACGAGGGAGAGAGAGAGCGCTAAGCGCTGGGAAAGCAGCGCTGAGAGCGCTGTCAGAGCTGAAAGCGCGTCCGGTGGACACGGCCCCTTATCCTTTTCCTCTGGTGTTTCTTCGAATGGTTTTTTATTTATCTGTTGTTAGTATTGTACTTGTTTTTATTGGAAAGTGTATTGAGACCATGTACCATGGTGATTTTGCACTTTAAATAATAAATTGATTGATTGATATCTGCTGGTCATGGACTCGGGAGTGAGGCAAGACACATAAAAAAAAAAAATGTTGGTGTATCCCTTTAAAAAATTTACAATGAAAAAGAGAGCCTTTTTTTTTTCCTTCAAGTGAATGCACCATGCTGTCATACTGCTCATCTACATCTGAGAGAAGCCATGACGGATCTGTTTGTGTGTTTATGTGTTGGATTGATTCCTCTGACCTCTGACCTCTGACCTGTGCAGGTGACGCTGGTGAGGAACTACACCCGCAGCTGCGTGAAGCGTGATTGGCTGAGAGGACGCTACAGCCACGTGAGGTCGGCGGAGGAGCTGAGCGGCCGCAGGATGACGCCGCTGGACGCAGAGACCTGGGGGGAGATCCTGCAGGCCGAGCTGGACCGATGACGGAGCGATGGTGGACTGATGGTGTCACACACGTGTTAAAAACTGTACATATGTATGTTATTTTATACTTTTTTTAAGAACAAACGATCATGGCGAGATGAAACGGGGCCGTTGTGAAGTGTTTGGTGTAAATAAGACTGGAGATAAGAGAATAAACCACTTGTTTGTGTCTTTTGTGGCAACACACACAGTCACAGTGTGTCCTTCAGGCTGCACACACACCTACACACACCTGTACACTGTGTTTAACCTTCCTCTGCTGCCGTCTCTTCTGTTAGAGTCGATTCTGACCTGAGTTTTAAAGGGATAGTTCAACATTTTGTCAAATTGTCCCCATCGCCATAATCCCTATAGTCATAGCAGTGGGTTCGTTACCTTTAATTGTCGGTGCAAGCTATTTTTTAGAACGGCGGAGCAGAGCTGCGAGCTGCTCAGAGCTACGCTAGAGGAGGAGGCTCATTATGGGATTTCTTGGTTTCCCTCATCATCAAACTCATCAAATACACAATCCAACAACTCCACAACGCTCTGGTGGACAAGTTGTGAGCTGCACATTCACCACGCTATGAGATAATAACACAACGTTACCAGACAGAGTTGTTTTAGAGGGAAATTCATGCACGTTGCCTTCAGGGACAGTTTTTCATTAACAGTCTCTGTATTTACGCTCTGCTCCGCCGTTCTAAAAATAACTTGCACCGACAATTAACAGGGTATCCGCGGGGTCTTAAAAAGTCTTAAAAAAGTCTAAAATTTGAAAATCTAAATTTTAGGCCTTAAAATGTCTTCAATTTGTTGAATTATTGTGTTCAAGTCTTAAATAATTTTAGACAGGTCTTAAATTTTCTCCTCCTCCTCTACATTTTCCTCCTTTTCCCTTCCTCTCTTCCTCCTTCTTCCTCCTCATCCTCCTCTACCTTTTTCTCCTTTCCATTCCTCTTCCTCCTTTTCCTTCTTCTTCCTCCTCCTCTACTTTCTACCGTCAATAATCAATTATATTTAATCAATAAAACATAAGGAAACAGAATGTCATGAACACGGATCGATCACTCATGAAAACATTTGGATGGTTGGTTGGTTCCGCTTTTATTGTGAAGGCTGTAACCGGAAGTGTGTGTATGTGTGTAGCTTGACTCCGCAGCATCACCGCATCCTTCCTCCTTTTCCTTCTTCTTCCTCCTCCTCTACTTTACTACCGTCAATAATCAATTCATTCATTCATTCTAGGGTCACGGGTTCAATAATCAAAATAAATCATAAGGAAACAGAATTCTGTGAGAGAGAAACGTCATGAACACGGATCGATCACAAAATTTGGATGGTTGGTTGGTTCTGCTTTTATTGTGAAGGCTGTAACCGGAATGTGTGAATAGCTTGACTGTGTGCAGCATCACCGCATCCTTCCTCCTTCTTCCTCCTCTACCTTTCCTCCTTTTTCCTCCTTCTCATTTACCTTTTTCTCCTTTTCCCTCCTCCTCCTCTTCCTCCTTTTCCTTCTTCTTCCTCCTCCTCTACTTTCTACCGTCAATAATCAATTATTTAATCAATAAAACATAAGGAAACAGAATTCTGTGAGAGAGAGAAACCTGAAGCTGTGAAATGTTGAAGTGTCATGAACACAGATAGATAGATAGATAGATAGATAGATAGATAGATAGATAGATAGATAGATAGATAGATAGATAGATAGATAGAAATTTGTCTTTGACAGGGCTCATCACTTAAAGCAGATATCAGTGGAATGTTTTTGTTAATATAAGTCCTAAATAGTCCTATTTTCCGTCAGCAATCACTTACATGAAGTATTTCAGCCTAAACACGAGTCTCTCCGTCACTCTGCTCTGCTGTAACCCGAGGAGAAAATTTTCCTTGTGGGATACAAGTGTTATCCAATGAGGGGAGAGAACGGCATGAAGGGCTGTGTGTGCAGCCAAGGGATGCGCGTGAATGTGGTGACGTAGCACGAGGACCAATTGATGCCTGACAAGGGCGGGGGCTGCTAACTCATGGTGCGTTCAAGGAAACTCGTACTTTGTGTTTTTCCTTCCTGTGAAGTCATACCAGTTCGATCTGGTACGAGTTCACGGGTCGGAAGTTACGAGTGGCCGTTATAGGGAACTTTCACAGACAACAGGACGGTAAAAACACGAGCTACGGGTTACCTGGAACGCTACCAAGTCGTAGTTGTGACTTGAAGCTGTAACTTACGGTTTCAAAAGCCTGCCTTGAACACAGCATTAGCCGAAACGGCCGTGCCACTGATATCTGCTTTACATATCGATCGATCACTCATGAAAACATTTGGATGGTTGGTTGGTTCCGCTTTTATTTTGAAGGCTGTAACCGGAAGTGTATGTATGTGTGCAGCTTGACTCCGCAGCATCACCGCATCCTTCCTCCTTTTCCTTTTCCCTCCTCCTCCTCTACCTTTTCCTCCTTTTCCCTTCATCTCTTCCCCCTTTTCCTTTTCCTTCCTCCTCCTCCTCTTCCTTCTTTCTCCTTTTCCTTCTTCTTCCTCCTCTACTTTCCTACCGTCAATAATCAATTATTTAATCAATAAAACATAAGGAAACAGAATTCTGTGAGAGAGAGAAACCTGAAGCTGTAAAATGTTGAAGTGTCATGAACACGGATAGATAGATAGATAGATAGATAGATAGATAGATAGATAGATAGATAGATAGATACCGTAGATAGATAGATAGATAGATAGATAGATAGATAGATAGATAGATAGATAGATAGATAGATAGATAGATAGATAGAAAGAAATTTGTCTTTGACAGGGCTCATCACTTTACATGGGTCCTACACTCAATATCGATCGATCACTCATGAAAAAATTTGGATGTAGGCTATTGCAGCTTTCCCTGTCCAGTTCTTATTCTTATTAATCCTGCCTGAATTTTTGTTTATTTACGTTTGTTTATTTAGTTATTTATCTCTAATTACTACTGTTATTTTTATTGTTTTCCTTCTGTTATGATTTCTGTCCATTAAATGGTTAAGGTCCGAAGGGTGGGTGGGGGGTATATTTGACATAACTTTTGATCTCACTACTGCAAATGAAAAAGAAAATATAAAATATAAATAAAAACATTTGATCACAAAAAAAAAGAAAACATTTGGATGGTTGGTTGGTTCCGCTTTTATTGTGAAGGCTGTAACCGGAAGTGTAGCCTATATATGTGTGCAGCTTGACTCCGCAGCATCACCGCATCCTTCCTTCCTCCTTTTCCCTCCTCCTTCTTCTCTACCTTTTCCTCCTTCTCCCCCCTCCTCTTCCTCCTTTTCCTTCTTCTTCCACCTCCTCCACTACCTTTTCCTCCTGTTCCCTCCTCCTCATCTTCCTCCTTTTCCTTCTTCCACCTCCTCCTTTACCTTTTCCTTCTTCTTCCTCCTCCTCTACTTTTGTACCATCAATAATAAATTATTTAACCCTCAATAAAATAAAACATAAGGAAACAGAACTCTGTGAGAAAGAATTAAACCTGAAGCTGTAAAATGTCATGAACACGGATCGATCACTCCTGAAAACATTTGGATGGTTCCGCTTTTATTTTGAAGGGAAGGCTGTAACCGGAAGTGTGTGTATATGTGCAGCTTGACTCCGCAGCATCACCGCATCCTTCCTCCTTTTCCTTTTCCTCCTCCTCCTACTTTTTCCTCCTTTTCCCTTCCTCTCTTCCTCCTTCTTCCTCCTCCTCCTCTTCCTTCCTCCTCCTCTTCCTCTTCCTTCTTCCTCCTCTCCCTTTCCCTCCTTTTCCCTCCTCCTCCTCCTCTACCTTTTTTCTCCTTTTCCTTCCTCCTCCTCTTCCTCCTTTTCCTTCTTCTTCCTCCTCCTCCTTTACCTTTTCCTTCCTCCTCCTCTTCCTCCTTTTCCTTCTTCTTCCTCCTCCTCCTTTACCTTTTCCTCCTTTTCCTTCCTCCTCCTCTTCCTCCTTTTCCTTCTTCTTCCTCCTCCTCTACTTTCCTACCATCAATAAAACATAAGGAAACAGAACCTGAAGCTGTAAAATGTTGAAGTGTCATGAACACGGATAGATAGATAGATAGATAGATAGATAGATAGATAGATAGATAGATAGATAGATAGATAGATAGATAGATAGATAGATAGATAGATAGATATGTCTTTGTGTATGTCTTTTTCTCTCTCTCCTTCTTAAATCTGTTTTAACATGTCTGTTGTTGTTGATATGGACCGCTTGTTGTGTCTGCAATAAAGATTAATAATAATAATAATAATAGATAGATAGATAGATAGATAGATAGATAGATAGATAGATAGATAGATAGATAGATAGATAGTCTGCCCCAAAGGATAGCAGAAATGTGTCTTTGACAGGGCTCATCACTTTACATCCTACACTCAATATCGATCGATCACTTATGAAAACATTTGGATGGTTGGTTGGTTCTGCTTTTATTGTGAAGGCTGTAACCGGAAGTGTGTGTGTGTGTGTAGCTTGACTCCGCAGCATCACCGCATCCTTCCTCCTTTTCCTTCTTCCTCTCTTCCTCCTTTTCCTTCTTCTTCCTCCTCCTCTACTTTCTACCCTCAATAATCAATTCATTCATTAATTCTAGATAGATAGATAGGTAGGTAGATAGATAGATAGATAGATAGATAGATAGATAGATAGATAGATAGATAGACAGACATTTATCTTTGACAGGGCTCATCACTCAATATCGATCGATCACTCCTGAAAACATTTGGATGGTTGGTTGGTTCCGCTTTTATTTTGAAGGCTGTAACCGGAAGTGTGTGTGTGCAGCTTGACTCCGCAGCATCACGGCATCCTTCCTCCTCCTCCTCCTCCTGCTCCTCTCCTCCCAGAGCGCTGAGCCTCAACACCAACAACCATGGACGACGTCCCCCCTCTCATCAGCATCGCCATCGCGCTGCGCATCCAGCCCAACGAGGGTCCGGTCTTCTTCAAGGTGGACGGGAGCCGCTTCGGACAGACCCGCACCATCAAGCTGCTCACCGGATCCAAGTACAAGATCGAGGTGGTGATGAAGCCCGGGACCGTGGAGGCCACGTAAGGACCGGAGGGGAGGGGGAGGGATGGGAGGAGGGGGGGTCTGGGTCTGGGTCTGGGGGTCGGTGGTTCGGTGAGGGAGGGGGGTTTAGAGGGTTTAGGGGGTTTGGTGTGGATCTAGAAGCAGCAGAGGAGCAGCCAGGCCTCTTCCTCCTCCCCTCTCCTCCTCCACCTGACACCGCCTCAATAATTAAACACGAGGAGGTTTTTCTCTCTCTCTCTCTCTCTCTCTCTCTCTCTCTCTCTCTCTCTCTCTCTGGATCGGTTTCAGTGACGTCACCGAGTCCGATCGATCAGCTGATCAGGTCCAATTAAATAAATACATAAATAAATGATCGATAAAGTCTGTATAGGCCTAATGATGACGTTGACGCGTCAGAAGAGGAGGGAGGGGGGAGCTGGGCCACGTGCCCGGCGTCAGGTGTGTCAGATCCAGGTGTGGTCTAGTGTCCAGATGTTAATACAGATGTTAATGATGTTAAAACAGATGTTAATGTAGATATTAATTCAGATATTAATACAGATGTTTTGTTAATACAGATGTTAGTGTAGATATCAATACAGATGTTAATACTGCTATTAACAACTGTATTATCATCTGTATTAATACAGATGATAATACAGTTGTCAATGCAGATATTGATACAGATGTTAATACACATGTTGATACACATGTTAGTGACAATATCAATACATGTTAATACTGATATTAATACAGATGGTAATACAGCTGTTAATGCAGATACAGATGTTATGTTAATACAGATGTTAATGCAGATATTGATACAGATGTAATGCAGATATTAATACAGATATTAATACAGATGTTAATACAGATGTTTTGTTTTTTATTTAACCTTTATTTAACCAGGCAGAATCAACTAAGAACAAGTTCTTATTTACAATGATGTTAATACAGATGTTAATACAGTTGTTAATGCAGATATTAATACAGATGTACAGTTGTATAATGCAGATACACAGATGTTATGTTAATACAGTTGTTAACATGTGTCTCTGGATTATAAAACACAAAAAAGAATATAAATGTTTTTTTTAAACATTTTTTTTTAGTAGGTTTTGTATCTCCGTTGACCAGAATCTCTTTATCATTAAATTTATAAAAATTGCAATTAACCTACTTCTTTTCCTGACTACTTTAATCAAAACAATACAAAAGTCTGAAAAAATAGGCCTACATCAATTATTTACCAAATAGTTGATCATGTCCCTCAGTTGTGTCCAACCCCATAAAACATACCAGTTCCCCCATCTTAGAAAAATAATGGGTCAGTCCAACATAAAGAAAGTGTTAAACATCTTTTTTTACATATATTTCATAGTTTTATAGTGAGATCGTCACATCGTCAAACTCAACCTCTCAACTCCTTTATAGAAATAAATGATAGCAAACACCTGTTCGGGAAAAAAAACTAACAATAGTGTGGAAAAATATTATAATTCGTAAAGTCATGTGATGCTACACGACGTCTTGGATAATTATGGATTTTTAATCTTCACATTGAACCCTGTCACAAACTCTGTCCTGTCCCTGTCGCCATAGCACCATGAACATCGGCGGCATCGTCTTCCCCCTGGAGCAGCAGTCCAGAGACCAGGACTCGGTGGTCTACCACGGCCAGTACGACACCGAGGGCGTCCCGCACACCAAGAGCGGCGACCGGCAGCCGGTGCAGGTCAGCATGGAGGTGAGTGGGGTATATAACGTACTACCCTTTAACAGGTGAGGCCCATGCAGAGACTGTTGATGAAAAACTGTCCCTGAAGGCAACGTGCATCAGCTGGTTTTTGCATGAATTTACCTCTAAAACAGCTCTGGGATCATGGGGATTTCTCATGGTTTCCCTCATCAAACTCATCAAATACACAATCCAACAACTCCACAACGCTCTGGTGGACAAGTTGTGAGCTGCACATTCACCACGCTATGAGATAATAACACAACGTTACCACACAGAGTTGTTTTGGAGGGAAATTCATGCAAAACCAGCTGATGCGCGTTGCCTTCAGGGACAGTTTTTCATCATCAGTCTCTGTATTTCCCTCTACAACAACTCTGTGTGGTAACGTTGTGTTATTATCTCATAGCGTGGTGAATGTGCAGCTCACAACTTGTCCACCAGAGCGTTGTGGAGTTGTTGGATTGTGTATTTGATGAGTTTGATGAGGGAAACCAAGAAATCCCATAATGAGCCTCCGTAGCGTAGCTCTGAGCAGCTCACGGCTCTGCTCCGCCGTTCTAAAAACAGCTTGCACCGACAATTAAAGGTAACAAACCTACTGCTATGACTATAGGGATTATTATTACCCTTGCGGAAAATGCAAAGGTCATAGGCATTAATGATGCCAGTAAAGCAAGATGAAGACATATACTGTTAACCAGTGGTTCTCAACGTGGGGTCCGGGGACCCCCAGGGGTCCTTGAGAGGGTTCAAGGGGGTCCCCAACTTTTTCTTGATATTTTACAATTTTTTCTAGAATTATTAAACGTTTTTTTTTTTTTTTTTTTGGAAAATTCTTTTTCTATTTTTTGAAATTTAACCACTTTTTCTAGATTTTGTTTTTAAACTTTTTTTTTTCGAGAAGATTTTACCAATTTTTTTTCTAGAAGTTTTTTTACTTATTTTTTGAGAATTTTACCACTTCTTTCTAGAAATGTTTTGGGAGAAATTGTACCACTTCTTTTTTTTTTCCAGAAATGTATAATATTTCCAAAAATTCACACCATTGGCCCTAATTTGAATTTACAAAACTTTATTCTTTATAATCCAGGACTACAGATGGAAATTAGCGGCTCCGCTAAATCTGGTGCAGCCATCTTTTTAATGTCACTGCACACTGTCCTTTTTAAATAAATAAATTAAATAAATAAATTCAGTCTCGGAACAAATATTTGTGTATTTCTGGTGTTTGCTTCAAAGTTTTGTCCAATGGGGGTCCATGGTCCAATTTGTGTCAATTAGGGGTCCTTGATGTAAAAAAGCTTGAGAACCAGTGCTGTAAACAGTGTGTAACTAACTGGTCACATGGCAGACTGACTCACTTCCTGTTTCCTGTTTCCTGTCCAGTTCAACAAGGCGGGGACGTTTGAGACGGTGTGGCAGGCCAAGTACTACAACTACTACAAGAGGGAGCACTGCCAGTTCGGCAACAAGTTCAGCAGCATCGAGTACGAGTGCAAACCCAACGAGACCCGGACCCTGATGTGGATCAACAAGGAGGCCTTCAACTGACCCGGCCCCCCGGCAGAGGACGCCAGCGGCACCAGGACTTTGACCATCAGCATCACGGGGACAAGACGGGGAGGGGGGACAGATGTCAGCTATGCTGGTCTTTACAGGGGCGTCGCTTTGAAGGGATAGTTCACCCAAAATTTAAATTTCTTACTCATTATCTCCTCCCCCTCATGTGGACTAAGGGCTGGGAGAAGTTTCAGAGTCCTCCGTGGCTTCTCTGAGTTACAGGGGGTCTCGGCGTAGCAGTGCATGTCCATATAACGGTTGCAAATGGATACCAACTGTCTTCATAACAAAAAGACACACCAAAAAACATCCAAACACCTCCATAGTGCTCGTATGTAATGTCCGTCTTGTATTGAAGCCCTGAAATGCGAAATTGTCCAGAAAAAAATTAAATAAGTCTATATTTCAAGCTTGTTTGTAGCGGAAGCTCCTCTTTCCGGTTCGTCAAATTTGGACGAACCAGAGTCTGTCCTCTTCCCAGTTCGTCCAAATTTGACGAACCGGGAAGAGGAGCTTCGAGAAGCTTGAAATACAGACTTATTAAATTTTTTTCGGGACAATTTTCGCATTTTGGGGCTTCAATAGAAGAGGGACATTACATACGAGCAGCATGGAGGTATTTGGATGTTTTTTGTTGTGTCTTTTTGTTACGAAGACAGTTGGTATCCATTTGCAACCGTCATAATATGGACATGCACTGCTACGCCGAGACCCCCTGTAACTCAGAGAAGCCACGGAGGACTCTGAAACTTCTCCCAGCCCTTAGTCCACATGAGGGGGAGGAGATAATGAGTGAAATTTCAATTTTGGATGAACTATCCCTTTAAAGCTGCACTCTGCAACGCTGCTTTCTCAGAGGGAAGGGAAACGGTCAACACACGTAGGTCGTGTTCAGAAATCCTACACAAGAAGACCGGTCAGTGAACTGCACACGGTGCGTTCACAGCTGGTTCAACGGGACAGAAAAGACAAAAGAGTCTCGGACCGTCACCTCCGACCCCTCCAGCGGTCGACGGGTATCTCACCGTTAACATGCAGGTGTTTCATGGTTTTACTGGTGCGAGAGCTGAGAGCAGCTCCGATGGAGAGCGTAGCTTTAAAGCCGGGGTGGGCGGGGCCACGGGACACTCGTTACGTTACAGACGTCCTCCCTTAACGATCCATAGCTACTCACGTCTAGTCCAGGTGTCCTTTACATCATCTACAATATGTCCAAACATCCTGTCAAACAGAATCAGGTTCAACTTTAACAATGAAAGGAAAATAAACTCAACACAAAACAGGAAGTAAATAAAACCACGGTTGAGAAAATAAAAGCTGATGAAGGATTATGGAGGTGTCTTTATTATTCAATTAATAAAAACAAAAAAACTGTTGATTTGGGGGGGAAAAAAAGGTATTTTCAATCAAAACAAATTTCATTTCAATCAAAAAAAAAAGTGTTTGACTGCAAAAAAAAAAATTTAGACCCAAAAAATTGTGTTTGAACCCTTTTTTTCTTTGATTGAAAAGGTTCTTTGATTGAAGTGAGTTATTATTTGATTGAAAATATCTTTTTTGTTTCTTTAACCTTTATGGTAAACCCTCATTTCCAGTGACGTCGAGAGCACATCAAGTCAAAACAACAGTCACATAACAGTTGCATTAATCCATAATAATACACATCCAACAGTAGTTTAAATTTAAATTTGATTGAATAATAAAGACACAAATGTAGGCTGCCTCCATAAAGGATCAAATCAAAACTGTGACTCAAAGCTGAAGAATAAAAATACATGAGAAGCACCAGAGTGAGGCGATGAGTTTAGCATAGCTTAGTTTAGCTTAGCTCAACGACTGGCAACAAAGAGAAGAGGAAGTTCAACATAATGAAAACCATCAAAACTAATCCTCTAATTGTTTTTACCCAAAGTCTCAGCAGAGTGAGAGGATCAAACACTAAAACGTCCATGTTTAAATTAACTTTATGGATAAAACAACTCTAAGAACAGAGAGTTGTTGAGTCACAATGGAACGACAAACCAGTAAAACACAAAAACGTCAAATCACATGAAAACAAAGCGAGTTTTAGAGACGGTTACGCTGCTGAGGCTAACTGTTAGCATGGGTTAGCTAGCCTACCATCTAACAGAGTAGGCTAATTAAGACAAAGCTAGCAGACGTAGCTTCAATGCTAACTGCTGCTAAAGCTACACAGTCACTTTTAATCTGTATTTCAGCTGCAGAGTGGAACTGTTCCTTTGTGTTTGTTTGTGATGAAGCTAGGCTAACAGTCGTTGTGCTATGCTAGGCTAACCACCAAACAGCTAGCTAGGCGTCTGTGCCTGAACTTGAAATCTGTGTAGATATTTATATTATAATATTAAGAAATGAAACCAGTTGTTGCCCCCTTAGACCCAGACCCAGATGTTCCTTTAACGAGTCTGAGCGACTTCCTTCAATAACTAAATAACGACCTAAACCACAGATAGCGCCCCAGTTAGCATGATGCTAACAGAAGACCAGGATGGAAGACACCTGTGGACAGAGGACGGATTTTACCTTATTTATTGACTGTGTGTGTGTGTCTGTGTATGTGTGTGTGAGGATGATGAAAGTGTGAACATTTAAATGTGATATTTTTGACTTTTTTTTTTAATCATTTAATGGAAAAATCCAGTTGAACTCAATTAGCTAATTGGTGAAGTGGGCTATTGTTTTTGAGCTCAAACTGTGACAAACTGGGATTTTCCTTTAAATGATAAAGCTGCTCCAGAGCGATGGATATAACATGTAGTAGCTAGATATTATTATATAACATATAATATGTTATATCTATTGCTCTGAGCTGCTCTTATTCTGTGTTTATCCAGAACGAAGCCATATGTTTGGATTCAAACCGACTGTGCATCCTGTAGCTCCACATCTAGCAGCCTAGCCTAACACTCTGAAATATTAATCAAACAAAAAAGCAGGAAGTAGCTACAGCTTTAGAGGATCAAACCACATCAGGTGGCGTTCAGGGTCAGTTTGAATCTTTTCATGTGCACAGTAGCCGGTATGAACCATGTTTTCGTGCTCGACGTCTGGGATTCACTTTGCCAAACAACACGCTCAGTTTGTTTTGTTGTTTTCTCTCAGTGCTGAAACCTTGATGTTTTGTTAACGTGTTGGACTGAAGGGGAATAAAGTGTCTTTGTGAATAAACCTGTAGACAGAACCAATGAACGCTCACCTGTGCTGTTGTCATTGTAAACCTATACAGTTGTGTCTACCAGATCATAATTATGATGTATTAAAGGGATAGTATGATTTTTTTTAAAGTGGGGTTGTGTGATCTACAAATAGCCCCTAAGTATTTTAAATGCAGTAGAAGACTCTCTACACTCCTCCTGTTAGCAACGCCAGCCCATAATAGCCCTGCCCAGAGATTTACAACATACAGTGTTGTGAACAGACCCAAAGAAACGGCCTATTTTCGCGGCTTAAAAGAGGTTTTACCTGAAAAAAAAAGACACAGACACAGTTCCATTGTTCGCTATAATATAATTTTTTCCAGCCTTTCAAAGTGCAGAAAAAACACAGTTTTTATTTGGACCTAACCAACTCACGTATCCCTCCGCCCAGGGTT
>NC_140907.1:37600840-37714725 GCF_045865225.1 Trachurus japonicus
TTAAACTCTAGACAAATTATTTTCTCCAGTTTTGTAGCCACACTTGTCTTCTGGCTAAAATTCTGGTCAAAAATGCAAAGAGACTTAGATAATAATTTAAAATATTTTTTAAATGCAGCCAGGGAGCTTTCTGCACATCATCAGATTACAATGGCAACATGCTTATGTCTGTGCTCTCTGTGGCGAAGTGGCAGAGTAAAGGTTTAGTGATCATGAGGTTGTGGGTTCCATTCCTGGTCCAAATCTTGCCTCATCAACAATTATAGTGAATTATTTCCCCAGTCGTCCTCTGTTGACTTCTGATAACTTGCTTCATGTTGAAACTGCTGCTCTCAGCCTGAAATTCACAGAAATTTTCATTCTAAGTCTTACTTGGTGTGGCTAATTTCTGCACTTTCCTTACCTTTTCTTTTTTAAGCAGGAGCCAGTGATCCTCTTATTAAAGGTTATCTCTGCCACTCATATACTGTCTCTGCCTGTAGCCTAGTGGTTAGCTTGCTGAGCTGGAGACGTGAAGGTTACTGGTTCAAATCTTGCCTCAATAACAATTATAGTGAATTATTTTCCCAGTCGTCCTCTGTTGACTTCTGATAACTTGCTTCATGTTGAAACTGCTGCTCTCAGCCTGAAATTCACAGAAATTTTCATTCTAAGTCACTCAAGCTTGACTCTCAAGCTTTCTTGATGTCAGAGTGAGACAGAGTGCAGCTCATCAACAGACAACAGTCTCTGCAACTGTGTGTGCACCGTGGCCTAGAGGCAGAGTGGAAGTCTACTGACCATGAGGTTGTGGGTTCGATTCCGACCTTGGTCAAACATTTGTATGGTGATCACTGCTTGCACTATTTGCTAATTCTGCAACAGCATTCAGGTGCTGTCAGCAGTCACACCATTTCCATTCTTGGAAATGCCTTTTCTAGTTAGTGTGACTGCTGAAGTCACACTATTGTTCTTCTGTTTGGCCATTTTCTTCCGCCTTTTTACGGTCTTCTTGTAGTCCTTCATACTTTGTGCTATTTCAACAATTCATATATCAAAACGTGCAGCTTCTTTTGAACTTTATCGGCATTACTTTTCTCTTTTTAACTATTTATACTTTTTCAAATATTTAACTTTTTCAGATTTTTTTCAGCTTTATAATGTGTGTGTATTGCGTCTAACGAGCAGAGCTAGAGTGTAGAGAGGCAAAAAAACATTCTAGAGTTTTTCTGGCTAAACTGTCAGCATGGCCACAAATTAAACTCTAGACAAATTATTTTCTCCAGTTTTGTAGCCACACTTGTCTTCTGGCGAAAATTCTGGTCAAAAATGCAAAGAGACTTAGATAATAATTTTAAATATTTTTTAAATGCAGCCAGGGAGCTCTCTGCACATCATCACATTACAATGGCAACAAGCTTATGTCTGTGCTCTCTGTGGCGAAGTGGCAGAGTAAAGGTTTAGTGATCATGAGGTTGTGGGTTCGATTACTGGTCCAAATCTTGCCTCAACAACAATTATAGTGAATTATTTTCCCAGTCGTCCTCTGTTGACTTCTGATAACTTGCTTCATGTTGAAACTGCTGCTCTCAGCCTGAAATTCACAGAAATTTTCATTGTAAGTCTTACTTGGTGTGGCTAATTTCTGCACTTTCCTTACCTTTTTTTTTTAAGCAGGAGCCAGTGATCCTCTTATTAAAGGTTTTCTTTGCCACTCACATACTGTCTCTGCCTGTAGCCTTGTGGTTAGCTTGCTGAGCTGGAGACCTGAAGGTTACTGGTTCAAATCTTGCCTCAATAACAATTATAGTGAATTATTTTCCCAGTCGTCCTCTGTTGACTTCTGATAACTTGCTTCATGTTGAAACTGCTGCTCTCAGCCTGAAATTCACAGAAATTTTCATTCTAAGTCTTACTTGGTGTGGCTAATTTCTGCACTTTCCTTACCTTTTTTTAAGCAGGAGCCAGTGATCCTCTTATTAAAGGTTTTCTTTGCCACTCACATACTGTCTCTGCCTGTAGCCTAGTGGTTAGCTTGCTGAGCTGGAGACCTGAAGGTTACTGGTTCAAATCTTGCCTCAATAACAATTATTCACAGAAATTTTCATTCTAAGTCATTCAAGCTTGACTCTCAAGCTTTCTTGATGTCAGAGTGAGACAGAGTGCAGCTCATCAACAGACAACAGTCTCTGCAACTGTGTGTGCACTGTGGCCTAGAGGCAGAGTGGAAGTCTATTGACCATGAGGTTGTGGGTTCGAGTCCGACCTTGGTCAAACACTTGTATGGTGATCACTGCTTGCACTATTTGCTAATTCTGCAACAGCGTTCAGCTGCTGTCAGCAGTCACACCATTTCCATTCTTGGAAATGCCCTTTCTAGTTAGTGTGACTGCTGAAGCAGTCACACTATTGTTCTTCTGTTTGGCCATTTTCTTCCGCCTTTTTACGGTCTTCTTCTAGTCCTTCATACTTTGTGCTATTTCAACAATTCATATATCAAAACGTGCAGCTTTTTCTGGACTTTATCGGCATTACTTTTCTCTTTTTAACTCTTTATACTTTTTAAAATATTTAACTTTTTCTGATTTTTTTTCAGCTTTATAATGTGTGTGTGTTGCGTCTAACGAGCAGAGCCAGAGTGGTGTCAGAGTGGAGAGAGGCAAAAAAACATTCTAGAGTTTTTCTGGCTAAACTGTCAGCACGGCCACAAATTAAACTCTAGACAAATTATTTTCTCCAGTTTTGTAGCCACACTTGTCTTCTGGCTAAAATTCTGGTCAAAAATGCAAAGAGACTTAGATAATAATTTTAAATATTTTTTTAAATGCAGCCAGGGAGCTCTCTGCTCTCATTCAGCTCAATGTATTTTTTTCACAGCAGCAGGAGAAGGAGCTCAACTTTGTAACTTGCTGTTAAGTGCTTTTTAATTCATTTTAATTCACCAAAAAATAGTCACAGGTCACAAAAAAGTCCTCTTCTTGCTTGGTGTGGCTAATTTATACTAATTTCTCTTTATTTTAAGAATCATTGAAAAATCTCACATTCATCAAAGTCTCAACCTCTCTTCACCACAACTCCACTGTAGTGTAGGGGTTAGGGTAACTGCTTCCCAACCCCAAGGTCACTGGTTCGAATCCAAGGGAAGAACTCTTGTTATGTTATGTTGAATTCTGCTCTCCTCCCCCGCCTTCAATTGGTTACAGGTGTTTGTTAGCTCCTTGATTACTCATACCAGTTTGCAGCACATCATCACATTACAATGAATGACAACAGTCTTGTAAGCAGTGTGCTCTCTGTAGCCGAGTGGCAGAGTAAAGGTTTAGTGATCATATGGTCATGGGTTCGATTCCTGCCTCAGTCATTTCACATCATTGCTTGACTTTTGATTCCAATTATTCAGCTGTCATTGGACAGTCTTTGATTCCTCATAGTATAAAGCTCATTGTAAACTCAGGTTTCTCTGTGGCCATATGGTTAGTGTGTTAGGTGTTGTGCTATTTCAACAATTCATATATCAAAACGTGCAGCTTTTTTTGAACTTTATCGGCATTACTTTTCTCTTTTTAACTATTTATACTTTTTAAAATATTTAACTTTTTCTGCCACGATTCCTTACTTTTTTTTTTAAGCAGAAGCCAGTGATCCTCTTATCAAAGGTTTTCTTTACCCCTCACATACTGTCTCTGTCTGTAGCCTGGTGGTTAGCTTGCTGGTCTGGAGACCTGAAGGTTGCTGGTTCAAATCTTGCCTCAACAACAATTATAGTGAATTATTTTCCCAGTCGTCCTCTGTTGACTTCTGATAACTTGCTTCATGTTGAAACTGCTGCTCTCAGCCTGAAATTCACAGAAATTTTCATTCTAAGTCATTCAAGCTTGACTCTCAAGCTTTCTTGATGTTAATTGTGTGTGCACCGTGGCCTAGAGGCAGAGTGGATCACTGCTTGCACTATTTGCTAATTCTGCAACAGCGTTCAGTTGCTGTCAGCAGTCACACCATTTCCATTCTTGGAAATGCTTTTTCTAGTTATTTTTCCACTTCCGGCCAGACTTCGATTCGCTACTAGTCCTGCAACTCGAAGAGTTGCAGGACATATAATATATCAAAACGTGCGTCTTGATCGGGATCGGTGTGCTATTACTTTTCTCAACAGTTTACGAATTTTTCGCGACGTAGTCGCGAAAAACTGCGCAAAAATTTTGCATGTAAGTCAATGGGACGGGCGGAAAAAAAAAGAGCGAAAAAGACCAATCATTGGAGTTTAACAAACGTCTACTGCTCAGGCATACTTTCACCTAGAGACTCCATTTAAACTTTAAACAGTAGACACAAGTCTTGTGTATTGTCGTATTACTCCACGTTTTGATAGGTCATATAGTTTTGATCAATCCCTGATCAATGACCATGATCATTTTTGGAGAAATTATGAGTTTATAATGGGTGTGTATTGCATGGAATGTTCGTGTCAGAGTGCGTGACATCATCGGTTAGAGTGGGAGAGAGTGAAGAAACATTCTGTATTTTTTCTGGATAAACTGTCAGCACGGCCACAATTTACACTCTACATACATAATTTTTTCAGAATTTGTAAGACAAACTTGTTATCTCTCATGTCATGTGCTCAAAATATCAGAGAGACTTACAGAATTGACAGAATCAGCCTCTGAGTGCGGCCACGTCTGTCTCTGCTCCTCATTGAGTCCAATACAAATATTTTCTGAGAGGAGCAGAACGGCCTGATGTTTTAAAACTGCCAGCGTCGCCAAAATATTTACTGTAGAAACACCAAATCGTACCGAAATTTTCAGTAAGTCCTTAGAGCAACGTTGATCTGTGTTTTGTTCTGATAGGAGTTACCGTTTTGTCACGCTAAGCCTAAATGTGAGACCGGTTTAGAGGCAGAAAATGGCTCTTTTTCTCCACGTTTCTGTCTGTCTCAGCCTGCGGGGGCCCCTATCGCCGTGGTAACCTCTTTGATCCTCAGGCCACAGCTCGTTACCTTCATAAACAATCCACCTGGCGCTCGTTTAAATGTTTACAAACACAGACACAGCTAAATCAGACTGACACAGGATGCAGCTACTAACTAACTATGTGTCAAGTCAGTCACACACACACACAGACTCTAGAGCCAGCTTCATGTGATTACAGTTACACACACACACACACACACACACACACACACACATACACACACACACACACCTACACACACACACACAGTTAACCTAATGTGGTTACAGCTCCTCCATATCAGTGCTTATAGAAAGATGATCATGTGTCTGTCTGATCAGCTCTGTCTTGACCTTAAGATCGTGGGTTTGATTCCCATGTTGACAGAGATGGCACAACCCGCAGTAGCTCCCGTGGCCCATTCAAAATTTCCCGAGAGGAAATTTTCTAGTTCACTATAATTGTTGTTGAGGCAAGATCTGAACCAGCAACCTTCATGTCTCCAGACCAGCAAGCTAACCACTAGGCTACAGACAGAGACAGTATTTGAGGGGCAAAGAAAACCTTTGATAAGAGGATCACTGGCTTCTGCTTAAAAAAAAAAGTAAGGAAAGTGCAGAAATTAACCACAACAAGTAAGTAGAGGACACTTTTGTGAAAATAGTGCAAGCAGTGATGACCATACAAATGGTTGACTAAGGTAGGAATTGAACCGACAATCTCATGGTCAGAAGACTTTGACTTTGCCTCTAGGCCACAGTGTACACACTGTTGCAAAGACTGTTGTCTGTTGATGAGCTGCACTCTGTCTCACTCTGAAGTTAACGAGCTGCACCTATTTGAAACACACTGTGTCAACACCAAGAAAGCTTGAGAGTCAAGCTTGAATGACTTAGAATGAAAATGTCTGTGAATTTCAGGCTGAGAGCAGCAGTTTCAACATGAAGCAAGTTATCAGAAGTCAACAGAGGACGACTGGGAAAATAATTCACTATAATTGTTATTGAGGCAAGATTTGAACCAGTAACCTTCAGGTCTCCAGCTCAACAAGCTAACCACTAGGCTACAGGCAGAGACAGTATGTGAGGGGCAAGAAAACCTTTAATAAGAGGATCACTGGCTCCTGCTTAAAAAAAAAGGTAAGGAAAGTGCAGAAATTAGCCACACCAAGAAAGAAGAGGACTTTTTTGTGACCTGTGACTATTTTTTGGTGAATTAAAATGATTTAAAAAGCACTTAACAGCAAGTTACAAACTGTGGCACTAGCAATTAATGCATCTCTTAAAGCAGATATCATCGGCACGGCCGTTTCGGCTAATGCTGTGTTCAAGGCAGGCTTTTGAAACCGTAAGTTACAGCTTCAAGTCACAACTACGACTTGGTAGCGTTCCAGGTAACCCGTAGCTCGTGTTTTTACCGTCCTGTTGTCTGTGAAAGTTCCCTATAACGGCCACTCGTAACTTCCGACCCGTGAACTCGTACCAGATCGAACTGGTATGACTTCACAGGAAGGAAAAACACAAAGTACGAGTTTCCTTGAACGCACCATGAGTTAGCAGCCCCCGCCCTTGTCAGGCATCAATTGGTCCTCGTGCTACGTCACCACATTCACGCGCATCCCTTGGCTGCACACACAGCCCTTCATGCCGTTCTCTCCCCTCATTGGATAACACTTGTATCCCACAAGGAAAATTTTCTCCTCGGGTTACAGCAGAGCAGAGTGACGGAGAGACTCGTGTTTAGGCTGAAATACTTCATGTAAGTGATTGCTGACGGAAAATAGGACTATTTAGGACTTATATTAACAAAAACATTCCACTGATATCTGCTTTAACGACCACCTGTAACCAATTGAGGGTGATGGAGGGGAGCAGAATTCATAACAAGAGTGCTCAACCTGGATTTGAACCAGTGACCTTGGGGTTGGCAAGCAGCAACCCTAACCACTACACTAGAGTCGAGTTGGGGAGATGAGAGGTTGAGACTTTGATGAATGTGAGATTTTTCAATGATGCTTAAAATAAAAAGAAATTAGTATAAATTAGCCACACCAAGTAAGAAGAGGACTTTTTTGTGACCTGTGACTATTTTTTGGTGAATTCAAATGAATTACAAAGCACTTAACAGCAAGTTACAAAGTTGAGCTCCTTCTCCTGCTGCTGTAAAAAAAAATGCATTGGGCTGAACGAGAGCAGAGAGCTCCCTGGCTGCATTTAAAAAATATTTTAAATTATTATCTAAGTCTCTTTGCATTTTTGACCAGAATTTTAGCCAGAAGACAAGTGTGGCTACAAAACTGGAGAAAATAATTTGTCTAGAGTTTAATTTGTGGCCGTGCTGACAGTTTAGCCAGAAAAACTCTAGAATGTTTTTTTGCCTCTATCCACTCTAGCACCACTCTAGCTCTGCTCGTTAGACGCAATACACACCCATTATAAAGCTGAAAAAAATCAGAAAAAGTTAAATATTTGAAAAAGTATAAATAGTTAAAAAGAGAAAAGTAATGCCGATAAAGTTCAAAAAAAGCTGCACGTTTTGATATATGAATTGTTGAAATAGCACAAAGTATGAAGGACTAGAAGAAGACCGTAAAAAGGCGGAAGAAAATGGCCAAACAGAAGAACAATAGTGTGACTGCTTCAGCAGTCACACTAACTAGAGAATGCATTTCCTGAAGGAAATACGGGTGAATGCTGGAAGCTGGAAGCTGAATGAGCTGAATAAATTGTTGAAACTATGCTGAATTAAGTTAAGAAACTGCTGAAGAAATCTTGAATATATGAAGAGTATGAAATGGTTTGAAATTACTTGAATTGTTGAAGATCAGTATGAAGAAATTGAAAGTCTGAAGTCTACTCAGATTTACTTAAAACTGACAGTTTGAAAACATTTTTGAACCATTACTAATGTAGATTAAACAATATCTGAATAGTAAAAGTAGAAGATGAAAGATGGAGGATGTATGAAATGGGTGCTAATTACTTGAATTAGTGAAGAATAGTATGAATGAATTGAAAGGTTAAAGTGCACAATTTATTTAAAACAGTTTGAAAACATTTTTTGAACCATTACTAATATAGATGAAACAATATCTGAAGTGTAAAAGTAGAATAGTTACAATCCGTTAAAGGGCAGAATAACTAAAAATAACTACAACATATCTGAAGGGTAAAAGTTAAATGTTAATAAAAAAGTTTGAGGAAAATGTAGAAATCCTGCATATTTATAGTTTAACAGTTGAATGGTTGAAATCTGAAATAGGTGAGAAAATATTAAAAAGTAAAACTTGTACTTACACAGCACAAGTTTTTCTACCAAAGTGGGGGAAAATTATGTGTCTAGAGTGAAATTTGTGGCCGTGCCGACAGGATAGAGAGCAAAGTGTCAGAGGATTTTTTGAACCTCTGTCACTCTAGCTGATGTCATCACCACTCTAGCTCTGAACATTCCGTGCCATTGACTTGCATGTTAAATTTGAATTTTGTCAAAAAATGATCATGAACAGTTGAAGTGTACTGATCAATAACGGTAGAAGATATGAAAAAGTTGAATATACCGTGAATACTTGAAAGTTTTGTGAACGTTTTAAAAGTGGAATGAAGTCTGTAGGTGAAAGTATGTTGAAGCAGTTGAAGTTCAAAGAAGGAGAAGATTTGATGAGTTTGAAGACCGTTTCAATGTATTCCTATGGGAAAAAATTTTCAATAAAGTTTGAATATTTTGAAAAGTATGAATGATATGAAAAAGTTGAATACATCCTATAATCTCCTGAAGAAGCCGCACGTTTTGATATATGAATTGTATGAATGTTATGAAGTATGAAGAAGTAGTTGAAGACCGAAAAAGGGAAGAAGAAGTAAGAATAATAATAATAACTAGAAAAAGCATTTCCAAGAATGGAAATGGTGTGACTGCTGATAGCAACTGAACGCTGTTGCAGAATTAGCAAATGGTATGAGTAATCAAGGAGATAACAAACACCTGTAACCAATTGAAGGCGGGGGAGGAGAGCAGAATTCAACATAACATAACAAGAGTTTTTCCCTTGGATTCGAACCAGTGACCTTAGGGTTGGCAAGCATCCACCCTAACCCCTACACTACAGTGGAGTTGTGAAGAAGAGAGGTTGAGACTTTGATGAATGTGAGATTTTTTGTGAAAAAGTTAAATATTTGAAAAAGTATAAATAGTTAAAAAGAGAAAAGTAATGCCGATAAAGTTCAAAAAAAGCTGCACGTTTTGATATATGAATTGTTGAAATAGCACAAAGTATGAAGGACTAGAAGAAGACCGTAAAAAGGCGGAAGAAAATGGCCAAACAGAAGAACAATAGTGTGACTGCTTCAGCAGTCACACTAACTAGAAAAAAGCATTTCCAAGAATGGAAATGGTGTGACTGCTGATAGCAACTGAACGCTGTTGCAGAATTAGCAAATAGTGCAAGCAGTGATCACCATACAAATGTTTGACCAAGGTCGGAATCGAACCCACAACCTCATGGTCATTAGACCTCCACTCTGCCTCTAGGCCACGGTGCACACACAGTTGCAGAGACTGTTGTCTGTTAATGATCTGCACACTGTCAACATCAAGAAAGCTTGAGAGTCAAGCTTGAATGACTTAGAATGAAAATTTCTGTGAATTTCAGGCTGAGAGCAGCAGTTTCAACATGAAGCAAGTTATCAGAAGTCAACAGAGGACAACTGGGAAAATAATTCACTATAATTGTTGTTGAGGCAAGATTTGAACCAGCAACCTTCAGGTCTCCAGACCAGCAAGCTAACCACTAGGCTACAGGCAGAGACAGTATGTGAGGGGTAAAGAAAACCATTATAAAGCTGAAAAAAATCAGAAAAAGTTAAATATTTTAAAAAGTATAAATAGTTAAAAAGAGAAAAGTAATGCCGATAAAGTTCAAAAAAAGCTGCACGTTTTGATATATGAATTGTTGAAATAGCACAAAGTATGAAGGACTAGAAGAAGACCGTAAAAAGGCGGAAGAAAATGGCCAAACAGAAGAACAATAGTGTGACTGCTTCAGCAGTCACACTAATAATAACTAGAAAATGCATTTCCTGAAGGAAATACGGGTGAATGCTGAAAGCTGGAAGCTGAATGAGCTGAATAAATTGTTGAAACTATGCTGAATTAAGTTAAGAAACTGCTGAAGAAATCTTGAAGAGATGAAACAATATATGAAGAGTATGAAATGGTTTGAAATTACTTGAATTGTTGAAGATCAGTATGAAGAAATTGAAAGTCTGAAGTCTACTCGGATTTACTTAAAACTGACAGTTTGAAAACATTTTTGAACCATTACTAATGTAGATTAAACAATATCTGAATAGTAAAAGTAGAAGATGAAAGATGGAGGATGTATGAAATGGGTGGTAATTACTTGAATTAGTGAAGAACAGTATGAATGAATTGAAAGGTTAAAGTGCACTCAGATTTATTTAAAACAGTTTGAAAACATTTTTTGAACCATTACTAATATAGGTGAAACAATATCTGAAGTGTAAAAGTAGAATAATATAGAAGTAGTTACAATCCGTTAAAGGGCAGAATAACTAAAAATAACTACAACATATCTGAAGGGTAAAAGTAAAACATGCTAATAAAAAGTTTGAGGAAAATGTAGAAGTCCTGCATATTTACAGTTTAACAGTTGAATGGTTGAAATCTGAAATAGGTAAGAAAATATTAAAAAGTCAAACTTATAAGAAGGGTGTTGAATTTGTATGAAGTGTTTGGAAAATTGCTTGAATTTTCTAAGATTAGTATGAAAAAATTAAAATTTAAGTCTTCTCAAATTAATAAATATATTATTAACAGCTTCAAAGCATTTGTTGAACAAATATGTATAAAGATGAAGCAATACCTGAAGTGTATAACTTGTGAGCAGGAGGCTGAATGATATGGAATGGATGCAAATGCCAGAATTGTTTAAGACAAGTGTAAAAAAAAAAGTGTGAAGATATAATTTATGAATGAAAAATGCGAAAGTCCTTAAATGATTGAGAAATGGTCTGAATTGTTGGAATTAAAGAGAAAAAGTTCAAGCCCTTCAAAGTAAAGGGTTAAAGAGGTGGAAAAGCCGAAAGTCAGGACATGAAGAAGCTCCAAATCCTGAAATCTCCATTACGAGAATAAACTGAAATGTATGCAAGAGAAATAAATTATTAGAGATGTTTAAAAATTCCCCTCAAAGATATGAACTCATTTAGAGGCTGATTATGAGCTTTAAGCCAGTGTGTCTCTGTGTCTGTGTGTCTATCTGTCTGTGTGTGTGTGTGTGTGTGTGTGTGTGTGTGTGTGTGTGTGTCTCTCTCTGTGTCTGCACCACACAGAGCAGAGCAGTGAGATTTGAGCTCTGTGCAGCTCCGAACAACAGCCTCTGAAAAGAGAAACGTACCTCTTACCAGAATGTGGTCATGACTATCGGGGCAAGGAGACCTTCCTGAGCGAGCCAATGTGCATTAAATGTTTGTAGGGCAAAAACTTTTCTCACCGTCGCAAGAAATATAAGGAGGTCATTTCTGCTTTTCTCAGAAAATCTGCTCCTACTTTTTAATGGGAGTCAATGAGAGGAAGAGAGGGAACTGGCTGCACTTAGAGGCTCCGAGTTTAAATTCTGTTAGTCTCTCTGTGTTTTCGAGCACACTGTGAGACACAGCACAAGTTTGTCTACCAAAGTGGGGGAAAATTATGTGTCTGGAGTGTAATTTGTGGCCGTGGTGACAGGTTAGAGAGCAAAGTGTCAGAGGATTTTTAGACTCTCTGTCACTCTAGCTGATGTCATCATCACTCTAGCTCTGAAAATTCCGTGCCATTGACTTGCATGTTAAATTTGAATTTTGTCAAAAAATGATCATGAACAGTTGAAGGGTACTGATCAATAACGGTAGAAGATATGAAAAAGTTGAATATACCGTGAATACTTGAAAGTTTGGTGAACGTTTTAAAAGTTGAATGAGGTCTGTAGGTGAAAGTATGTTGAAGCAGTTGAAGTTCAAAGAAGGAGAAGATTTTAAGAGTTTGAAGACCGTTTCAATGTATTCCTATGGGAAAAATTTTTCAATAAAGTTTGAATATTTTGAAAAGTATGAATGATATGAAAAAGTTGAATGGATCCAATGATCTCCTGCAGAAGACGCACGTTTTGATATATGAATTGTATGAATGTTATGAAGTATGAAGAAGTAGTTGAAGACCGAAAAAGGGAAGAAGAAGTAAGAATAATAATAATTAAAGCCGCGAGCGGCGATGACGGGCCCTCGCTCGCCCATGCCACCGCGGGGCCTGAGGCACGTCGGGGCCGTGGCGCGGAGCAGAAATGGAGAAAAAACCTGGAAGGAGGCCAAAAACGCAATGTTTCGTTCATCCACCAGGGGGCAG
The DNA here is from genome assembly GCF_045865225.1 of Trachurus japonicus. NCBI lineage: Eukaryota > Metazoa > Chordata > Actinopteri > Carangiformes > Carangidae > Trachurus > Trachurus japonicus. Next base: position 37,613,171 of record NC_140907.1, read on the forward strand.
TCACCGCATGTGGTCTGGTGCGTTCAGGGGCCGCCCCTCATCACTCATGTGAAGTTTGGAGTGAATGGGACAAAGCATGAGGGAGTTATGAGCAGTTAAAGGTTCGTCCACTAGGGGGCAGTAATGGGATGCGTGCAGCTGTGTTCAGAGTCAGTCCCTCATCACACATGTGAAGTTTCGTGGAAATTGGACAAAGCATGAGGGAGTTATGAGCAGTTAAAGGTTCGTCCACTAGGGGGCAGTAATGGGATGCGTGCAGGTGTGTTCAGGGTCAGTCCCTCATCACACATGTGAAGTTTCGTGGAAATCGGACAAAGCATGAGGGAGTTATGAGCAGTTAAAAGTTTGTCCACTAGGGGGCAGTAATGGTATGCATGCAGGTGCGTTCAGGGTCAGTCCCTCATCACACATGTGAAGTTTCGTGGAAATCGGACAATGTTGATGCAAAAAATGGCACTTCCTGTTTCCACTAGGGGGCCACATGAGCTACACCCCTATCAGATGGAAGAGGTCTCCACCCTGGACCTGTCTATCAATTTTCATGATGATACGAGTTCATTAAAGCCATCAAAAAGCCAAACGTATTTTCATGGCGAGGAATTGATGGTAGCCACGCCCCCACAGGGACGCCATTACTCGTAGCTTCACAGTCTTCATAATGTAGCTTCACCAACTGGTTCTGCATGTTTTAGAAGTGGAATGAAGTTGATGGGGTGAACTATGTATTTTTAATGAATTTTAGTTCACTTCCTGTTACCACCGGGGGGCGCTATGAGTTACGTGGGAAGTTAATATATTGGGACGTTCAGGGCGGAGCCATCGTCATGTCCAGCAAGTTTGAAGTTGATTGGATGAAGTATGTGGGCGTGAGAGCCAATCGTATTACATGGCGAGCACGCCAAAGTTAATTGAGCGCTGGCAGCCACGCCCTTTGACCTACGGACTCACGGCGCACAAGATAAGCTCAGCTAGGTCTGGAGATGTGGTGTACCTAATTTCAACTTGATCGGGCGAACGCTGTGGGAGGAGTTCGTTTTAGGCGGGAAAAATCAAAACCAAAATGGCCGACTTCCTGTTGGGTTGAGGTCATGAGGTCAAGAGGCTTTTTTGCATATCTGGGTATAATACATATGTGTACCAAATTTTATTGACATCGGACAAAGTGACCCGACTTCCCTATGGGGATTTTGAAAGTTTGTAGGGGGCGCTATTTCGGCATTTCGCGTCGACCATGTGCGACCACCCAAAAATATCGAATTTCGGATCCGGCCGGACGTCCGTGCAAAAGTAGAAGCATTTTCGCGTTGGGGAAAGGGGCGAAATTGGGGCATGAAGTCGGAGAAGAATAATAATAATAATAATAATAATAATAATAATAAACAGCGCGATTTCAAAAGGGCTTTCGCTGGGCGACTTGCAGTCGCCGCTCGGGCCCTAACTAGAAAATGCATTTCCTGAAGGAAATACGGGTGAATGCTGGAAGCTGGAAGCTGAATGAGCTGAATAAATTGTTGAAACTATGCTGAATTAAGTTAAGAAACTGCTGAAGAAATCTTGAAGAGATGAAACAATATATGAAGAATATGAAATGGTTTGAAATTACTTGAATTGTTGAAGATCAGAATGAAGCAATTGAAAGTCTGAAGTCTACTCAGATTTACTTAAAACTGACAGTTTGAAAACATTTTTGAACCATTTCTTATGTAGACTAAATATCTGAATAGTAAAAGTAGAAGATGAAAGATGGAGGATGTATGAAATGGGTGCTAATTACTTGAATTAGTGAAGAATAGTATGAATGAATTGAAAGGTTAAAGTGCACTCAGAATTATTTAAAACAGTTTGAAAACATTTTTTGAACCATTACTAATATAGATGAAACAATATCTGAAGTGTAAAAGTAGAAGATGAAAGCTGGAGGATGTATGAAATGGGTGGTAATTACTTGAATTGGTAAAATATAGTATGAATGAATTGAAAAGCTTGAGTCTACTCAAATAAGTTTCAAACTGACGGCTTGAAAACATTGTTGAACCATTACTAATATAGATGAAACAATATCTGAGGTGTAAAAGTAGAATAATATAGAGGTAGTTACAATCTGTTAAAGGGCAGAATAACTAAAAATAACTACAACATATCTGAAGGGTAAAAGTAAAACATGTTAATAAAAAGTTTGAGGAAAATGTAGAAATCCTGCATATTTATAGTTTAACAGTCGAATGGTTGAAATCTGAAATAGGTGAGAAAATATTAAAAAGTAAAACTTATAAGAAGGATGTCGAATTTGTATGAAATGTTTGGAAAATTACTCAAATTTTTTGAAGATTGGTGTGAAAAAATTAACATTTCAGTCTACTCAAATGAATAAATATATTAACAGCTTGAAAGCATTTCTTGAAGAAATATAAATAAAGATGAAGCAATACCTGAAGAGTAGCCTACTGTATAACTTGTAAGCAAGAGGCTGAATGATATGGAATGGATGCAAATGCAAGAATAATTAATAAATAATAATAATAATAATAAATAAGTGTAAAAAATAGTGTGAAAATATACATTTATGAATGAAAAATATGAAACTCCTTACATGGTTGAGAAATGGCCTGAATTGTTGGAATTAATGAGGGAAAAGTCCTTCAATGTAAAATGTAAGGATTGAAGGTGGAAAAGTCTAAAGTCAGCACATGAAGAAGCTCCAAATCCTGAAAATCCTCCTAATCCTGAAATCTCCATTACGAGAATAAACTGCAATGTAGCCTATGTAAGAGAAATAAATTATTAGAGATGTTTAAAAATTCCCCTCAAAGATATGAACTCATTTAGAGGCTGATTATGAGCTGTAAGCCTGTGTGTGTGTGTGTGTGTGTGTGTGTGTGTGTGTGTGTGTGTGTGTGTGTGTGTGTGTGTGTGTGTGTGTGTGTGTGTTTGTGTCTGTCTCGCTGTGTCTGTGTGTGTGTCTCTCTGTCTGTGTGTGTGTGTGTGTGTCTGGACAAAGTCAGGACATGAAGAAGCTCCAAATCCTGAAATCTCCCTCACAAGAATAAACTGAAATGTATGTAAGAGAAATAAATTATTAGAGATGTTTAAAAATTCCCCTCAAAGATATGAACTCATTTAGAGGCTGATTATGAGCTGTAAGCCAGTGTGTCTCTGTGTCTGTGTGTCTATCTGTCTGTGTGTGTGTGTGTGTGTGTGTCTCTCTCTCTCTCTGTCTGCACCACACAGAGCAGAGCAGTGAGATTTGAGCTCTGTGCAGCTCCGAACAACAGCCTCTGAAAAGAGAACCGTACCTCTTACCACAATGTGGTCATGACTATCGGGGCAAGGAGAACTTCCTGAGCGAGCCAATGTGCATTAAATGTTTGTAGGACAAAAACTTTTCTCATAGTCGCAGGAAAGATAAGGAGGTCATTTCTGCTTTTCTCAGAAAATCTGCTCCTACTTTTCAATGGGAGTGAATGAGAGGAAGAGAGGGAACTGGCTGCACTTAGAGGCTCCCAGTTTAAATTCTGTTAGTCTCTCTGCATTTTCGAGCACACTGTCAGACACAGCACAAGTTTGTCTACCAAAGTGGGGGAAAATTATGTGTCTAGAGTGAAATTTGTGGCCGTGGTGACAGGTTAGAGAGCAAAGTGTCAGAGGATTTTTAGACTCTCTGTCACTCTAGCTGATGTCATCATCACTCTAGCTCTGAAAATTCCGTGCCATTGACTTGCATGTTAAATTTGAATTTTGTCAAAAAATGATCATGAACAGTTGAAGGGTACTGATCAATAATGGTAGAAGATATGAAAAAGTTGAATGCAACATGAATACTTGAAAGTTTTGTGAACATTTTAAAAGTTGAATGAGGTCTGTAGGTGAAAGTATGTTGAAGCAGTTGAAGTTCAAAGAAGGAGAAGATTTGAAGAGTTTGAAGACCGTTTCAATGTATTCCGATGGGAAAAATTTTTCAATAAAGTTTGAATATTTTGAAAAGTATGAATGATATGAAAAAGTTGAATGGATCCAATGATCTCCTGAAGAAGACGCACGTTTTGATATATGAATTGTATGAATGTTATGAAGTATGAAGAAGTAGTTGAAGACCGAAAAAGGGAAGAAGAAGTAAGAATAATAATAATAATAAAGATTTGAATAACAATAGTGTGAATGCTTTCAGCATTCACCCTAATAATAAAGATTTGAATAACAATAGTGTGAATGCTTTCAGCATTCACCCTAATAATAATAACTAGAAAATGCATTTCCTGAAGGAAATACGGGTGAATGCTGAAAGCTGGAAGCTGAATGAGCTGAATAAATTGTTGAAACTATGCTGAATTAAAGCAGATATCAGTGGCACGGCCGTTTCGGCTAATGCTGTGTTCAAGGCAGGCTTTTGAAACCGTAAGTTACAGCTTCAAGTCACAACTACGACTTGGTAGCGTTCCAGGTAACCCGTAGCTCGTGTTTTTACCGTCCTGTTGTCTGTGAAAGTTCCCTATAACGGCCACTCGTAACTTCCGACCCGTGAACTCGTACCAGATCGAACTGGTATGACTTCACAGGAAGGAAAAACACAAAGTACGAGTTTCCTTGAACGCACCATGAGTTAGCAGCCCCCGCCCTTGTCAGGCATCAATTGGTCCTCGTGCTACGTCACCACATTCACGCGCATCCCTTGGCTGCACACACAGCCCTTCATGCCGTTCTCTCCCCTCATTGGATAACACTTGTATCCCACAAGGAAAATTTTCTCCTCGGGTTACAGCAGAGCAGAGTGACGGAGAGACTCGTGTTTAGGCTGAAATACTTCATGTAAGTGATTGCTGACGGAAAATAGGACTATTTAGGACTTATATTAACAAAAACATTCCACTGATATCTGCTTTAAGTTAAGAAACTGCTGAAGAAATCTTGAAGAGATGAAACAATATATGAAGAGTATGAAATGGTTTGAAATTACTTGAATTGTTGAAGATCAGTATGAAGAAATTGAAAGTCTGAAGTCTACTCAGATTTACTTAAAACTGACAGTTTGAAAACATTTTTGAACCATTACTAATGTAGATTAAACAATATCTGAATAGTAAAAGTAGAAGATGAAAGATGGAGGATGTATGAAATGGGTGGTAATTACTTGAATTAGTGAAGAATAGTATGAATGAATTGAAAGGTTAAAGTGCACTCAGATTTATTTAAAACAGTTTGAAAACATTTTTGAACCATTACTAATAGATGAAACAATATCTGAAGTGTAAAAGTAGAATAATATAGATACAATCTGTTAAAGGGGAGAATAACTAAAAATAACTACAACATATCTGAATGGTAAAAGTAAGACATGTCAATAAAAAGTTTGAGGAAAATGTAGAAATCCTGCATATTTACAGTTTAACAGTGGAATGGTTGAAATCTGAAATAGGTAAGAAAATATTAAAAAGTAAAACTTATAAGAAGGGTGTTGAATTTGTATGAAGTGTTTGGAAAATTGCTTGAATTTTTGAAGGTTAGTATGAAAAATTAACATTTAAGTCTTCTCAAATAAATATATATATTATTAACAGCTTGAAAGCATGAACAAATATGTATAAAGATGAAGCAATACCTCAAGTCTATAACTTGTAAGCAGGAGGCTGAATGATATGGAATGGATGCAAATGCCAGAATTGTTTTAAGATAAGTGTAAAAAAAAAAAAAAAAAAAAAAAAAAGAGTGTGAAGATACACATTTATGAATGAAAAATGTGAAAGTCCTTAAATGATTGAGAAATGGTCTGAATTGTTGGAATTAATGAGAAAAAGTTAAAGTCCTTCAAAGTAAAGGGTTAAAGAGGTGGAAAAGCCAAAAGTCAGGACAAGAAGAAGCTCCAAATCCTGAAATCTCCCTCACAAGAATAAACTGAAATGTATGTAAGAGAAATAGATTATTAGAGATGTTTAAAAATTCCCCTCAAAGATATGAACTAATTTAGAGGCTGATTATGAGCTGTAAGCCAGTGTGTCTGTGTGTTTGTGTCTGTCTAGCTGTGTGTGTGTGTGTGTGTGTGTGTGTGTGTGTCTCTCTCCTTCTCTCTCTCTGTGTCTGCACCACACAGAGCAGAGCAGTGAGATTTGAGCTCTGTGCAGCTCCCGAACAACAGCCTCTGAAAAGAGAACCGTACCTCTTACCAGAATGTGGTCATGACTATCGGGGCAAGGAGACCTTCCTGAGCGAGCCAATGTGCATTAAATGTTTGTAGGACAAAAACTTTTCTCACAGTCGCAGGAAAGATAAGGAGATCATTTCTGCTTTTCTCAGAAAATCTGCTCCTACTTTTCAATGGGAGTCAATGAGAGGAAGAGAGGGAACTGGCTGCACTTAGAGGCTCCCAGTTTAAATTCTGTTAGTCTCTCTGCGTTTTCGAGCACACTGTCAGACACAGCACAAGTTTGTCTACCAAAGTAGGGGAAAATTATGTGTCTAGAGTGAAATTTGTGGCCGTGCCGACAGGATAGAGAGCAAAGTGTCAGAGGATTTTTTGAACCTCTGTCACTCTAGCTGATGTCATCACCACTCTAGCTCTGAACATTCCGTGCCATTGACTTGCATGTTAAATTTGAATTTTGTCAAAAAATGATCATGAACAGTTGAAGTGTACTGATCAATAACGGTAGAAGATATGAAAAAGTTGAATATACCGTGAATACTTGAAAGTTTTGTGAACGTTTTAAAAGTGGAATGAAGTCTGTAGGTGAAAGTATGTTGAAGCAGTTGAAGTTCAAAGAAGGAGAAGATTTGATGAGTTTGAAGACCGTTTCAATGTATTCCTATGGGAAAAAATTTTCAATAAAGTTTGAATATTTTGAAAAGTATGAATGATATGAAAAAGTTGAATACATCCTATAATCTCCTGAAGAAGCCGCACGTTTTGATATATGAATTGTATGAATGTTATGAAGTATGAAGAAGTAGTTGAAGACCGAAAAAGGGAAGAAGAAGTAAGAATAATAACTAGAAAATGCATTTCCTGAAGGAAATACGGGTGAATGCTGGAAGCTGGAAGCTGAATGAGCTGAATAAATTGTTGAAACTATGCTGAATTAAGTTAAGAAACTGCTGAAGAAATCTTGAAGAGATGAAACAATATATGAAGAGTATGAAATGGTTTGAAATTACTTGAATTGTTGAAGATCAGTAAGAAGAAATTGAAAGTCTGAAGTCTACTCAAATTTACTTAAAACTGACAGTTTGAAAACATTTTTGAACCATTACTAATGTAGATTAAACACTATCTGAATAGTTAAAGTAGAAGATGAAAGATGGAGGATGTATGAAATGGGGGGAATTACTTGAATTAATGAAGAATAGTATGAATGAATTGAAAAGCTTGAGTCTACTCAAAGAAGTTTAAAACTGGTGGCTTGAAAACATTGTTGAACCATCATTTGTTGAACAAATATAAATAAAGATGAAGCAATACCTGAAGAGTATAACTTGTAAGCAGGAGGCTGAATGATATGGAATGGATGCATTTGTTGTTATTTAAAACAGTTAGAAAATTTTTTTTGAACCATTACTAATATAGATGAAACAATATCTGAAGTGTAAAAGTAGAAAAATATAGAAGCAGTTACAATCCGTTAAAGGGCAGAATAACTAAAAATAACTTTAACATATCTGAAGGGTAAAAGTTAAACATGTTAATAAAAAGTTTGAGGAAAATGTAGAAATCCTGCATCTTTATAGTTTAACAGTTGAATGGTTGAAATCTGAAATAGGTGAGAAAAAAATTAAAAAGAAGAACTTATAAGAAGGATGTTGGAAAATTGCTTGAATTTTTGAAGATTGGTGTGGAAAAAATAGGTCTACTCAAATGAATGAATATATTAACAGCTTGAAAGTATTTGTTGAACAAATATGTATAAAAATGAAGCAATACCTGAAGTGTATAACTTGTAAGCAAGAGGCTGAATGATAGGGAATGGATGCAAATCCCAGAATTGTTTAAGTGTAAAAAATAGTGTGAAAATATAAATTTATAAATGAAAAAATATGAAACTCCTTACATGGTTGAGAAATGGCCTGAATTGTTGGAATTAATGAGGAAAAAGTCCAAGTCCTTCAAAGTAAAATGTAAGGATTGAAGGTGGAAAAGTCTAAAGTCGGGACATGAAGAAGCTCCAAATCCTGAAATATCCATTATGAGAACTGGGGTATATATAGAAATGGGGTAGAAACAAGGAAACAAGGAATGAAGTAAAAGAAAGAGAAAGGGAGTAGAAAGAAAGAAAGAGACTGAATGATGTGGATTGGATGCAAATGCCAGAATTGTTTAAGATACGTGTAAAAAAAGAGTGTGAAGATATACATTCATAAATGAAAAATGTGAAAGTCCTTAAATGGTTGAGAAATGGTCTGAATTGTTGGAATTAATGAGAAAAAGTTCAAGTCCTTCAAAGTAAAGGGTTAAAGAGGAAAGTCAGGACATGAAGAAGCTCCAAATCCTGAAATCTCCATTACAAGAATAAACTGAAATGTATGTAAGAGAAATAAATTATTAGAGATGTTTAAAAATTCCCCTCAAAGATATGAACTCATTTAGAGGCTGATTATGAGCTGTAAGCCAGTGTGTCTCTGTGTCTGTGTGTCTATCTGTCTGTGTGTGTGTGTGTGTGTCTCTCTCTCTCTGTCTGCACCGCACAGAGCAGAGCAGTGAGATTTGAGCTCTGTGCAGCTCCGAACAACAGCCTCTGAAAAGAGAACCGTACCTCTTACCAGAATGTGGTCATGACTATCGGGGCAAGGAGACCTTCCTGAGCGAGCCAATGTGCATTAAATGTTTGTAGGGCAAAAACTTTTCTCACCGTCGCAAGAAATATAAGGAGGTCATTTCTGCTTTTCTCAGAAAATCTGCTCCTACTTTACAATGTGAGTCAATGAGAGGAAGAGAGGGAACTGGCTGCACTTAGAGGCTCCCAGTTTAAATTCTGTTAGACTCTCTGCGTTTTCGAGCACACTGTGAGACACAGCACAAGTTTGTCTACCAAAGTGGGGGAAAATTATGTGTCTAGAAAGAAATTTGTGGCCGTGGTGACAGGATAGAGAGCAAAGTGTCAGAGGATTTTTAGACTCTCTGTCACTCTAGCTGATGTCATCACCACTCTACCTCTGAAAATTCCGTGCCATTGACTTGCATGTTAAATTTGAATTTTGTCAAAAAATGATCATGAACAGTTGAAGGGTACTGATCAATAACGGTAGAAGATATGAAAAAGTTGAATATACCGTGAATACTTGAAAGTTTTGTGAACGTTTTAAAAGTGGAATGAAGTCTGTAGGTGAAAGTATGTTGAAGCAGTTGAAGTTCAAAGAAGGAGAAGATTTTAAGAGTTTGAAGACCGTTTCAATGTATTCCTATGGGAAAAAAATTTCAATAAAGTTTGAATATTTTGAAAAGTATGAATGATATGAAAAAGTTGAATACATCCAATGATCTCCTGAAGAAGCCGCACGTTTTGATATATGAATTGTTTGAATGTTATGAAGTATGAAGAAGTAGTTGAAGACCGAAAAAGGGAAGAAGAAGTAAGAACTAGAAAAAGCATTTCCAAGAATGGAAATGGTGTGACTGCTGATAGCAACTGAACGCTGTTGCAGAATTAGCAAATAGTGCAAGCAGTGATCACCATACAAATGTTTGACCAAGGTCGGAATCGAACCCACAACCTCATGGTCATTAGACTTCCACTCTGCCTCTAGGCCACGGTGCGCACACAGTTGTAGAGACTGTTGTCTGTTAATGATCTTCACACTGTCAACATCAAGAAAGCTTGAGAGTCAAGCTTGAATGACTTAGAATGAAAATTTCTGTGAATTTCAGGCTGAGAGCAGCAGTTTCAACATGAAGCAAGTTATCAGAAGTCAACAGAGGACAACTGGGAAAATAATTCACTATAATTGTTGTTGAGGCAAGATTTGAACCAGCAACCTTCAGGTCTCTAGACCAGCAAGCTAACCACTAGGCTACAGACAGAGACAGTATGTGAGGGGTAAAGAAAACCTTTGATAAGAGGATCACTGGCTTCTGCTTAAAAAAAAAAGTAAGGAATCGAACCCAAGACCTCATGATCAATAAACCTTTACTCTGCCACTTCGCCACAGAGAGCACAGACATAAGCATGTTTCAGACAGAGTTGTGGAGAATTCTCAGCATTGGGCTGAATGAGAGCAGAGAGCTCCCTGGCTGCATTTAAAAAATATTTAAAATTATTATCTAAGTCTCTTTGCATTTTTGACCAGAATTTTAGCCAGAAGACAAGTGTGGCTACAAAACTGGAGAAAATAATTTGTCTAGAGTTTAACTCATTGAGTGCCGCGCTCCTTTCCAAAGTTTTAGTCAAGTGTACCGGCAAATTAGACCATATTTGACTTTTTATTTTAGAGCCATAGTGTATTCTATATTATTGCCACCAACACATACTGTAGCTCATTTGAAAGGTTTAACTTTATCCTTCAAATGGCCACAAACCGTTTGTTTCTACGTGCCTCCGTTCCTGAGAAAAGTCAAGCTAAACATGGCTGGGTTTCACCAAAATCCCTCCTTTTTTTCTAGAAAAGGAGATAGAGCGTCTTTTATGAAAGGTGCGCTGTTTGTGTCTGTCGCTCTTCTGACACTCGCATTTCTGGATCAAAGGGCTCGTATAAGATAAATATACACAACAATTGTTGTTCTATTCACAAAACCACCATCGGGGGCGGGGGGGGCGCCACTAAACAGCAATAACACAGACGCACCGTGCCGTGTCACAGCCTCTCGCCGCGGAACGTGAGGCTCTGCCGGCCACAGCGGCTCGCGAACACCGCTCCCGCCGGTGGTCGCGGTCCGTCTGTGGTACGGGTCGGTGGTGCCGGTCTGCTTTGGTCCAGAGACCATCAGATTTTACCGCGGGAGGACTTTGGGGAGGACACGGTGTTGCTCCAGATGAAGACCGGGCGGGACAGTGGGCTGAGAGCTTCCTGGTTCAGCTCCCAGCTGCTGCAGCCTCGCGGGTGAGAGCGGAGCAGCTGCGGCGCAGCTGCGCTGCATCTGCATGCAGAACTCCGTTTGCAGAAGCTGAGTTATGATAAAAACTTCCAGATCATGAGCTGTCATGTGACTTTGATCGTCATCTATTTCAGTTCTCCTCGTCGTAGAGTCCCCAAATTTACATATAATGTGTATTAAAGTGTCTATTTTCATAATTTAAAAAAAAAGCAAAAAACGAAAAATTTCGTTTTTGGCACTCAACGCATGGGAACGAAAAACGAGAAATTACGTGGTTGGCACTCAATGAGTTAATTTGCAGAAAAAGTTAAATATTTGAAAAAGTATAAATAGTTAAAAAGAGAAAAGTAATGCCGATAAAGTTCAAAAAAAGCTGCACGTTTTGATATATGAATTGTTGAAATAGCACAACACCTAACACACTAACCATATGGCCACAGAGAACCTGAGTTACAATGAGCTTTATACTATGAGGAATCAAAGACTGTCCAATGACAGCTGAATAATTGGAATCAAAAGTCAAGCAATGAAGTGAAAAGACTAAGGCAGGAATCGAACCCATGACCATATGATCACTAAACCTTTACTCTGCCACTCGGCTACAGAGAGCACACTGCTTTCAAGACTGTTGTCAAGACTGTTGTCATTCATTGTAATGTGATGATGTGCTGCAAACTGGTACAAGTAATCAAGGAGATAACAAACACCTGTAACCAATTGAAGGCGGTGGAGGAGAGCAGAATTCAACATAACATAACAAGAGTTCTTCCCTTGGAATCGAACCAGTGACCTTGGGGTTGGCAAACATCCACCCTAACCCTACACTACAGTGGAGTTGTGGAGAGGGGAGGTTGAGACTTTGATGAATGTGAGATTTTTCAATGTTGCTTAAAATAAAAAGAAATGAGTATATATTAGCCACACCAAGTAAGAAGAGGACTTTTTTGTGACCTGTGACTATTTTTTGGTGAATTAAAATGATTTAAAAAGCACTTAACAGCAAGTTACAAAGTTGAGCTCCTTCTCCTGCTGATGTGAAAAAAATGCATTAGGCTGAATGGGAGCAGAGAGCTCCCTGGCTGCATTTAAAAAATATTTTAAATTATTATCTAAGTCTCTTTGCATTTTTGACCAGAATTTTAGCCAGAAGACAAGTGTGGCTACAAAACTGGAGAAAATAATTTGTCTAGAGTTTAATTTGTGGCCGTGCTGACAGTTTAGCCAGAAAAACTCTAGAATGTTTTTTTGCCTCTCTCCACTCTGACACCACTCTGGCTCTGCTCGTTAGACGCAATACACACCCATTATAAAGCTGAAAAAAATCAGAAAAAGTTAAATATTTGAAAAAGTATAAATAGTTAAAAAGAGAAAAGTAATGCCGATAAAGTTCAAAAAAAGCTGCACGTTTTGATATATGAATTGTTGAAATAGCACAAAGTATGAAGGACTAGAAGAAGACCGTAAAAAGGCGGAAGAAAATGGCCAAACAGAAGAACAATAGTGTGACTGCTTCAGCAGTCACACTAATAATAATAATAACTAGAAAGGGCATTTCCAAGAATGGAAATGGTGTGACTGCTGACAGCAACTGAACGCTGTTGCAGAATTAGCAAATAGTGCAAGCTGTGATCACCATACAAATGTTTGACCAAGGTCAGAATCGAACCCACATCCTCATGGCCATTAGACTTCCACTCTGCCTCTAGGCCACAGTGCACACACAGTTGCAGAGACTGTTGTCTGTTAATGATCTGCACACTGTCAACATCAAGAAAGCTTGAGAGTCAAGCTTGAATGACTTAGAATGAAAATTTCTGTGAATTTCAGGCTGAGAGCAGCAGTTTCAACATGAAGCAAGTTATCAGAAGTCAACAGAGGACAACTGGGAAAATAATTCACTATAATTGTTGTTGAGGCAAGATTTGAACCAGCAACCTTCAGGTCTCCAGACCAGCAAGCTAACCACTAGGCTACAGACAGACACAGTATGTGAGGGGTAAAGAAAACCTTTGATAAGAGGATCACTGGCTTCTGCTTAAAAAAAAGAGTAAGGAATCGAACCCATGACCTCATGATCAATAAACCTTTACTCTGCCACTTCGCCACAGAGAGCACAGACATAAGCATGTTTCAGACAGAGTTGTGGAGAATTCTCAGCATTGGGCTGAATGAGAGCAGAGAGCTCCCTGGCTGCATTTAAAAAATATTTAAAATTATTATCTAAGTCTCTTTGCATTTTTGACCAGAATTTTAGCCAGAAGACAAGTGTGGCTACAAAACTGGAGAAAATAATTTGTCTAGAGTTTAATTTGCAGAAAAAGTTAAATATTTGAAAAAGTATAAATAGTTAAAAAGAGAAAAGTAATGCCGATAAAGTTCAAAAAAAGCTGCACGTTTTGATATATGAATTGTTGAAATAGCACAACACCTAACACACTAACCATATGGCCACAGAGAACCTGAGTTACAATGAGCTTTATACTATGAGGAATCAAAGACTGTCCAATGACAGCTGAATAATTGGAATCAAAAGTCAAGCAATGAAGTGAAAAGACTGAGGCAGGAATCGAACCCATGACCATATGATCACTAAACCTTTACTCTGCCACTCGGCTACAGAGAGCACACTGCTTTCAAAACTGTTGTCATTCATTGTAATGTGATGATGTGCTGCAAACTGGTACGAGTAATCAAGGAGATAACAAACACCTGTAACCAATTGAAGGCGGGGGAGGAGAGCAGAATTCAACATAACATAACAAGAAGTCTTCCCTTGGATTCGAACCAGTGACCTTAGGGTTGGCAAGCATCCACCCTAAGCCCTACACTACAGTGGAGTTGTGAAGACGAGAGGTTGAGACTTTGATGAATGTGAGATTTTTTGTGAAAAAGTTAAATATTTTAAAAAGTATAAATAGTTAAAAAGAGAAAAGTAATGCCGATAAAGTTCAAAAAAAGCTGCACGTTTTGATATATGAATTGTTGAAATAGCACAAAGTATGAAGGACTAGAAGAAGACCGTAAAAAGGCGGAAGAAAATGGCCAAACAGAAGAACAATAGTGTGACTGCTTCAGCAGTCACACTAATAATAAAGATTTGAATAACAATAGTGTGAATGCTTTCAGCATTCACCCTAATAACTAGAGAATGCATTTCCTGAAGGAAATACGGGTGAATGCTGAAAGCTGGAAGCTGAATGAGCTGAATAAATTGTTGAAACTATGCTGAATTAAGTTAAGAAACTGCTGAAGAAATCTTGAATATATGAAGAGTATGAAATGGTTTGAAATTACTTGAATTGTTGAAGATCAGTATGAAGAAATTAAAAGTCTGAAGTCTACTCAGATTTACTTAAAACTGACAGTTTGAAAACATTTTTGAACCATTACTAATGTAGATTAAACAATATCTGAATGGTAAAAGTAGAAGATGAAAGATGGAGGATGTATGAAATGGGTGCTAATTACTTGAATTAGTGAAGAATAGTATGAATGAATTGAAAGGTTAAAGTGCACTCAGATTTATTTTAAACAGTTTGAAAACATTTTTTGAACCATTACTAATGTAGATTAAACAATATCTGAATAGTAAAAGTAGAAGATGAAAGATGGAGGATGTATGAAATGGGTGGTAATTACTTGAATTAATGAAGAATAGTATGAATGAATTGAAAAGCTTGAGTCTACTCAAAGAAGTTTAAAACTGGTGGCTTGAAAACATTGTTGAACCATTACTAATTTATGAAAGAATATCTGAGGAATAAAAGTAAAATAACATAGAAGTTGTTACAATCCTTTAAAGGGAAGGATAAGTTAGAATAACTACATCATATCTGAAGGCTAAAAGTCGAGCATGTAAGAGTAGAAGGGTTGAAATCTGAAATACGTGAGAAAAGATTAAAAAGTAAAACTTATAAGAAGGACGTTGAATTTGTAAGAAATGTTTGGAAAATTACTTGTAAGCAGGAGGCTGAATGATATGGAATGGATGCATTTGTTGTTATTTAAAACAGTTAGAATTTTTTTTTTGAACCATTACTAATATAGATGAAACAATATCTGAAGTGTAAAAGTAGAATAATATAGAAGTAGTTACAATCCGTTAAAGGGCAGAATAACTAAAAATAACTACAACATATCTGAAGGGTAAAAGTTAAACATGTTAATAAAAAGTTTGAGGAAAATGTAGAAATCCTGCATCTTTATAGTTTAACAGTTGAATGGTTGAAATCTGAAATAGGTGAGAAAAAAATTAAAAAGAAGAACTTATAAGAAGGATGTTGGAAAATTGCTTGAATTTTTGAAGATTGGTGTGGAAAAAATAGGTCTACTCAAATGAATAAATATATTAAGAGCTTGAAAGTATTTGTTGAACAAATATGTATAAAAACGAAGCAATACCTGAAGTGTATAACTTGTAAGCAAGAGACTGAATGATAGGGAATGGATGCAAATCCCAGAATTGTTTAAGTGTAAAAAATAGTGTGAAAATATAAATTTATAAATGAAAAATATGAAACTCCTTACATGGTTGAGAAATGGCCTGAATTGTTGGAATTAATGAGGAAAAAGTCCAAGTCCTTCAAAGTAAAATGTAAGGATTGAAGGTGGAAAAGTCTAAATTCAGGACATGAAGAAGCTCCAAATCCTGAAATATCCATTATGAGAACTGGGGTATATATAGAAATGGGGTAGAAACAAGGAAACAAGGAATGAAGTAAAAAGAAAGAGAAAGGGAGTAGAAAGAAAGAAAGAAAGAAAGAGACTGAATGATGCCAGAATTGTTTAAGATACGTTTCAAAAAAGAGTGTGAAGATATACATTCATAAATGAAAAATGTGAAAGTCCTTAAATGGTCTGAATTGTTGGAATTAATGAGAAAAAGTTCAAGTCCTTCAAAGTAAAGGGTTAAAGAGGAAAGTCAGGACATGAAGAAGCTCCAAATCCTGAAATCTCCATTACAAGAATAAACTGAAATGTAAGAGAAATAAATTATTAGAGATGTTTAAAAATTCCCCTCAAAGATATGAACTCATTTAGAGGCTGATTATGAGCTGTAAGCCAGTGTGTCTCTGTGGTTGTGTGTCTCTCTGTCTGTGTGTGTGTGTGTGTGTGTGTGTGTGTGTGTGTGTGTGTGTGTGTCTCTCTCTCTCTCTGTCTGCACCACACAGAGCAGAGCAGTGAGATTTGAGCTCTGTGCAGCTCCGAACAACAGCCTCTGAAAAGAGAACCGTACCTCTTACCAGAATGTGGTCATGACTATCGGGGCAAGGAGACCTTCCTGAGCGAGCCAATGTGCATTAAATGTTTGTAGGGCAAAAACTTTTCTCACCGTCGCAGGAAAGATAAGGAGGTCATTTCTGCTTTTCTCAGAAAATCTGCTCCTACTTTACAATGGGAGTCAATGAGAGGAAGAGAGGGAACTGGCTGCACTTAGAGGCTCCCAGTTTAAATTCTGTTAGCCTCTCTGCGTTTTCGAGCACACTGTGAGACACAGGACAAGTTTGTCTACCAAAGTGGGGGAAAATTATGTGTCCAGAGTGAAATTTGTGGCCGTGGTGACAGGTTAGAGAGCAAAGTGTCAGAGGATTTTTTGAACCTCTGTCACTCTAGCTGATGTCATCACCACTCTAGCTCTGAACATTCCGTGCCATTGACTTGCATGTTAAATTTGAATTTTGTCAAAAAATTATCATGAACAGTTGAAGGGTACTGATCAATAATGGTAGAAGATATGAAAAAGTTGAATGTACCGTGAATACTTGAAAGTTTTGTGAACGTTTTAAAAGTTGAATGAAGTCTGTAGGTGAAAGTATGTTGAAGCAGTTGAAGTTCAAAGAAGGAGAAGATTTTAAGAGTTTGAAGACAGTTTCAATGTATTCCTATGGGAAAAAAATTTCAATAAAGTTTGAATATTTTGAAAAGTATGAATGATAATGAAAAAGTTGAATGGATCCAATGATCTCCTGAAGAAGCTGCACGTTTTGATATATGAATTGTTTGAATAGTAGAAAGTATGAAGAAGTAGTTAAAGACCGAAAAACGGAAGAAGTGTACAGAATAATAATAATAACTAGAGAATGCATTTCCTGAAGGAAATACGGGTGAATGCTGAAAGCTAGAAGCTGAATGAGCTGAATAGATTGTTGAAACTATGCTGAATTAAGTTAAGAAACTGCTGAAGAAATCTTGAAGAGATGAAATAATATATGAAGAGTATGAAATGGTTTGAAATTACTTGAATTGTTGAAGATCAGTATGAAGAAATTGAAAGTCTGAAGTCTACTCAGATTTACTTAAAACTGACAGTTTGAAAACATTTTTGAACCATTACTAATGTAGACTAGAGAATGCATTTCCTGAAGGAAATACGGGTGAATGCTGAAAGCTAGAAGCTGAATGAGCTGAATAGATTGTTGAAACTATGCTGAATTAAGTTAAGAAACTGCTGAAGAAATCTTGAAGAGATGAAATAATATATGAAGAGTATGAAATGGTTTGAAATTACTTGAATTGTTGAAGATCAGTATGAAGAAATTGAAAGTCTGAAGTCTACTCAGATTTACTTAAAACTGACAGTTTGAAAACATTTTTGAACCATTACTAATGTAGATTAAACAATATCTGAATAGTAAAAGTAGAAGATGAAAGATGGAGGATGTATGAAATGGGTGGTAATTACTTGAATTAATGAAGAATAGTCTGAATGAATTGAAAAGCTTGAGTCTACTCAAAGAAGTTTAAAACTGGTGGCTTGAAAACATTGTTGAACCATTACTAATTTATGAAAGAATATCTGAGGAATAAAAGTAAAATAACATAGAAGTTGTTACAATCCTTTAAAGGGAAGGATAAGTTAGAATAACTACATCATATCTGAAGGCTAAAAGTCGAGCATGTAAGAGTAGAAGGGTTGAAATCTGAAATACGTGAGAAAAGATTAAAAAGTAAAACTTATAAGAAGGACGTTGAATTTGTAAGAAATGTTTGGAAAATTGCTTGAATTTTTGAAGATTGGTGTGAAAAAATTAACATTTCAGTCTACTCAAATGAATAAATATATTAACAGCTTGAAAGCATTTGTTGAACAAATATAAATAAAGATGAAGCAATACCTGAAGAGTATAACTTGTAAGCAGGAGGCTGAATGATATGGAATGGATGCATTTGTTGTTATTTAAAACAGTTAGAAATTTTTTTTTGAACCATTACTAATATAGATGAAACAATATCTGAAGTGTAAAAGTAGAATAATATAGAAGTAGTTACAATCAGGGCAGAATAACTAAAAATAACTACAACATATCTGAAGGGTAAAAGTTAAACATGTTAATAAAAAGTTTGAGGAAAATGTAGAAATCCTGCATCTTTATAGTTTAACAGTTGAATGGTTGAAATCTGAAATAGGTGAGAAAAAAATTAAAAAGAAGAACTTATAAGAAGGATGTTGGAAAATTGCTTGAATTTTTGAAGATT
Organism: Trachurus japonicus; assembly: GCF_045865225.1. NCBI lineage: Eukaryota > Metazoa > Chordata > Actinopteri > Carangiformes > Carangidae > Trachurus > Trachurus japonicus. Next base: position 37,631,658 of record NC_140907.1, read on the forward strand.
GGTGTGGAAAAAATAGGTCTACTCAAATGAATAAATATATTAAGAGCTTGAAAGTATTTGTTGAACAAATATGTATAAAAATGAAGCAATACCTGAAGTGTATAACTTGTAAGCAAGAGACTGAATGATAGGGAATGGATGCAAATCCCAGAATTGTTTAAGTGTAAAAAATAGTGTGAAAATATAAATTTATAAATGAAAAATATGAAACTCCTTACATGGTTGAGAAATGGCCTGAATTGTTGGAATTAATGAGAAAAAGTTCAAGTCCTTCAAAGTAAAGGGTTAAAGAGGAAAGTCAGGACATGAAGAAGCTCCTGAACTGAAATGTATGTAAGAGAAATAAATTATTAGAGATGTTTAAAAATTCCCCTCAAAGATATGAACTCATTTAGAGGCTGATTATGAGCTGTAAGCCAGTGTGTCTCTGTGTCTGTGTGTTTATCTGTCTGCGTGTGTGTGTGTGTGTCTCTCTCTCTCTGTCTGCACCACACAGAGCAGAGCAGTGAGATTTGAGCTTTGTGCAGCTCCGAACAACAGCCTCTGAAAAGAGAACCGTACCTCTTACCAGAATGTGGTCATGACTATCGGGGCAAGGAGACCTTCCTGAGCGAGCCAATGTGCATTAAATGTTTGTAGGGCAAAAACTTTTCTCACCGTCGCAAGAAATATAAGGAGGTCATTTCTGCTTTTCTCAGAAAATCTGCTCCTACTTTACAATGTGAGTCAATGAGAGGAAGAGAGGGAACTGGCTGCACTTAGAGGCTCCGAGTTTAAATTCTGTTAGTCTCTCTGTGTTTTCGAGCACACTGTGAGACACAGCACAAGTTTGTCTACCAAAGTGGGGGAAAATTATGTGTCTAGAGTGTAATTTGTGGCCGTGGTGACAGGTTAGAGAGCAAAGTGTCAGAGGATTTTTAGACTCTCTGTCACTCTAGCTGATGTCATCATCACTCTAGCTCTGAAAATTCCGTGCCATTGACTTGCATGTTAAATTTGAATTTTGTCAAAAAATGATCATGAACAGTTGAAGGGTACTGATCAATAATGGTAGAAGATATGAAAAAGTTGAATGCAACATGAATACTTGAAAGTTTTGTGAACATTTTAAAAGTTGAATGAGGTCTGTAGGTGAAAGTATGTTGAAGCAGTTGAAGTTCAAAGAAGGAGAAGATTTGAAGAGTTTGAAGACCGTTTCAATGTATTCCTATGGGAAAAATTTTTCAATAAAGTTTGAATATTTTGAAAAGTATGAATGATATGAAAAAGTTGAATGGATCCAATGATCTCCTGAAGAAGACGCACGTTTTGATATATGAATTGTATGAATGTTATGAAGTATGAAGAAGTAGTTGAAGACCGAAAAAGGGAAGAAGAAGTAAGAATAATAACTAGAGAATGCATTTCCTGAAGGAAATACGGGTGAATGCTGAAAGCTGGAAGCTGAATGAGCTGAATAAATTGTTGAAACTATGCTGAATTAAGTTAAGAAACTGCTGAAGAAATCTTGAATATATGAAGAGTATGAAATGGTTTGAAATTACTTGAATTGTTGAAGATCAGTATGAAGAAATTAAAAGTCTTAAGTCTACTCAGATTTACTTAAAACTGACAGTTTGAAAACATTTTTGAACCATTACTAATGTAGATTAAACAATATCTGAATGGTAAAAGTAGAAGATGAAAGATGGAGGATGTATGAAATGGGTGCTAATTACTTGAATTAGTGAAGAATAGTATGAATGAATTGAAAGGTTAAAGTGCACTCAGATTTATTTTAAACAGTTTGAAAACATTTTTTGAACCATTACTAATGTAGATTAAACAATATCTGAATAGTAAAAGTAGAAGATGAAAGATGGAGGATGTATGAAATGGGTGGTAATTACTTGAATTAATGAAGAATAGTATGAATGAATTGAAAAGCTTGAGTCTACTCAAAGAAGTTTAAAACTGGTGGCTTGAAAACATTGTTGAACCATTACTAATTTATGAAAGAATATCTGAGGAATAAAAGTAAAATAACATAGAAGTTGTTACAATCCTTTAAAGGGAAGGATAAGTTAGAATAACTACATCATATCTGAAGGCTAAAAGTCGAGCATGTAAGAGTAGAAGGGTTGAAATCTGAAATACGTGAGAAAAGATTAAAAAGTAAAACTTATAAGAAGGACGTTGAATTTGTAAGAAATGTTTGGAAAATTACTTGTAAGCAGGAGGCTGAATGATATGGAATGGATGCATTTGTTGTTATTTAAAACAGTTAGAATTTTTTTTTGAACCATTACTAATATAGATGAAACAATATCTGAAGTGTAAAAGTAGAATAATATAGAAGTAGTTACAATCCGTTAAAGGGCAGAATAACTAAAAATAACTACAACATATCTGAAGGGTAAAAGTTAAACATGTTAATAAAAAGTTTGAGGAAAATGTAGAAATCCTGCATCTTTATAGTTTAACAGTTGAATGGTTGAAATCTGAAATAGGTGAGAAAAAAATTAAAAAGAAGAACTTATAAGAAGGATGTTGGAAAATTGCTTGAATTTTTGAAGATTGGTGTGGAAAAAATAGGTCTACTCAAATGAATAAATATATTAAGAGCTTGAAAGTATTTGTTGAACAAATATGTATAAAAACGAAGCAATACCTGAAGTGTATAACTTGTAAGCAAGAGACTGAATGATAGGGAATGGATGCAAATCCCAGAATTGTTTAAGTGTAAAAAATAGTGTGAAAATATAAATTTATAAATGAAAAATATGAAACTCCTTACATGGTTGAGAAATGGCCTGAATTGTTGGAATTAATGAGGAAAAAGTCCAAGTCCTTCAAAGTAAAATGTAAGGATTGAAGGTGGAAAAGTCTAAAGTCAGGACATGAAGAAGCTCCAAATCCTGAAATATCCATTATGAGAACTGGGGTATATATAGAAATGGGGTAGAAACAAGGAAACAAGGAATGAAGTAAAAAGAAAGAGAAAGGGAGTAGAAAGAAAGAAAGAAAGAAAGAGACTGAATGATGCCAGAATTGTTTAAGATACGTTTAAAAAAAGAGTGTGAAGATATACATTCATAAATGAAAAATGTGAAAGTCCTTAAATGGTCTGAATTGTTGGAATTAATGAGAAAAAGTTCAAGTCCTTCAAAGTAAAGGGTTAAAGAGGAAAGTCAGGACATGAAGAAGCTCCAAATCCTGAAATCTCCATTACAAGAATAAACTGAAATGTAAGAGAAATAAATTATTAGAGATGTTTAAAAATTCCCCTCAAAGATATGAACTCATTTAGAGGCTGATTATGAGCTGTAAGCCAGTGTGTCTCTGTGGTTGTGTGTCTCTCTGTCTGTGTGTGTGTGTGTGTGTGTGTGTGTGTGTGTGTGTGTGTGTGTGTGTGTGTGTGTGTGTGTGTGTGTGTGTGTGTGTGTGTGTGTGTGTGTGTGTGTGTCTCTCTCTGTCTGCACCACACAGAGCAGAGCAGTGAGATTTGAGCTCTGTGCAGCTCCGAACAACAGCCTCTGAAAAGAGAACCGTACCTCTTACCAGAATGTGGTCATGACTATCGGGGCAAGGAGACCTTCCTGAGCGAGCCAATGTGCATTAAATGTTTGTAGGGCAAAAACTTTTCTCACCGTCGCAGGAAAGATAAGGAGGTCATTTCTGCTTTTCTCAGAAAATCTGCTCCTACTTTACAATGGGAGTCAATGAGAGGAAGAGAGGGAACTGGCTGCACTTAGAGGCTCCCAGTTTAAATTCTGTTAGCCTCTCTGCGTTTTCGAGCACACTGTGAGACACAGGACAAGTTTGTCTACCAAAGTGGGGGAAAATTATGTGTCCAGAGTGAAATTTGTGGCCGTGGTGACAGGTTAGAGAGCAAAGTGTCAGAGGATTTTTTGAACCTCTGTCACTCTAGCTGATGTCATCACCACTCTAGCTCTGAACATTCCGTGCCATTGACTTGCATGTTAAATTTGAATTTTGTCAAAAAATTATCATGAACAGTTGAAGGGTACTGATCAATAATGGTAGAAGATATGAAAAAGTTGAATGTACCGTGAATACTTGAAAGTTTTGTGAACGTTTTAAAAGTTGAATGAAGTCTGTAGGTGAAAGTATGTTGAAGCAGTTGAAGTTCAAAGAAGGAGAAGATTTTAAGAGTTTGAAGACAGTTTCAATGTATTCCTATGGGAAAAAAATTTCAATAAAGTTTGAATATTTTGAAAAGTATGAATGATAATGAAAAAGTTGAATGGATCCAATGATCTCCTGAAGAAGCTGCACGTTTTGATATATGAATTGTTTGAATAGTAGAAAGTATGAAGAAGTAGTTAAAGACCGAAAAACGGAAGAAGTGTACAGAATAATAATAATAATAACTAGAAAATGCATTTCCTGAAGGAAATACGGGTGAATGCTGAAAGCTGGAAGCTGAATGAGCTGAATAAATTGTTGAAACTATGCTGAATTAAGTTAAGAAACTGCTGAAGAAATCTTGAAGAGATGAAACAATATATGAAGAGTATGAAATGGTTTGAAATTACTTGAATTGTTGAAGATCAGTATGAAGAAATTGAAAGTCTGAAGTCTACTCAGATTTACTTAAAACTGACAGTTTGAAAACATTTTTGAACCATTACTAATGTAGATTAAACAATATCTGAATAGTAAAAGTAGAAGATGAAAGATGGAGGATGTATGAAATGGGTGGTAATTACTTGAATTAGTGAAGAACAGTATGAATGAATTGAAAAGCTTGAGTCTACTCAAACAAGTTTAAAACTGGTGGCTTGAAAACATTGTTGAACCATCACTAATATATGAAAGAATATCTGAGGAATAAAAGTAAAATAATATAGAAGTTGTTACAATCCTTTAAAGGTAAGGATAAGTTAGAATAACTACATCATATCTGAAGGCTAAAAGTCGAGCATGTAAGAGTAGAAGGGTTGAAATCTGAAATACGTGAGAAAAGATTAAAAAGTAAAACTTATAAGAAGGACGTTGAATTTGTATGAAATGTTTGGAAAATTGCTTGAATTTTTGAAGATTGGTGTGAAAAAATTAACATTTCAGTCTACTCAAATGAATAAATATATTAACAGCTTGAAAGCATTTGTTGAACAAATATAAATAAAGATGAAGCAATACCTGAAGAGTATTCACCTTATGTAGCCCCGCCCACTTTGCCACTTCCGGTTTGGCCGCGATTGTGTTACGACTTCCGGTCAAATGCGGAAGTAAAAACTGATGTAAACAATCGACTGAATTTGCAGTATATTGCGGGACAATTACAATACAGACAATCAAATCAACATGGACAACACTTGAGGGGTGTACTTCGAAGCGAGTTTAGTGGGTTATATTTTATAATTATATATTTTTTATTGAGTCTAAAGCCAGGCTTTCCTGTACTCTCTCTTCCAACCCAGCTAGATCGCCATGGAAACTTATGGTAACAGATGTTTAGCTCATATATTCAGAGTTTAATCCTAAAATCGGCTATAAAAGCGCCGCTGTTTCACAATTTAACTCATTTACAGCGTGACTTTTACTTTGAAATCCAAGTGGAGCTGGCAGAACCAGTACGGAGGGAGAGATCGCGCTGATCCGCTGCTGTTTACCAACTGTTGAGCCGAGCGTCAGGAGCTCATTTATATATAGGCTATTATATTACTTGGATATAAGCTGCAGCATGGACGTCGGAACTATTTACTGAGAGAGGGAGGGGGGGGGGGGGGTTTGTTGTGAGGGTCGACTGTCACCTGGAGCAAACTGACAACTATATGATCAGAAACTCGTTCAACTCTGGACTGTCTGTGAAGACTGACGGGAAGCTGGCCTCATCCTCTGCTTCAGAGAGAGCCTTGCACTATCGGACCTGGGTCTCTGCTCCGTGTCCAGAGCCTGGTCGGGTCGGGACACGCTGTTCACGCTGTGAACCTGCTCGCTAATGTGTAAAAGAAATAAACGGAGGGATTTATAACCCTCCCTCAAATACTGTAACTTAAATGTGGCCATGAATAAACTTGTTTCGCCTACAGCAGTATTGCCCAAATGCAAATATTGAATACATCTCTATTTTCACAGTTAAAAATGTCTTTGTCACCTAAACTACCCCCTGCCCCCTCCAAAAAAAAGAAAAGAAAAGAGATGTAGCATATTTTCATACGCACACCCAGCCTGAATTGCGATCAGTAAAACATATAAAAGTAGGCTATAAAACACAATTTAAACATGAAAGTTGTTCCTCTAGTTTATTTTGTTTAAATGGATAAAGCTTCATAATTAAAAGTATAGCGCAATGTCCAGCTGTCAGAAATTAAAAGCAGCCTCGTATGTGCATTAACAGTGTTGCTTCGGGCTGTGATAGCGGTTCTTTTTTTTTTTTTTAATTCGCTCCTACTCTCTCCAAACAAGCTGCTCACCTTGGCTGAAATCAGCGGGGACACGGGGATTTATTTAATTATTTTTAACCAGACTCTAGAGTAGATGGAGGTGGGTGCAGGTCGTACAGAGCTCCACACACACTGGGACAGAAGATGAGGTCGATGCTCAACTGCTATAAAAACTCACACGTTTTCTTCCAGTGATTGTAGCTTCCTCTTTATAATGCTCGTCATTTTTTGCAATCGACAACGGGAAAAAAAAACCCGGATTTGCCAACAAGAAACAGCTGAGAACGGACTCAAATAATCAAGCTACCGCTAATGTACTATACGACTTCCGGTCGTCACCGGAAGTTCCAACACAATCTCACAGCGTTCCATTGACTCCATGGTTGCCCCGGAGAATAAGGTGAATAACTTGTAAGCAGGAGGCTGAATGATATGGAATGGATGCATTTGTTGTTATTTAAAACAGTTAGAATTTTTTTTTTGAACCATTACTAATATAGATGAAACAATATCTGAAGTGTAAAAGTAGAATAATATAGAAGTAGTTACAATCCGTTAAAGGGCAGAATAACTACAACATATCTGAAGGGTAAAAGTTAAACATGTTAATAAAAAGTTTGAGGAAAATGTAGAAATCCTGCATCTTTATAGTTTAACAGTTGAATGGTTGAAATCTGAAATAGGTGAGAAAAAAAATAAAAAGAAGAACTTATAAGAAGGATGTTGGAAAATTGCTTGAATTTTTGAAGATTGGTGTGGAAAAAATAGGTCTACTCAAATGAATAAATATATTAAGAGCTTGAAAGTATTTGTTGAACAAATATGTATAAAAATGAAGCAATACCTGAAGTGTATAACTTGTAAGCAAGAGACTGAATGATAGGGAATGGATGCAAATCCCAGAATTGTTTAAGTCTAAAAAATAGTGTGAAAATATACATTTATAAATGAAAAATACGAAACTCCTTACATGGTTGAGAAATGGCCTGAATTGTTGGAATTAATGAGGAAAAAGTCCAAGTCGTTCAAAGTAAAATGTAAAGATTGAAGGTGGAAAAGTCTAAAGTCAGGACATGAAGAAGCTCCAAATCCTGAAATATCCATTATGAGAACTGGGGTATATATAGAAATGGGGTAGAAACAAGGAAACAAGGAATGAAGTAAAAAGAAAGAGAAAGGGAGTAGAAAGAAAGAAAGAGACTGAATGATGTGGATTGGATGCAAATGCCAGAATTGTTTATGATACGTGTAAAAAAGAGTGTGAAGATATACATCCATAAATGAAAAATGTGAAAGTCCTTAAATGGTTGAGAAATGGTCTGAATTGTTGGAATTAATGAGAAAAAGTTCAAGTCCTTCAAAGTAAAGGGTTAAAGAGGAAAGTCAGGACATGAAGAAGCTCCAAATCCTGAAATCTCCATTACGAGAATAAACTGAAATGTATGTAAGAGAAATAAATTATTAGAGATGTTTAAAAATTCCCCTCAAAGATATGAACTCATTTAGAGGCTGATTATGAGCTGTAAGCCAGTGTGTCTCTGTGTCTGTGTGTCTATCTGTCTGTGTGTGTGTGTGTGTGTGTGTGTCTCTCTCTCTCTGTCTGCACCACACAGAGCAGAGCAGTGAGATTTGAGCTCTGTGCAGCTCCGAACAACAGCCTCTGAAAAGAGAACCGTACCTCTTACCAGAATGTGGTCATGACTATCGGGGCAAGGAGACCTTCCTGAGCGAGCCAATGTGCATTAAATGTTTGTAGGGCAAAAACTTTTCTCACCGTCGCAAGAAATATAAGGAGGTCATTTCTGCTTTTCTCAGAAAATCTGCTCCTACTTTTTAATGGGAGTCAATGAGAGGAAGAGAGGGAACTGGCTGCACTTAGAGGCTCCGAGTTTAAATTCTGTTAGTCTCTCTGTGTTTTCGAGCACACTGTGAGACACAGCACAAGTTTGTCTACCAAAGTGGGGGAAAATTATGTGTCTGGAGTGTAATTTGTGGCCGTGGTGACAGGTTAGAGAGCAAAGTGTCAGAGGATTTTTAGACTCTCTGTCACTCTAGCTGATGTCATCATCACTCTAGCTCTGAAAATTCCGTGCCATTGACTTGCATGTTAAATTTGAATTTTGTCAAAAAATTATCATGAACAGTTGAAGGGTACTGATCAATAACGGTAGAAGATATGAAAAAGTTGAATGTACCGTGAATACTTGAAAGTTTTGTGAACATTTTAAAAGTGGAATGAAGTCTGTAGGTGAAAGTATGTTGAAGCAGTTGAAGTTCAAAGAAGGAGAAGATTTTAAGAGTTTGAAGACCGTTTCAATGTATTCCTATGGGGAAAAAATTTCAATAAAGTTTGAATATTTTGAAAAGTATGAATGATATGAAAAAGTTGAATACATCCAATGATCTCCTGAAGAAGCCGCACGTTTTGATATATGAATTGTTTGAATGTTATGAAGTATGAAGAAGTAGTTGAAGACCGAAAAAGGGAAGAAGAAGTAAGAATAATAATAATAATAATAAAGATTTGAATAACAATAGTGTGAATGCTTTCAGCATTCACCCTAATAATAAAGATTTGAATAACAATAGTGTGAATGCTTTCAGCATTCACCCTAATAACTAGAAAATGCATTTCCTGAAGGAAATACGGGTGAATGCTGAAAGCTGTAAGCTGAATGAGCTGAATAAATTGTTGAAACTATGCTGAATTAAGTTAAGAAACTGCTGAAGAAATCTTGAAGAGATGAAACAATATATGAAGAGTATGAAATGGTTTGAAATTACTTGAATTGTTGAAGATCAGTATGAAGAAATTGAAAGTCTGAAGTCTACTCGGATTTACTTAAAACTGACAGTTTGAAAACATTTTTGAACCATTACTAATGTAGATTAAACAATATCTGAATAGTAAAAGTAGAAGATGAAAGATGGAGGATGTATGAAATGGGTGCTAATTACTTGAATTAATGAAGAATAGTATGAATGAATTGAAAAGCTTGAGTCTACTCAAACAAGTTTAAAACTGGTGGCTTGAAAACATTGTTGAACCATCACTAATATATGAAAGAATATCTGAGGAATAAAAGTAAAATAATATAGAAGTTGTTACAATCCTTTAAAGGTAAGGATAAGTTAGAATAACTACATCATATCTGAAGGCTAAAAGTCGAGCATGTAAGAGTAGAAGGGTTGAAATCTGAAATACGTGAGAAAAGATTAAAAAGTAAAACTTATAAGAAGGACGTTGAATTTGTATGAAATGTTTGGAAAATTGCTTGAATTTTTGAAGATTGGTGTGAAAAAATTAACATTTCAGTCTACTCAAATGAATAAATATATTAACAGCTTGAAAGCATTTGTTGAACAAATATAAATAAAGATGAAGCAATACCTGAAGAGTATAACTTGTAAGCAGGAGGCTGAATGATATGGAATGGATGCATTTGTTGTTATTTAAAACAGTTAGAATTTTTTTTTGAACCATTACTAATATAGATGAAACAATATCTGAAGTGTAAAAGTAGAATAATATAGAAGTAGTTACAATCCGTTAAAGGGCAGAATAACTACAACATATCTGAAGGGTAAAAGTTAAACATGTTAATAAAAAGTTTGAGGAAAATGTAGAAATCCTGCATCTTTATAGTTTAACAGTTGAATGGTTGAAATCTGAAATAGGTGAGAAAAAAATTAAAAAGAAGAACTTATAAGAAGGATGTTGGAAAATTGCTTGAATTTTTGAAGATTGGTGTGGAAAAAATAGGTCTACTCAAATGAATAAATATATTAAGAGCTTGAAAGTATTTGTTGAACAAATATGTATAAAAATGAAGCAATACCTGAAGTGTATAACTTGTAAGCAAGAGACTGAATGATAGGGAATGGATGCAAATCCCAGAATTGTTTAAGTGTAAAAAATAGTGTGAAAATATAAATTTATAAATGAAAAATATGAAACTCCTTACATGGTTGAGAAATGGCCTGAATTGTTGGAATTAATGAGGAAAAAGTCAAAGTCCTTCAAAGTAAAATGTAAGGATTGAAGGTGGAAAAGTCTAAAGTCAGGACATGAAGAAGCTCCAAATCCTGAAATATATAGAGAAATAAATTATTAGAGATGTTTAAAAATTCCCCTCAAAGATATGAACTCATTTAGAGGCTGATTATGAGCTGTAAGCCAGTGTGTCTCTGTGTCTGTGTGTGTGTGTGTCTCTCTCTCTCTGTCTGCACCACACAGAGCAGAGCAGTGAGATTTGAGCTCTGTGCAGCTCCGAACAACAGCCTCTGAAAAGAGAACCGTACCTCTTACCAGAATGTGGTCATGACTATCGGGGCAAGGAGACCTTCCTGAGCGAGCCAATGTGCATTAAATGTTTGTAGGGCAAAAACTTTTCTCACCGTCGCAAGAAATATAAGGAGGTCATTTCTGCTTTTCTCAGAAAATCTGCTCCTACTTTACAATGTGAGTCAATGAGAGGAAGAGAGGGAACTGGCTGCACTTAGAGGCTCCCAGTTTAAATTCTGTTAGCCTCTCTGCGTTTTCGAGCACACTGTGAGACACAGCACAAGTTTGTCTACCAAAGTGGGGGAAAATTATGTGTCTAGAAAGAAATTTGTGGCCGTGGTGACAGGATAGAGAGCAAAGTGTCAGAGGATTTTTAGACTCTCTGTCACTCTAGCTGATGTCATCACCACTCTAGCTCTGAAAATTCCGTGCCATTGACTTGCATGTTAAATTTGAATTTTGTCAAAAAATGATCATGAACAGTTGAAGGGTACTGATCAATAACGGTAGAAGATATGAAAAAGTTGAATATACCGTGAATACTTGAAAGTTTTGTGAACGTTTTAAAAGTGGAATGAAGTCTGTAGGTGAAAGTATGTTGAAGCAGTTGAAGTTCAAAGAAGGAGAGGATTTGAACAGTTTGAAGACCGATTCAATGTATTCCTATGGGGAAAAATTTTTCAATAAAGTTTGAATATTTTGAAAAGTATGAATGATATGAAAAAGTTGAATACATCCCATGATCTCCTGAAGAAGCCGCACGTTTTGATATATGAATTGTTTGAATAGTAGAAAGTATGAAGAAGTAGTTAAGGGCCAAAAAAGGGAAGAAGTAAGAATAACTAGAAAATGCATTTCCTGAAGGAAATACGGGTGAATGCTGAAAGCTGTAAGCTGAATGAGCTGAATAAATTGTTGAAACTATGCTGAATTAAGTTAAGAAACTGCTGAAGAAATCTTGAAGAGATGAAACAATATATGAAGAGTATGAAATGGTTTGAAATTACTTGAATTGTTGAAGATCAGTATGAAGAAATTGAAAGTCTGAAGTCTACTCGGATTTACTTAAAACTGACAGTTTGAAAACATTTTTGAACCATTACTAATGTAGATTAAACAATATCTGAATAGTAAAAGTAGAAGATGAAAGATGGAGGATGTATGAAATGGGTGCTAATTACTTGAATTAATGAAGAATAGTATGAATGAATTGAAAAGCTTGAGTCTACTCAAACAAGTTTAAAACTGGTGGCTTGAAAACATTGTTGAACCATCACTAATATATGAAAGAATATCTGAGGAATAAAAGTAAAATAATATAGAAGTTGTTACAATCCTTTAAAGGTAAGGATAAGTTAGAATAACTACATCATATCTGAAGGCTAAAAGTCGAGCATGTAAGAGTAGAAGGGTTGAAATCTGAAATACGTGAGAAAAGATTAAAAAGTAAAACTTATAAGAAGGACGTTGAATTTGTATGAAATGTTTGGAAAATTGCTTGAATTTTTGAAGATTGGTGTGAAAAAATTAACATTTCAGTCTACTCAAATGAATAAATATATTAACAGCTTGAAAGCATTTGTTGAACAAATATAAATAAAGATGAAGCAATACCTGAAGAGTATAACTTGTAAGCAGGAGGCTGAATGATATGGAATGGATGCATTTGTTGTTATTTAAAACAGTTAGAATTTTTTTTTTGAACCATTACTAATATAGATGAAACAATATCTGAAGTGTAAAAGTAGAATAATATAGAAGTAGTTACAATCCGTTAAAGGGCAGAATAACTACAACATATCTGAAGGGTAAAAGTTAAACATGTTAATAAAAAGTTTGAGGAAAATGTAGAAATCCTGCATCTTTATAGTTTAACAGTTGAATGGTTGAAATCTGAAATAGGTGAGAAAAAAATTAAAAAGAAGAACTTATAAGAAGGATGTTGGAAAATTGCTTGAATTTTTGAAGATTGGTGTGGAAAAAATAGGTCTACTCAAATGAATAAATATATTAAGAGCTTGAAAGTATTTGTTGAACAAATATGTATAAAAATGAAGCAATACCTGAAGTGTATAACTTGTAAGCAAGAGACTGAATGATAGGGAATGGATGCAAATCCCAGAATTGTTTAAGTGTAAAAAATAGTGTGAAAATATAAATTTATAAATGAAAAATATGAAACTCCTTACATGGTTGAGAAATGGCCTGAATTGTTGGAATTAATGAGGAAAAAGTCAAAGTCCTTCAAAGTAAAATGTAAGGATTGAAGGTGGAAAAGTCTAAAGTCAGGACATGAAGAAGCTCCAAATCCTGAAATATCCATTATGAGAACTGGGGTATATATAGAAATGGGGTAGAAACAAGGAAACAAGGAATGAAGTAAAAAGAAAGAGAAAGGGAGTAGAAAGAAAGAAAGAGACTGAATGATGTGGAATGGATGCAAATGCCAGAATTGTTTAAGATACGTGTAAAAAAAGAGTGTGAAGATATACATTCATAAATGAAAAATGTGAAAGTCCTTAAATGGTTGAGAAATGGTCTGAATTGTTGGAATTAATGAGAAAAAGTTCAAGTCCTTCAAAGTAAAGGGTTAAAGAGGAAAGTCAGGACATGAAGAAGCTCCAAATCCTGAAATCTCCATTACAAGAATAAACTGAAATGTATGTAAGAGAAATAAATTATTAGAGATGTTTAAAAATTCCCCTCAAAGATATGAACTCATTTAGAGGCTGATTATGAGCTGTAAGCCAGTGTGTCTCTGTGTCTGTGTGTGTGTGTGTCTCTCTCTCTGTGTCTGCACCACACAGAGCAGAGCAGTGAGATTTGAGCTCTGTGCAGCTCCGAACAACAGCCTCTGAAAAGAGAACCGTACCTCTTACCAGAATGTGGTCATGACTATCGGGGCAAGGAGACCTTCCTGAGCGAGCCAATGTGCATTAAATGTTTGTAGGGCAAAAACTTTTCTCACCGTCGCAAGAAATATAAGGAGGTCATTTCTGCTTTTCTCAGAAAATCTGCTCCTACTTTACAATGTGAGTCAATGAGAGGAAGAGAGGGAACTGGCTGCACTTAGAGGCTCCCAGTTTAAATTCTGTTAGCCTCTCTGCGTTTTCGAGCACACTGTGAGACACAGCACAAGTTTGTCTACCAAAGTGGGGGAAAATTATGTGTCTAGAAAGAAATTTGTGGCCGTGGTGACAGGATAGAGAGCAAAGTGTCAGAGGATTTTTAGACTCTCTGTCACTCTAGCTGATGTCATCACCACTCTAGCTCTGAAAATTCCGTGCCATTGACTTGCATGTTAAATTTGAATTTTGTCAAAAAATGATCATGAACAGTTGAAGGGTACTGATCAATAACGGTAGAAGATATGAAAAAGTTGAATATACCGTGAATACTTGAAAGTTTTGTGAACGTTTTAAAAGTGGAATGAAGTCTGTAGGTGAAAGTATGTTGAAGCAGTTGAAGTTCAAAGAAGGAGAGGATTTGAACAGTTTGAAGACCGATTCAATGTATTCCTATGGGGAAAAATTTTTCAATAAAGTTTGAATATTTTGAAAAGTATGAATGATATGAAAAAGTTGAATACATCCCATGATCTCCTGAAGAAGCCGCACGTTTTGATATATGAATTGTTTGAATAGTAGAAAGTATGAAGAAGTAGTTAAGGGCCAAAAAAGGGAAGAAGTAAGAATAATAATAATATTAATAATAATAAAGATTTGAATAACAATAGTGTGAATGCTTTCAGCATTCACCCTAATAATAATATTAATAACTAGAAAATTTCCTCTCGGGAAATTTTGAATGGGCCACGGGAGCTACTGCGGGTTGTGCCATCTCTGTCAACATGGGAATCAAACCCACGATCTTAAGGTCAAGACAGAGCTGATCAGACAGACACATGATCATCTTTCTATAAGCACTGATATGGAGGAGCTGTAACCACATTAGGTTACCTGTGTGTGTGTGTGTGTGTGTGTGTGTGTGTGTGTGTGTGACTGTAATCACATGAAGCTGGCTCTAGAGTCTGTGTGTGTGTGTGTGACTGACTTGTCACATAGTTAGTTAGTAGCTGCATCCTGTGTCAGTCTGATTTAGCTGTGTCTGTGTTTATAAACATTTAAACGAGCGCCAGGTGGATTGTTTATGAAGTTAACGAGCCCTGGCCTGAGGATCAAAGAGGTTACCACGGCGATAGGGGCCCCCGCAGGCTGAGACAGACAGAAACGTGGAGAAAAACAGCCATTTTCTGCCTCTAAACCGGTCTCACAATTAGGCTTAGCATGACAAAACGGTAACTCCTATCAGAACAAAACACAGATCAACGTTGCTCTAAGGACTTACTGAAAATTTCGGTACGATTTGGTGTTTCTACAGTAAATATTTTGGCGACGCTGGCAGTTTTAAAACATCAGGCCGTTCTGCTCCTCTCAGAAAATATTTGTATTGGACTCAATGAGGAGCAGGGACAGACGTGGCCGCACTCAGAGGCTGATTCTGTAAGTTCTGTAAGTCTCTCTGATATTTTGAGCACATGACATGAGAGATAACAAGTTTGTCTTACAAATTCTGAAAAAATTATGTCTGTAGAGTGTAAATTGTGGCCGTGGTGGCAATTTATCCAGAAAAAATACAGAATGTTTCTTCACTCTCTCCCACTCTAACCGATGATGTCACGCACTCTGACACGAACATTCTATGCAATACACACCCATTATAAACTCATAATTTCTCCAAAAATGATCATGGTCATTGATCAGGGATTGATCAAAAACTATATGACCTATCAAAACGTGGAGTAATACGACAATACACAAGACTTGTGTCTACTGTTTAAAGTTTAAATGGAGTCTCTAGGTGAAAGTATGCCTGAGCAGTAGACGTTTGTTAAACTCCAATGATTGGTCTTTTTCGCTCTTTTTTTTTCGCCCGTCCCATTGACTTACATGCAAAATTTTGCGTCGTTTTTCGCGACATACGTCGCGAAAAATTCGTACACTGTTGAGAAAAGTAATAGCACACCGATCCCGATCAAGACGCACGTTTTGATATATAATTTGGCCTGCAACTCTTCGAGTTGCAGGACTAGTAGCGAACCGAAAAAGCGTCCGGAAGATGAAGGAGAATAATAAGAACTAGAAAATTTCCTCTCGGGAAATTTTGAATGGGCCACGGGAGCTACTGCGGGTTGTGCCATCTCTGTCAACATGGGAATCAAACCCACGATCTTAAGGTCAAGACAGAGCTGATCAGACAGACACATGATCATCTTTCTATAAGCACTGATATGGAGGAGCTGTAACCACATTAGGTTACCTGTGTGTGTGTGTGTGTGTGTGTGTGTGTGTGTGTGTGTGTGTGTGTGTGTGTGTGTGTGTGACTGTAATCACATGAAGCTGGCTCTAGAGTCTGTGTGTGTGTGTGTGTGTGTGTGTGTGTGTGTGTGTGTGACTGTAATCACATGAAGCTGGCTCTAGAGTCTCTGTGTGTGTGTGTGTGTGTGTGTGTGTGTGTGTGTGTGTGTGTGTGTGTGTGTGTGTGTGTGTGTGTGTGTGTGTGTGACTGTAATCACATGAAGCTGGCTCTAGAGTCTGTGTGTGTGTGTGTGTGTGTGTGTGTGTGTGTGTGACTGTAATCACATGAAGCTGGCTCTAGAGTCTGTGTGTGTGTGTGTGTGTGTGTGTGTGTGTGTGTGTGTGTGTGTGTGTGTGTGTGTGTGTGTGTGACTGTAATCACATGAAGCTGGCTCTAGAGTCTGTGTGTGTGTGTGTGTGTGTGTGTGTGTGTGTGACTGTAATCACATGAAGCTGGCTCTAGAGTCTGTGTGTGTGTGTGTGTGTGTGTGTGTGTGTGTGTGTGTGTGTGTGTGTGTGTGTGTGTGTGTGTGTGTGTGTGTGTGTGTGTGTGTGTGTGTGACTGACTTGACACATAGTTAGTTAGTAGCTGCATCCTGTGTCAGTCTGATTTAGCTGTGTCTGTGTTTATAAACATTTAAACGAGCGCCAGGTGGATTGTTTATGAAGTTAACGAGCTCTGGCCTGAGGATCAAAGAGGTTACCACGGCGATAGGGGCCCCCGCAGGCTGAGACAGACAGAAACGTGGAGAAAAACAGCCATTTTCTGCCTCTAAACCGGTCTCACAATTAGGCCTAGCATGACAAAACGGTAACTCCTATCAGAACAAAACACAGATTAACGTTGCTCTAAGGACTTACTGAAAATTTCGGTACGATTTGGTGTTTCTACAGTAAATATTTTGGCGACGCTGGCAGTTTTAAAACATCAGGCCGTTCTGCTCCTCTCAGAAAATATTTGTATTGGACTCAATGAGGAGCAGAGACAGACGTGGCCGCACTCAGAGGCTGATTCTGTAAGTTCTGTAAGTCTCTCTGATATTTTGAGCACATGACATGAGAGATAACAAGTTTGTCTTACAAATTCTGAAAAAATTATGTCTGTAGAGTGAAAATTGTGGCCGTGGTGGCAGTTTATCCAGAAAAAATACAGAATGTTTCTTCACTCTCTCCCACTCTAACCGATGATGTCACGCACTCTGACACGAACATTCTGTCCAATACACACCCATTATAAACTCATAATTTCTCCAAAAATGATCATGGTCATTGATCAGGGATTGATCAAAAACTATATGACCTATCAAAACGTGGAGTAATACGACAATACACAAGACTTGTGTCTACTGTTTAAAGTTTAAATGGAGTCTCTAGGTGAAAGTATGCCTGAGCATTAGACTTTTGTTAAACTCCAATGATTGGTCTTTTTTTTCCGCCCGTCCCATTGACTTACATGCAAAAATTCTGCGCAGTAAATCGCGACTTACGTCGCGAAAAATTCGTAAACTGTTGAGAAAAGTAATAGCACACCGATCCCGATCAAGACACACGTTTTGATATATAATATGTCCTGCAACTCTTCGAGTTGCAGGACTAGTAGCGAACCGAAAGTCGGCCGGAAGTGGAAAAATAACTAGAAAATTTCCTCTCGGGAAATTTTGAATGGGCCACGGGAGCTACTGCGGGTTGTGCCATCTCTGTCAACATGGGAATCAAACCCACGATCTTAAGGTCAAGACAGAGCTGATCAGACAGACACATGATCATCTTTCTATAAGCACTGATATGGAGGAGCTGTAATCACATTAGGTTAACTGTGTGTGTGTGTGTGACTGTAATCACATGAAGCTGGCTCTAGAGTCTGTGTGTGACTGACTTGACACATAGTTAGTTAGTAGCTGCATCCTGTGTCAGTCTGATTTAGCTGTGTCTGTGTTTATAAACATTTAAACGAGCGCCAGGTGGATTGTTTATGAAGTTAACGAGCTCTGGCCTGAGGATCAAAGAGGTTACCACGGCGATAGGGGCCCCCGCAGGCTGAGACAGACAGAAACGTGGAGAAAAAGAGCCATTTTCTGCCTCTAAACCGGTCTCACAATTAGGCTTAGCATGACAAAACGGTAACTCCTATCAGAACAAAACACAGATCAACGTTGCTCTAAGGACTTACTGAAAATTTCGGTACGATTTGGTGTTTCTACAGTAAATATTTTGGCGACGCTGGCAGTTTTAAAACATCAGGCCGTTCTGCTCCTCTCAGAAAATATTTGTATTGGACTCAATGAGGAGCAGAGACAGACGTGGCCGCACTCAGAGGCTGATTCTGTAAGTTCTGTAAGTCTCTCTGATATTTTGAGCACATGACATGAGAGATAACAAGTTTGTCTTACAAATTCTGAAAAAATTATGTCTGTAGAGTGTAAATTGTGGCCGTGCTCACAGTTTATCCAGAAAAAATACAGAATGTTTCTTCACTCTCTCCCACTCTAACCGATGATGTCACGCACTCTGACACGAACATTCTATGCAATACACACCCATTATAATCTCATAATTTCTCCAAAAATGATCATGGTCATTGATCAGGGATTGATCAAAAACTATATGACCTATCAAAACGTGGAGTAATGCGACAATACACAAGACTTGTGTCTACTGTTTAAAGTTTAAATGGAGTCTCTAGGTGAAAGTATGCCTGAGCAGTAGACGTTTGTTAAACTCCAATGATTGGTCTTTTTCGCTCTTTTTTTTTCGCCCGTCCATTGACTTACATGCAAAAATTTTGCGCAGTTTTTCGCGACTTGCGTCGCGAAAAATTCGTACACTGTTGAGAAACGTAATAGCACACCGATCCCGATCAAGCCGCACGTTCTGATATATAATATGTCCTGCAACTCTTCGAGTTGCAGGACTAGTAGCGAACCGAAAGTCGGCCGGAAGTGGAAAAATAATAATAATAAAAACTAGGAAAAAATCCACACAATAACAGTAGTGCCCGGGCTTCGCCCGGGCACTGGTCCCTGCAGCTATTTCATAGCTGTTGGGACCAGTGCCCGGTGCGATTGCCCGTGGCCCTAACTAGAAAATTTCCTCTCGGGAAATTTTGAATGGGCCACGGGAGCTACTGCGGGTTGTGCCATCTCTGTCAACATGGGAATCAAACCCACGATCTTAAGGTCAAGACAGAGCTGATCAGACAGACACATGATCATCTTTCTATAAGCACTGATATGGAGGAGCTGTAACCACATTAGGTTGTGTGTGTGTGTGTGTGTGTGTGTGTGTGTGTGTGACTGTAATCACATGAAGCTGGCTCTAGAGTCTGTGTGTGTGACTGACTTGTCACATAGTTAGTTAGTAGCTGCATCCTACGTGTGTGTGTGTGTGTGTGTGTGTGTGTGTGTGTGTGTGTGTGTGTGTGTGTGTGTGTGTGTGTGTGTGTGTAACTGTAATCACATGAAGCTGGCTCTAGAGTCTGTGTGTGTGACTGACTTGACACATAGTTAGTTAGTAGCTGCATCCTGTGTCAGTCTGATTTAGCTGTGTCTGTGTTTATAAACATTTAAACGAGCGCCAGGTGGATTGTTTATGAAGTTAACGAGCTCTGGCCTGAGGATCAAAGAGGTTACCACGGCGATAGGGGCCCCCGCAGGCTGAGACAGACAGAAACGTGGAGAAAAAGAGCCATTTTCTGCCTCTAAACCGGCCTCACAATTAGGCTTAGCATGACAAAACGGTAACTCCTATCAGAACAAAACACAGATCAACGTTGCTCTAAGGACTTACTGAAAATTTCGGTACGATTTGGTGTTTCTACAGTAAATATTTTGGCGACGCTGGCAGTTTTAAAACATCAGGCCGTTCTGCTCCTCTCAGAAAATATTTGTATTGGACTCAATGAGGAGCAGGGACAGACGTGGCCGCACTCAGAGGCTGATTCTGTAAGTTCTGTAAGTCTCTCTGATATTTTGAGCACATGACATGAGAGATAACAAGTTTGTCTTACAAATTCTGAAAAAATTATGTCTGTAGAGTGTAAATTGTGGCCGTGGTGGCAATTTATCCAGAAAAAATACAGAATGTTTCTTCACTCTCTCCCACTCTAACCGATGATGTCACGCACTCTGACACGAACATTCCATGCAATACACACCCATTATAAACTCATAATTTCTCCAAAAATGATCATGGTCATTGATCAGGGATTGATCAAAAACTATATGACCTATCAAAACGTGGAGTAATACGACAATACACAAGACTTGTGTCTACTGTTTAAAGTTTAAATGGAGTCTCTAGGTGAAAGTATGCCTGAGCAGTAGACTTTTGTTAAACTCCAATGATTGGTCTTTTTCTGTCTTTTTTTTTCGCCCGTCCCATTGACTTACATGCAAAATTTTTGCGCAGTTTTTCGCGACTACGTCGCGAAAAATTCGTACACTGTTGAGAAAAGTAATAGCACAGCGATCCCGATCAGGACGCACGTTTTGATATATAATATGTCCTGCAACTCTTCGAGTTGCAGGACTAGTAGCGCATCGAAATCTGGCCGGAAGTGGAAAAATAATAATAATAACTAGAAAATTTCCTCTCGGGAAATTTTGAATGGGCCACGGGAGCTACTGCGGGTTGTGCCATCTCTGTCAACATGGGAATCAAACCCACGATCTTAAGGTCAAGACAGAGCTGATCAGACAGACACATGATCATCTTTCTATAAGCACTGATATGGAGGAGCTGTAACCACATTAGGTTACCTGTGTGTGTGTGTGTGTGTGTGGGTGTGTGTGTGTGTGTGTGTGTGTGTGTGTGTGTGTGTGTGTGTGTGTGTGTGTGTGTGTGTGTGTGTGTGTGTGTGTGTGTGACTGTAATCACATGAAGCTGGCTCTAGAGTCTGTGTGTGTGTGTGTGACTGACTTGTCACATAGTTAGTTAGTAGCTGCATCCTGTGTCAGTCTGATTTAGCTGTGTCTGTGTTTATAAACATTTAAACGAGCGCCAGGTGGATTGTTTATGAAGTTAACGAGCTCTGGCCTGAGGATCAAAGAGGTTACCACGGCGATAGGGGCCCCCGCAGGCTGAGACAGACAGAAACGTGGAGAAAAACAGCCATTTTCTGCCTCTAAACCAGCCTCACAATTAGGCTTAGCATGACAAAACGGTAACTCCTATCAGAACAAAACACAGATCAACGTTGCTCTAAGGACTTACTGAAAATTTCGGTACGATTTGGTGTTTCTACAGTAAATATTTTGGCGACGCTGGCAGTTTTAAAACATCAGGCCGTTCTGCTCCTCTCAGAAAATATTTGTATTGGACTCAATGAGGAGCAGGGACAGACGTGGCCGCACTCAGAGGCTGATTCTGTAAGTTCTGTAAGTCTCTCTGATATTTTGAGCACATGACATGAGAGATAACAAGTTTGTCTTACAAATTCTGAAAAAATTATGTCTGTAGAGTGTAAATTGTGGCCGTGGTGGCAATTTATCCAGAAAAAATACAGAATGTTTCTTCACTCTCTCCCACTCTAACCGATGATGTCACGCACTCTGACACGAACATTCCATGCAATACACACCCATTATAAACTCATAATTTCTCCAAAAATGATCATGGTCATTGATCAGGGATTGATCAAAAACTATATGACCTATCAAAACGTGGAGTAATACGACAATACACAAGACTTGTGTCTACTGTTTAAAGTTTAAATGGAGTCTCTAGGTGAAAGTATGCCTGAACAGTAGACTTTTGTTAAACTCCAATGATTGGTCTTTTTCGGTCTTTTTTTTTCGCCCGTCCCATTGACTTACATGCAAAATTTTTGCGCAGTTTTTCGCGACTACGTCGCGAAAAATTCGTAAACTGTTGAGAAAAGTAATAGCACAGCGATCCCGATCAAGACGCACGTTTTGATATATAATTTGTCCTGCAACTCTTCGAGTTGCAGGACTAGTAGCGCATCGAAATCTGGCCGGAAGATGAAAAATAATAAAAACTAGGAAAAAATCCACACAATAACAGTAGTGCCCGGGCTTCGCCCGGGCACTGGTCCCTGCAGCTATTTCATAGCTGTTGGGACCAGTGCCCGGTGCGATTGCCCGTGGCCCTAACTAGGAAAAAATCCACACAATAACAGTAGTGCCCGGGCTTCGCCCGGGCACTGGTCCCTGCAGCTATTTCATAGCTGTTGGGACCAGTGCCCGGTGCGATTGCCCGTGGCCCTAACTAGAAAATTTCCTCTCGGGAAATTTTGAATGGGCCACGGGAGCTACTGCGGGTTGTGCCATCTCTGTCAACATGGGAATCAAATCCACGATCTTAAGGTCAAGACAGAGCTGATCAGACAGACACATGATCATCTTTCTATAAGCACTGATATGGAGGAGCTGTAACCACATTAGGTTAACTGTGTGTGTGTGTGTGTGTGTGTGTGTGTGTGTGTGTGTGTGTGTGTGTGTGACTGTAATCACATGAAGCTGGCTCTAGAGTCTGTGTGTGTGTGTGTGACTGACTTGTCACACAGTTAGTTAGTAGCTGCATCCTGTGTCAGTCTGATTTAGCTGTGTCTGTGTTTATAAACATTTAAACGAGCGCCAGGTGGATTGTTTATGAAGTTAACGAGCTCTGGCCTGAGGATCAAAGAGGTTACCACGGCGATAGGGGCCCCCGCAGGCTGAGACAGACAGAAACGTGGAGAAAAACAGCCATTTTCTGCCTCTAAACCGGCCTCACAATTAGGCTTAGCATGACAAAACGGTAACTCCTATCAGAACAAAACACAGATCAACGTTGCTCTAAGGACTTACTGAAAATTTCGGTACGATTTGGTGTTTCTACAGTAAATATTTTGGCGACGCTGGCAGTTTTAAAACATCAGGCCGTTCTGCTCCTCTCAGAAAATATTTGTATTGGACTCAATGAGGAGCAGGGACAGACGTGGCCGCACTCAGAGGCTGATTCTGTAAGTTCTGTAAGTCTCTCTGATATTTTGAGCACATGACATGAGAGATAACAAGTTTGTCTTACAAATTCTGAAAAAATTATGTCTGTAGAGTGTAAATTGTGGCCGTGGTGGCAATTTATCCAGAAAAAATACAGAATGTTTCTTCACTCTCTCCCACTCTAACCGATGATGTCACGCACTCTGACACGAACATTCCATGCAATACACACCCATTATAAACTCATAATTTCTCCAAAAATGATCATGGTCATTGATCAGGGATTGATCAAAAACTATATGACCTATCAAAACGTGGAGTAATACGACAATACACAAGACTTGTGTCTACTGTTTAAAGTTTAAATGGAGTCTCTAGGTGAAAGTATGCCTGAGCAGTAGACTTTTGTTAAACTCCAATGATTGGTCTTTTTCGGTCTTTTTTTTTCGCCCGTCCCATTGACTTACATGCAAAATTTTTGCGCAGTTTTTCGCGACTACGTCGCGAAAAATTCGTAAACTGTTGAGAAAAGTAATAGCACAGCGATCCCGATCAGGACGCACGTTTTGATATATAATATGTCCTGCAACTCTTCGAGTTGCAGGACTAGTAGCACATCGAAAATCGTCCGGAAGATGAAGGAGAATAATAATAAGAAGAAAAAATCCACACAATAACAGTAGTGCCCGGGCTTCGCCCGGGCACTGGTCCCTGCAGCTATTTCATAGCTGTTGGGACCAGTGCCCGGTGCGATTGCCCGTGGCCCTAAAAAATCCACACAATAACAGTAGTGCCCGGGCTTCGCCCGGGCACTGGTCCCTGCAGCTATTTCATAGCTGTTGGGACCAGTGCCCGGTGCGATTGCCCGTGGCCCTAATAATAAAGATTTGAATAACAATAGTGTGAATGCTTTCAGCATTCACCCTAATAATAATAATAATAAAGATTTGAATAACAATAGTGTGAATGCTTTCAGCATTCACCCTAATAATAATAAAGATTTGAATAACAATAGTGTGAATGCTTTCAGCATTCACCCTAATAACTAGAAAAAGCATTTCCAAGAATGGAAATGGTGTGACTGCTGACAGCAACTGAACGCTGTTGCAGAATTAGCAAATAGTGCAAGCTGTGATCACCATACAAATGTTTGACCAAGGTCAGAATCGAACCCACATCCTCATGGTCATTAGACTTCCACTCTGCCTCTAGGCCACAGTGCACACACAGTTTCAGAGACTGTTGTCTGTTAATGATCTGCACACTGTCAACATCAAGAAAGCTTGAGAGTCAAGCTTGAATGACTTAGAATGAAAATGTCTGTGAATTTCAGGCTGAGCACTAACCATATGGCCACAGAGAACCTGAGTTACAATGAGCTTTATACTATGAGGAATCAAAGACTGTCCAATGACAGCTGAATAATTGGAATCAAAAGTCAAGCAATGAAGTGAAAAGACTGAGGCAGGAATTGAACCCATGACCATATGATCACTAAACCTTTACTCTGCCACTCGGCTACAGAGAGCACACTACTTTCAAAACTGTTGTCATTCATTGTAATGTGATGATGTGCTGCAAACTGGTATGAGTAATCAAGGAGATAACAAACACCTGTAACCAATTGAAGGCGGGGGAGGAGAGCAGAATTCAACATAACATAACAAGAGTTTTTCCCTTGGATTCGAACCAGTGACCTTAGGGTTGGCAAGCATCCACCCTAACCCCTACACTACAGTGGAGTTGTGAAGAAGAGAGGTTGAGACTTTGATGAATGTGAGATTTTTTGTGAAAAAGTTAAATATTTGAAAAAGTATAAATAGTTAAAAAGAGAAAAGTAATGCCGATAAAGTTCAAAAAAAGCTGCACGTTTTGATATATGAATTGTTGAAATAGCACAAAGTATGAAGGACTAGAAGAAGACCGTAAAAAGGCGGAAGAAAATGGCCAAACAGAAGAACAATAGTGTGACTGCTTCAGCAGTCACACTAACTAGAAAAAGCATTTCCAAGAATGGAAATGGTGTGACTGCTGATAGCAACTGAACGCTGTTGCAGAATTAGCAAATAGTGCAAGCAGTGATCACCATACAAATGTTTGACCAAGGTCGGAATCGAACCCACAACCTCATGGTCATTAGACCTCCACTCTGCCTCTAGGCCACGGTGCACACACAGTTGCAGAGACTGTTGTCTGTTAATGATCTGCACACTGTCAACATCAAGAAAGCTTGAGAGTCAAGCTTGAATGACTTAGAATGAAAATTTCTGTGAATTTCAGGCTGAGAGCAGCAGTTTCAACATGAAGCAAGTTATCAGAAGTCAACAGAGGACAACTGGGAAAATAATTCACTATAATTGTTGTTGAGGCAAGATTTGAACCAGCAACCTTCAGGTCTCCAGACCAGCAAGCTAACCACTAGGCTACAGGCAGAGACAGTATGTGAGGGGTAAAGAAAACCATTATAAAGCTGAAAAAAATCAGAAAAAGTTAAATATTTTAAAAAGTATAAATAGTTAAAAAGAGAAAAGTAATGCCGATAAAGTTCAAAAAAAGCTGCACGTTTTGATATATGAATTGTTGAAATAGCACAAAGTATGAAGGACTAGAAGAAGACCGTAAAAAGGCGGAAGAAAATGGCCAAACAGAAGAACAATAGTGTGACTGCTTCAGCAGTCACACTAATAATAACTAGAAAATGCATTTCCTGAAGGAAATACGGGTGAATGCTGAAAGCTGGAAGCTGAATGAGCTGAATAAATTGTTGAAACTATGCTGAATTTAGTTAAGAAACTGCTGAAGAAATCTTGAAGAGATGAAACAATATATGAAGAGTATGAAATGGTTTGAAATTACTTGAATTGTTGAAGATCAGTATGAAGAAATTGAAAGTCTGAAGTCTACTCGGATTTACTTAAAACTGACAGTTTGAAAACATTTTTGAACCATTACTAATGTACATTAAACAATATCTGAATAGTAAAAGTAGAAGATGAAAGATGGAGGATGTATGAAATGGGTGGTAATTACTTGAATTAGTGAAGAACAGTATGAATGAATTGAAAGGTTAAAGTGCACTCAGATTTATTTAAAACAGTTTGAAAACATTTTTTGAACCATTACTAATATAGGTGAAACAATATCTGAAGTGTAAAAGTAGAATAATATAGAAGTAGTTACAATCCGTTAAAGGGCAGAATAACTAAAAATAACTACAACATATCTGAAGGGTAAAAGTAAAACATGCTAATAAAAAGTTTGAGGAAAATGTAGAAGTCCTGCATATTTACAGTTTAACAGTTGAATGGTTGAAATCTGAAATAGGTAAGAAAATATTAAAAAGTCAAACTTATAAGAAGGGTGTTGAATTTGTATGAAGTGTTTGGAAAATTGCTTGAATTTTCTAAGATTAGTATGAAAAAATTAAAATTTAAGTCTTCTCAAATTAATAAATATATTATTAACAGCTTCAAAGCATTTGTTGAACAAATATGTATAAAGATGAAGCAATACCTGAAGTGTATAACTTGTGAGCAGGAGGCTGAATGATATGGAATGGATGCAAATGCCAGAATTGTTTAAGACAAGTGTAAAAAAAAAAGTGTGAAGATATAATTTATGAATGAAAAATGCGAAAGTCCTTAAATGATTGAGAAATGGTCTGAATTGTTGGAATTAAAGAGAAAAAGTTCAAGCCCTTCAAAGTAAAGGGTTAAAGAGGTGGAAAAGCCGAAAGTTAGGACATGAAGAAGCTCCAAATCCTGAAATCTCCATTACGAGAATAAACTGAAATGTATGCAAGAGAAATAAATTATTAGAGATGTTTAAAAATTCCCCTCAAAGATATGAACTCATTTAGAGGCTGATTATGAGCTTTAAGCCAGTGTGTCTGTGTGTCTGTGTGTCTGTGTGTCTCTCTCTCTCTGTGTCTGTGTGTGTGTGTGTGTGTGTGTGTGTGTGTGTCTCTCTCTCTCTGTCTGCACCACACAGAGCAGTGAGATTTGAGCTCTGTGCAGCTCCGAACAACAGCCTCTGAAAAGAGAACCGTACCTCTTACCAGAATGTGGTCATGACTATCGGGGCAAGGAGACCTTCCTGAGCGAGCCAATGTGCATTAAATGTTTGTAGGACAAAAACTTTTCTCACAGTCGCAGGAAAGATAAGGAGGTCATTTCTGCTTTTCTCAGAAAATCTGCTCCTACTTTACAATGTGAGTCAATGAGAGGAAGAGAGGGAACTGGCTGCACTTAGAGGCTCCGAGTTTAAATTCTGTTAGCCTCTCTGCGTTTTCGAGCACACTGTGAGACACAGCACAAGTTTGTCTACCAAAGTGGGGGAAAATTATGTGTCCAGAGTGAAATTTGTGGCCGTGGTGACAGGTTAGAGAGCAAAGTGTCAGAGGATTTTTTGAACCTCTGTCACTCTAGCTGATGTCATCACCACTCTAGCTCTGAAAATTCCGTGCCATTGACTTGCATGTTAAATTTGAATTTTGTCAAAAAATTATCATGAACAGTTGAAGGGTACTGATCAATAATGGTAGAAGATATGAAAAAGTTGAATGTACCGTGAATACTTGAAAGTTTTGTGAACGTTTTAAAAGTTGAATGAAGTCTGTAGGTGAAAGTATGTTGAAGCAGTTGAAGTTCAAAGAAGGAGAAGATTTTAAGAGTTTGAAGACAGTTTCAATGTATTCCTATGGGAAAAATTTTTCAATAAAGTTTGAATATTTTGAAAAGTATGAATGATATGAAAAAGTTGAATGGATCCAATGATCTCCTGAAGAAGACGCACGTTTTGATATATGAATTGTATGAATGTTATGAAGTATGAAGAAGTAGTTGAAGACCGAAAAAGGGAAGAAGAAGTAAGAATAATAACTAGAGAATGCATTTCCTGAAGGAAATACGGGTGAATGCTGAAAGCTGGAAGCTGAATGAGCTGAATAAATTGTTGAAACTATGCTGAATTAAGTTAAGAAACTGCTGAAGAAATCTTGAATATATGAAGAGTATGAAATGGTTTGAAGTTACTTGAATTGTTGAAGATCAGTATGAAGAAATTAAAAGTCTGAAGTCTACTCAGATTTACTTAAAACTGACAGTTTGAAAACATTTTTGAACCATTACTAATGTAGATTAAACAATATCTGAATGGTAAAAGTAGAAGATGAAAGATGGAGGATGTATGAAATGGGTGCTAATTACTTGAATTAGTGAAGAATAGTATGAATGAATTGAAAGGTTAAAGTGCACTCAGATTTATTTTAAACAGTTTGAAAACATTTTTTGAACCATTACTAATGTAGATTAAACAATATCTGAATAGTAAAAGTAGAAGATGAAAGATGGAGGATGTATGAAATGGGTGGTAATTACTTGAATTAATGAAGAATAGTATGAATGAATTGAAAAGCTTGAGTCTACTCAAAGAAGTTTAAAACTGGTGGCTTGAAAACATTGTTGAACCATTACTAATTTATGAAAGAATATCTGAGGAATAAAAGTAAAATAACATAGAAGTTGTTACAATCCTTTAAAGGGAAGGATAAGTTAGAATAACTACATCATATCTGAAGGCTAAAAGTCGAGCATGTAAGAGTAGAAGGGTTGAAATCTGAAATACGTGAGAAAAGATTAAAAAGTAAAACTTATAAGAAGGACGTTGAATTTGTAAGAAATGTTTGGAAAATTACTTGTAAGCAGGAGGCTGAATGATATGGAATGGATGCATTTGTTGTTATTTAAAACAGTTAGAATTTTTTTTTTTGAACCATTACTAATATAGATGAAACAATATCTGAAGTGTAAAAGTAGAATAATATAGAAGTAGTTACAATCCGTTAAAGGGCAGAATAACTAAAAATAACTACAACATATCTGAAGGGTAAAAGTTAAACATGTTAATAAAAAGTTTGAGGAAAATGTAGAAATCCTGCATCTTTATAGTTTAACAGTTGAATGGTTGAAATCTGAAATAGGTGAGAAAAAAATTAAAAAGAAGAACTTATAAGAAGGATGTTGGAAAATTTCTTGAATTTTTGAAGATTGGTGTGGAAAAAATAGGTCTACTCAAATGAATAAATATATTAACAGCTTGAAAGTATTTGTTGAACAAATATGTATAAAAATGAAGCAATACCTGAAGTGTATAACTTGTAAGCAAGAGACTGAATGATAGGGAATGGATGCAAATCCCAGAATTGTTTAAGTGTAAAAAATAGTGTGAAAATATAAATTTATAAATGAAAAATATGAAACTCCTTACATGGTTGAGAAATGGCCTGAATTGTTGGAATTAATGAGGAAAAAGTCCAAGTCCTTCAAAGTAAAATGTAAGGATTGAAGGTGGAAAAGTCTAAAGTCAGGACATGAAGAAGCTCCAAATCCTGAAATATCCATTATGAGAACTGGGGTATATATAGAAATGGGGTAGAAACAAGGAAACAAGGAATGAAGTAAAAAGAAAGAGAAAGGGAGTAGAAAGAAAGAAAGAAAGAAAGAGACTGAATGATGCCAGAATTGTTTAAGATACGTTTAAAAAAAGAGTGTGAAGATATACATTCATAAATGAAAAATGTGAAAGTCCTTAAATGGTCTGAATTGTTGGAATTAATGAGAAAAAGTTCAAGTCCTTCAAAGTAAAGGGTTAAAGAGGAAAGTCAGGACATGAAGAAGCTCCAAATCCTGAAATCTCCATTACAAGAATAAACTGAAATGTAAGAGAAATAAATTATCAGAGATGTTTAAAAATTCCCCTCAAAGATATGAACTCATTTAGAGGCTGATTATGAGCTGTAAGCCAGTTTGTCTCTGTGGTTGTGTGTCTCTCTGTCTGTGTGTGTGTGTGTGTGTGTGTGTGTGTGTGTGTGTGTGTGTGTGTGTGTGTGTGTGTGTGTGTGTGTGTGTGTGTGTGTGTGTGTGTGTGTGTGTGTGTGTGTGTGTGTGTGTGTGTGTGTGTGTGTGTGTGTGTCTCTCTCTCTGTCTGCACCACACAGAGCAGAGCAGTGAGATTTGAGCTCTGTGCAGCTCCGAACAACAGCCTCTGAAAAGAGAACCGTACCTCTTACCAGAATGTGGTCATGACTATCGGGGCAAGGAGACCTTCCTGAGCGAGCCAATGTGCATTAAATGTTTGTAGGACAAAAACTTTTCTCACCGTCGCAAGAAATATAAGGAGGTCATTTCTGCTTTTCTCAGAAAATCTGCTCCTACTTTACAATGGGAGTCAATGAGAGGAAGAGAGGGAACTGGCTGCACTTAGAGGCTCCCAGTTTAAATTCTGTTAGCCTCTCTGCGTTTTCGAGCACACTGTGAGACACAGCACAAGTTTGTCTACCAAAGTGGGGGAAAATTATGTGTCTAGAAAGAAATTTGTGGCCGTGGTGACAGGATAGAGAGCAAAGTGTCAGAGGATTTTTAGACTCTCTGTCACTCTAGCTGATGTCATCAGCACTCTCGCTCTGAAAATTCCGTGCCATTGACTTGCATGTTAAATTTGAATTTTGTCAAAAAATGATCATGAACAGTTGAAGGGTACTGATCAATAATGGTAGAAGATATGAAAAAGTTGAATGTACCGTGAATACTTGAAAGTTTTGTGAACGTTTTAAAAGTTGAATGAAGTCTGTAGGTGAAAGTATGTTGAAGCAGTTGAAGTTCAAAGAAGGAGAAGATTTTAAGAGTTTGAAGACAGTTTCAATGTATTCCTATGGGAAAAATTTTTCAATAAAGTTTGAATATTTTGAAAAGTATGAATGATATGAAAAAGTTGAATGGATCCAATGATCTCCTGAAGAAGACGCACGTTTTGATATATGAATTGTATGAATGTTATGAAGTATGAAGAAGTAGTTGAAGACCGAAAAAGGGAAGAAGAAGTAAGAATAATAACTAGAGAATGCATTTCCTGAAGGAAATACGGGTGAATGCTGAAAGCTGGAAGCTGAATGAGCTGAATAAATTGTTGAAACTATGCTGAATTAAGTTAAGAAACTGCTGAAGAAATCTTGAATATATGAAGAGTATGAAATGGTTTGAAGTTACTTGAATTGTTGAAGATCAGTATGAAGAAATTAAAAGTCTGAAGTCTACTCAGATTTACTTAAAACTGACAGTTTGAAAACATTTTTGAACCATTACTAATGTAGATTAAACAATATCTGAATGGTAAAAGTAGAAGATGAAAGATGGAGGATGTATGAAATGGGTGCTAATTACTTGAATTAGTGAAGAATAGTATGAATGAATTGAAAGGTTAAAGTGCACTCAGATTTATTTTAAACAGTTTGAAAACATTTTTTGAACCATTACTAATGTAGATTAAACAATATCTGAATAGTAAAAGTAGAAGATGAAAGATGGAGGATGTATGAAATGGGTGGTAATTACTTGAATTAATGAAGAATAGTATGAATGAATTGAAAAGCTTGAGTCTACTCAAAGAAGTTTAAAACTGGTGGCTTGAAAACATTGTTGAACCATTACTAATTTATGAAAGAATATCTGAGGAATAAAAGTAAAATAACATAGAAGTTGTTACAATCCTTTAAAGGGAAGGATAAGTTAGAATAACTACATCATATCTGAAGGCTAAAAGTCGAGCATGTAAGAGTAGAAGGGTTGAAATCTGAAATACGTGAGAAAAGATTAAAAAGTAAAACTTATAAGAAGGACGTTGAATTTGTAAGAAATGTTTGGAAAATTACTTGTAAGCAGGAGGCTGAATGATATGGAATGGATGCATTTGTTGTTATTTAAAACAGTTAGAATTTTTTTTTTTGAACCATTACTAATATAGATGAAACAATATCTGAAGTGTAAAAGTAGAATAATATAGAAGTAGTTACAATCCGTTAAAGGGCAGAATAACTAAAAATAACTACAACATATCTGAAGGGTAAAAGTTAAACATGTTAATAAAAAGTTTGAGGAAAATGTAGAAATCCTGCATCTTTATAGTTTAACAGTTGAATGGTTGAAATCTGAAATAGGTGAGAAAAAAATTAAAAAGAAGAACTTATAAGAAGGATGTTGGAAAATTTCTTGAATTTTTGAAGATTGGTGTGGAAAAAATAGGTCTACTCAAATGAATAAATATATTAACAGCTTGAAAGTATTTGTTGAACAAATATGTATAAAAATGAAGCAATACCTGAAGTGTATAACTTGTAAGCAAGAGACTGAATGATAGGGAATGGATGCAAATCCCAGAATTGTTTAAGTGTAAAAAATAGTGTGAAAATATAAATTTATAAATGAAAAATATGAAACTCCTTACATGGTTGAGAAATGGCCTGAATTGTTGGAATTAATGAGGAAAAAGTCCAAGTCCTTCAAAGTAAAATGTAAGGATTGAAGGTGGAAAAGTCTAAAGTCAGGACATGAAGAAGCTCCAAATCCTGAAATATCCATTATGAGAACTGGGGTATATATAGAAATGGGGTAGAAACAAGGAAACAAGGAATGAAGTAAAAAGAAAGAGAAAGGGAGTAGAAAGAAAGAAAGAAAGAAAGAGACTGAATGATGCCAGAATTGTTTAAGATACGTTTAAAAAAAGAGTGTGAAGATATACATTCATAAATGAAAAATGTGAAAGTCCTTAAATGGTCTGAATTGTTGGAATTAATGAGAAAAAGTTCAAGTCCTTCAAAGTAAAGGGTTAAAGAGGAAAGTCAGGACATGAAGAAGCTCCAAATCCTGAAATCTCCATTACAAGAATAAACTGAAATGTAAGAGAAATAAATTATCAGAGATGTTTAAAAATTCCCCTCAAAGATATGAACTCATTTAGAGGCTGATTATGAGCTGTAAGCCAGTTTGTCTCTGTGGTTGTGTGTCTCTCTGTCTGTGTGTGTGTGTGTGTGTGTGTGTGTGTGTGTGTGTGTGTGTGTGTGTGTGTGTGTGTGTGTGTGTGTGTGTGTGTGTGTGTGTGTGTGTGTGTGTGTGTGTGTGTCTCTCTCTCTGTCTGCACCACACAGAGCAGAGCAGTGAGATTTGAGCTCTGTGCAGCTCCGAACAACAGCCTCTGAAAAGAGAACCGTACCTCTTACCAGAATGTGGTCATGACTATCGGGGCAAGGAGACCTTCCTGAGCGAGCCAATGTGCATTAAATGTTTGTAGGACAAAAACTTTTCTCACCGTCGCAAGAAATATAAGGAGGTCATTTCTGCTTTTCTCAGAAAATCTGCTCCTACTTTACAATGGGAGTCAATGAGAGGAAGAGAGGGAACTGGCTGCACTTAGAGGCTCCCAGTTTAAATTCTGTTAGCCTCTCTGCGTTTTCGAGCACACTGTGAGACACAGCACAAGTTTGTCTACCAAAGTGGGGGAAAATTATGTGTCTAGAAAGAAATTTGTGGCCGTGGTGACAGGATAGAGAGCAAAGTGTCAGAGGATTTTTAGACTCTCTGTCACTCTAGCTGATGTCATCAGCACTCTCGCTCTGAAAATTCCGTGCCATTGACTTGCATGTTAAATTTGAATTTTGTCAAAAAATGATCATGAACAGTTGAAGGGTACTGATCAATAATGGTAGAAGATATGAAAAAGTTGAATGTACCGTGAATACTTGAAAGTTTTGTGAACGTTTTAAAAGTTGAATGAAGTCTGTAGGTGAAAGTATGTTGAAGCAGTTGAAGTTCAAAGAAGGAGAAGATTTGAAGAGTTTGAAGACCGTTTCAATGTATTCCTATGGGAAATTTTTTTCAATAAAGTTTGAATATTTTGAAAAGTATGAATGATATGAAAAAGTTGAATGTACCCCATAATCTCCTGAAGAAGACGCACGTTTTGATATATGAATTGTTTGAATAGTAGAAAGTATGAAGAAGTAGTTAAGGGTCAAAAAAGGGAAGATAGAATAATAATAATAACTAGAGAATGCATTTCCTGAAGGAAATACGGGTGAATGCTGAAAGCTGGAAGCTGAATGAGCTGAATAAATTGTTGAAACTATGCTGAATTAAGTTAAGAAACTGCTGAAGAAATCTTGAAGAGATGAAACAATATATGAAGAGTATGAAATGGTTTGAAATTACTTGAATTGTTGAAGATCAGTATGAAGAAATTGAAAGTCTGAAGTCTACTCAGATTTACTTAAAACTGACAGTTTGAAAACATTTTTGAACCATTACTAATGTAGATTAAACAATATCTGAATAGTAAAAGTAGAAGATGAAAGATGGAGGATGTATGAAATGGGTGGTAATTACTTGAATTAATGAAGAATAGTATGAATGAATTGAAAAGCTTGAGTCTACTCAAAGAAGTTTAAAACTGGTGGCTTGAAAACATTGTTGAACCATTACTAATATATGAAAGAATATCTGAGGAATAAAAGTAAAATAACATAGAAGTTGTTACAATCCTTTAAAGGGAAGGATAAGTTAGAATAACTACATCATATCTGAAGGCTAAAAGTCGAGCATGTAAGAGTAGAAGGGTTGAAATCTGAAATACGTGAGAAAAGATTAAAAAGTAAAACTTATAAGAAGGACGTTGAATTTGTAAGAAATGTTTGGAAAATTGCTTGAACTTTTGAAGATTGGTGTGAAAAAAATTACATTTCAGTCTACTCAAATGAATAAATATATTAACAGCTTGAAAGCATTTGTTGAACAAATATAAATAAAGATGAAGCAATACCTGAAGAGTATAACTTGTAAGCAGGAGGCTGAATGATATGGAATGGATGCATTTGTTGTTATTTAAAACAGTTAGAAATTTTTTTTTGAACCATTACTAATATAGATGAAACAATATCTGAAGTGTAAAAGTAGAATAATATAGAAGTAGTTACAATCCGTTAAAGGGCAGAATAACTAAAAATAACTACAACATATCTGAAGGGTAAAAGTTAAACATGTTAATAAAAAGTTTGAGGAAAATGTAGAAATCCTGCATCTTTATAGTTTAACAGTTGAATGGTTGAAATCTGAAATAGGTGAGAAAAAAATTAAAAAGAAGAACTTATAAGAAGGATGTTGGAAAATTGCTTGAATTTTTGAAGATTGGTGTGGAAAAAATAGGTCTACTCAAATGAATAAATATATTAACAGCTTGAAAGTATTTGTTGAACAAATATGTATAAAAATGAAGCAATACCTGAAGTGTATAACTTGTAAGCAAGAGACTGAATGATAGGGAATGGATGCAAATCCCAGAATTGTTTAAGTGTAAAAAATAGTGTGAAAATATAAATTTATAAATGAAAAATATGAAACTCCTTACATGGTGGAGAAATGGCCTGAATTGTTGGAATTAATGAGGAAAAAGTCCAAGTCCTTCAAAGTAAAATGTAAGGATTGAAGGTGGAAAAGTCTAAACTCGGGACATGAAGAAGCTCCAAATCCTGAAATATCCATTATGAGAACTGGGGTATATATAGAAATGGGGTAGAAACAAGGAAACAAGGAATGAAGTAAAAAAGAATGGGAAAGGGAGTAGAAAGAAAGAAAGAAAGAAAGAAAGAAAGAAAGAGACTGAATGATGTGGAATGGATGCAAATGCCAGAATTGTTTAAGATACGTGTAAAAAAGAGTGTGAAGATATACATTTATAAATGAAAAATGTGAAAGTCCTTAAATGGTTGAGAAATGGTCTGAATTGTTGGAATTAACTCATTGAGTGCCAACCACGTAATTTCTCGTTTTTCGTTCCCATGCGTTGAGTGCCAAAAACGAAATTTTTCGTTTTTTGCTTTTTTTTTAAATTATGAAAATAGACACTTTAATACACATTATATGTAAATTTGGGGACTCTACGACGAGGAGAACTGAAATAGATGACGATCAAAGTCACATGACAGCTCATGATCTGGAAGTTTTTATCATAACTCAGCTTCTGCAAACGGAGGTCTGCATGTGGATGCAGCAGCTGCTCCGCTGCTGCTCCGCTCTCACCCGCGAGGCTGCAGCAGCTGGGAGCTGAACCAGGAAGCTCTCAGCCCACTGTCCCGCCCGGTCTTCATCTGGATCAACACCGTGTCCTCCCCAAAGTCCTCCCGCGGTAAAATCTGATGGTCTCTGGACCAAAGCAGACCGGCACCACCGACCCGTACCACAGACGGACCGCGACCACCGGCGGGACCGGTGTTCGCGAGCCGCTGTGGCCGGCAGAGCCTCACGTTCCGCGGCGAGAGGCTGTGACACGGCACGGTGCGTCTGTGTTATTGCTGTTTAGTGGCGCCCCCCCCGCCCCCGATGGTGGTTTTGTGAATAGAACAACAATTGTTGTGTATATTTATCTTATACGAGCCCTTTGATCCAGAAATGCGAGTGTCTGAAGAGCGACAGACACAAACAGCGCACCTTTCATAAAAGACGCTCTATCTCCTTTTCTAGAAAAAAAGGAGGGATTTTGGT
Source organism: Trachurus japonicus (assembly GCF_045865225.1). Classification (NCBI taxonomy): domain Eukaryota; kingdom Metazoa; phylum Chordata; class Actinopteri; order Carangiformes; family Carangidae; genus Trachurus; species Trachurus japonicus. Next base: position 37,668,000 of record NC_140907.1, read on the forward strand.
TAAACCCAGCCATGTTTAGCTTGACTTTTCTCAGGAACGGAGGCACGTAGAAACAAACGGTTTGTGGCCATTTGAAGGATAAAGTTAAACCTTTCAAATGAGCTACAGTATGTGTTGGTGGCAATAATATAGAATACACTATGGCTCTAAAATAAAAAGTCAAATATGGTCTAATTTGCCGGTACACTTGACTAAAACTTTGGAAAGGAGCGCGGCACTCAATGAGTTAATGAGAAAAAGTTCAAGTCCTTCAAAGTAAAGGGTTAAAGAGGAAAGTCAGGACATGAAGAAGCTCCAAATCCTGAAATCTCCATTACAAGAATAAACTGAAATGTAAGAGAAATAAATTATTAGAGATGTTTAAAAATTCCCCTCAAAGATATGAACTAATTTAGAGGCTGATTATGAGCTGTAAGCCAGTGTGTCTCTGTGGTTGTGTGTCTCTCTGTCTGTGTGTGTGTGTGTGTCTCTCTGTCTCTGTCTGCACCACACAGAGCAGAGCAGTGAGATTTGAGCTCGGTGCAGCTCCGAACAACAGCTTCTCAAAAGAGAACCGTACCTCTTATCAGAATGTGGTCATGACTATCGGGGCAAGGAGACCTTCCTGAGCGAGCCAATGTGCATTAAATGTTTGTAGGGCAAAAACTTTTCTCACCGTCGCAAGAGATATAAGGAGGTAATTTCTGCTTTTCTCAGAAAATCTGCTCCTACTTTACAATGTGAGTCAATGAGAGGAAGAGAGGGAACTGGCTGCACTTAGAGGCTCCCAGTTTAAATTCTGTTAGCCTCTCTGCGTTTTCGAGCACACTGTGAGACACAGCACAAGTTTGTCTACCAAAGTGGGGGAAAATTATGTGTCTAGAAAGAAATTTGTGGCCGTGGTGACAGGTTAGAGAGCAAAGTGTCAGAGGATTTTTAGACTCTCTGTCACTCTAGCTGATGTCATCATCACTCTAGCTCTGAAAATTCCGTGCCATTGACTTGCATGTTAAATTTGAATTTTGTCAAAAAATGATCATGAACAGTTGAAGTGTACTGATCAATAATGGTAGAAGATATGAAAAAGTTGAATATACCGTGAATACTTGAAAGTTTTGTGAACGTTTTAAAAGTGGAATGAAGTCTGTAGGTGAAAGTATGTTGAAGCAGTTGAAGTTCAAAGAAGGAGAGGATTTGAACAGTTTGAAGACCGATTCAATGTATTCCTATGGGGAAAAATTTTTCAATAAAGTTTGAATATTTTGAAAAGTATGAATGATATGAAAAAGTTGAATACATCCCATGATCTCCTGAAGAAGCCGCACGTTTTGATATATGAATTGTTTGAATAGTAGAAAGTATGAAGAAGTAGTTAAGGGCCAAAAAAGGGAAGAAGTAAGAATAATAATAATATTAATAATAAAGATTTGAATAACAATAGTGTGAATGCTTTCAGCATTCACCCTAATAATAAAGATTTGAATAACAATAGTGTGAATGCTTTCAGCATTCACCCTAACTAGAAAATGCATTTCCTGAAGGAAATACGGGTGAATGCTGAAAGCTGTAAGCTGAATGAGCTGAAAAAATTGTTGAAACTATGCTGAATTAAGTTAAGAAACTGCTGAAGAAATCTTGAATATATGAAGAGTATGAAATGGTTTGAAATTACTTGAATTGTTGAAGATCAGTATGAAGAAATTGAAAGTCTGAAGTCTACTCAGATTTACTTAAAACTGACAGTTTGAAAACATTTTTGAACCATTACTAATGTACATTAAACAATATCTGAATAGTAAAAGTAGAAGATGAAAGATGGAGGATGTATGAAATGGGTGCTAATTACTTGAATTAGTGAAGAATAGTATGAATGAATTGAAAGGTTAAAGTGCACTCAGATTTATTTAAAACAGTTTGAAAACATTTTTTGAACCATTACTAATATAGATGAAACAATATCTAAAGAGTAAAAGTAGAAGATGAAAGCTGGAGGATGTATGAAATGGGTGCTAATTACTTGAATTAGTGAAGAATAGTATGAATGAATTGAAAGGTTAAAGTGCACAATTTATTTAAAACAGTTTGATAACATTTTTTGAACCATTACTAATATAGATGAAACAATATCTAAAGAGTAAAAGTAGAAGATGAAAGCTGGAGGATGTATGAAATGGGTGGTAATTACTTGAATTAGTAAAGAATAGTATGAATGAGGTGGAAAAGAGGTGGAAAAATTGTTGAAGATCAGTATGAAGAAATTGAAAGTCTGAAGTCTACTCAGATTTACTTAAAACTGACAGTTTGAAAACATTTTTGAACCATTACTAATGTAGATTAAACAATATCTGAATAGTAAAAGTAGAAGATGAAAGATGAAGGATGTATGAAATGGGTGCTAATTACTTGAATTAGTGAAGAATAGTATGAATGAATTGAAAGGTTAAAGTGCACAATTTATTTGAAACAGTTTGAAAACATTTTTTGAACCATTACTAATATAGATGAAGCAATATCTGAAGTGTAAAAGTAGAATAGTTACAATCCGTTAAAGGGCAGAATAACTAAAAGTAACTACAACATATCTGAAGGGTAAAAGTTAAACATGTTAATAAAAAGTTTGAGGAAAATGTAGAAATCCTGCAAATTTATAGTTTAATAGTTGAATGGTTGAAATCTGAAATAGGTGAGAAAATATTAAAAAGTAAAACTTATAAGAAGGATGTCGAATTTGTATGAAATGTTTGGAAAATTGCTCGAATTTGTGAAGATTAGTATGAAAAAATTAACATTTAAGTCTTCTCAAATAAATAAATATATTATTAACAGCTTGAAAGAATTTGTTGAACAAATGTGTATAAAGATGAAGCAATACCTGAAGTGTAGGCTATAACTTGTGAGCAGGAGGCTGAATGATATGGAATGGATGCAAATGCCAGAATTGTTTAAGACAAGTGTATAAAAAAAGAGGGTGAAGATATACATTTATAAATGAAAAATGTGAAAGTCCTTAAATGGTTGATAAATGGTCTGAATTGTTGGAATTAATGAAAAAAAGTTCAAGTCCTTCAAAGTAAAGGGTTAAAGAGGAAAGTCAGGACATGAAGAAGCTCCTAATCCTGAAATTTCCATTATGAGAATAAACTGAAATGTATGTAAGAGAAATAAATTATTAGAGATGTTTAAAAATTCCCCTCAAAGATATGAACTCATTTAGAGGCTGATTATGAGCTGTAAGCCAGTGTGTCTGTGTGTCTGTGTGTGTGTGTCTCTCTCTCTGTGTCTGCACCACACAGAGCAGAGCAGTGAGATTTGAGCTCTGTGCAGCTCCGAACAACAGCCTCTGAAAAGAGAACCGTACCTCTTACCAGAATGTGGTCATGACTATCGGGGCAAGGAGACCTTCCTGAGCGAGCCAATGTGCATTAAATGTTTGTAGGACAAAAACTTTTCTCACCGTCGCAAGAAATATAAGGAGGTCATTTCTGCTTTTCTCAGAAAATCTGCTCCTACTTTACAATGTGAGTCAATGAGAGGAAGAGAGGGAACTGGCTGCACTTAGAGGCTCCCAGTTTAAATTCTGTTAGCCTCTCTGCGTTTTCGAGCACACTGTGAGACACAGCACAAGTTTGTCTACCAAAGTGGGGGAAAATTATGTGTCTAGAAAGAAATTTGTGGCCGTGGTGACAGGATAGTGAGCAAAGTGTCAGAGGATTTTTAGACTCTCTGTCACTCTAGCTGATGTCATCACCACTCTAGCTCTGAAAATTCCGTGCCATTGACTTGCATGTTAAATTTGAATTTTGTCAAAAAATGATCATGAACAGTTGAAGTGTACTGATCAATAATGGTAGAAGATATGAAAAAGTTGAATGCAACATGAATACTTGAAAGTTTTGTGAACATTTTAAAAGTTGAATGAGGTCTGTAGGTGAAAGTATGTTGATGCAGTTGAAGTTCAAAGAAGGAGAAGATTTGAAGAGTTTGAAGACCGTTTCAATGTATTCCTATGGGGAAAATTTTTCAATAAAGTTTGAATATTTTGAAAAGTATGAATGATATGAAAAAGTTGAATACATCCAATGATCTCCTGAAGAAGCCGCACGTTTTGATATATGAATTGTTTGAATAGTAGAAAGTATGAAGAAGTAGTTAAGGGCCAAAAAAGGGAAGAAGTAAGAAGAAAAATAACTAGAAAATGCATTTCCTGAATGAAATACGGGTGAATGCTGGAAGCTGGAAGCTGAATGAGCTGAATAAATTGTTGAAACTATGCTGAATTAAGTTAAGAAACTGCTGAAGAAATCTTGAAGAGATTAAACAATATATGAAGAGTATGTAATGGTTTGAAATTACTTGAATTGTTGAAGATCAGTATGAAGAAATTGAAAGTCTGAAGTCTACTCAGATTTACTTAAAACTGACAGTTTGAAAACATTTTTGAACCATTACTAATGTAGATTAAACAATATCTGAATAGTAAAAGTAGAAGATGAAAGATGGAGGATGTATGAAATGGGTGGTAATTACTTGAATTTATGAAGAATAGTATGAATGAATTGAAAAGCTTGAGTCTACTCAAACAAGTTTAAAACTGGTGGCTTGAAAACATTGTTGAACCATCACTAATATATGAAAGAATATCTGAGGAATAAAAGTAAAATAATATAGAAGTTGTTACAATCCTTTAAAGGTAAGGATAAGTTAGAATAACTACATCATATCTGAAGGCTAAAAGTCGAGCATGTAAGAGTAGAAGGGTTGAAATCTGAAATACGTGAGAAAAGATTAAAAAGTAAAACTTATAAGAAGGACGTTGAATTTGTATGAAATGTTTGGAAAATTGCTTGAATTTTTGAAGATTGGTGTGAAAAAATTAACATTTCAGTCTATTCAAATGAATAAATATATTAACAGCTTGAAAGCATTTGTTGAACAAATATAAATAAAGATGAAGCAATACCTGAAGAGTATAACTTGTAAGCAGGAGGCTGAATGATATGGAATGGATGCATTTGTTGTTATTTAAAACAGTTAGAATTTTTTTTTTGAACCATTACTAATATAGATGAAACAATATCTGAAGTGTAAAAGTAGAATAATATAGAAGTAGTTACAATCCGTTAAAGGGCAGAATAACTACAACATATCTGAAGGGTAAAAGTTAAACATGTTAATAAAAAGTTTGAGGAAAATGTAGAAATCCTGCATCTTTATAGTTTAACAGTTGAATGGTTGAAATCTGAAAAAGGTGAGAAAAAAATTAAAAAGAAGAACTTATAAGAAGGATGTTGGAAAATTGCTTGAATTTTTGAAAATTGGTATGGAAAAAATAGGTCTACTCAAATGAATAAATATATTAAGAGCTTGAAAGTATTTGTTGAACAAATATGTATAAAAATGAAGCAATACCTGAAGTGTATAACTTGTAAGCAAGAGACTGAATGATAGGGAATGGATGCAAATCCCAGAATTGTTTAAGTGTAAAAAATAGTGTGAAAATATAAATTTATAAATGAAAAATATGAAACTCCTTACATGGTTGAGAAATGGCCTGAATTGTTGGAATTAATGAGGAAAAAGTCCAAGTCGTTCAAAGTAAAATGTAAGGATTGAAGGTGGAAAAGTCTAAAGTCAGGACATGAAGAAGCTCCAAATCCTGAAATCTCCATTACAAGAATAAACTGAAATGTATGTAAGATAAATAAATTATTAGAGATGTTTAAAAATTCCCCTCAAAGATATGAACTCATTTAGAGGCTGATTATGAGCTGTAAGCCAGTGTGTCTCTGTGTCTGTGTGTCTATCTGTCTGTGTGTGTGTGTGTGTGTGTGTCTCTCTCTCTCTGTCTGCACCACACAGAGCAGAGCAGTGAGATTTGAGCTCTGTGCAGCTCCGAACAACAGCCTCTGAAAAGAGAACCGTACCTCTTACCAGAATGTGGTCATGACTATCGGGGCAAGGAGACCTTCCTGAGCGAGCCAATGTGCATTAAATGTTTGTAGGGCAAAAACTTTTCTCACCGTCGCAAGAAATATAAGGAGGTCATTTCTGCTTTTCTCAGAAAATCTGCTCCTACTTTACAATGTGAGTCAATGAGAGGAAAAGAGGGAACTGGCTGCACTTAGAGGCTCCCAGTTTAAATTCTGTTAGCCTCTCTGCGTTTTCGAGCACACTGTGAGACACAGCACAAGTTTGTCTACCAAAGTGGGGGAAAATTATGTGTCTAGAAAGAAATTTGTGGCCGTGGTGACAGGATAGAGAGCAAAGTGTCAGAGGATTTTTAGACTCTCTGTCACTCTAGCTGATGTCATCACCACTGTAGCTCTGAAAATTCCGTGCCATTGACTTGCATGTTAAATTTGAATTTTGTCAAAAAATGATCATGAACAGTTGAAGTGCACTGATCAATAACGGTAGAAGATATGAAAAAGTTGAATATACCGTGAATACTTGAAAGTTTTGTGAACGTTTTAAAAGTGGAATGAAGTCTGTAGGTTAAAGTATGTTGAAGCAGTTGAAGTTCAAAGAAGGAGAAGATTTGAAGAGATTGAAGACCGTTTCAATGTATTCCTATGGGGAAAAAATGTTCAATAAAGTTTGAATATTTTGAAAAGTATGAATGATATGAAAAAGTTGAATACATCCAATGATCTCCTGAAGAAGCCGCACGTTTTGATATATGAATTGTTTGAATAGTAGAAAGTATGAAGAAGTAGTTAAGGGCCAAAAAAGGGAAGAAGTAAGAAGAAAAATAACTAGAAAATGCATTTCCTGAAGGAAATACGGGTGAATGCTGGAAGCTGGAAGCTGAATGAGCTGAATAAATTGTTGAAACTATGCTGAATTAAGTTAAGAAACTGCTGAAGAAATCTTGAAGAGATGAAACAATATATGAAGAGTATGAAATGGTTTGAAATTACTTGAATTGTTGAAGATCAGTATGAAGAAATTGAAAGTCTGAAGTCTACTCGGATTTACTTAAAACTGACAGTTTGAAAACATTTTTGAACCATTACTAATGTAGATTAAACAATATCTGAATAGTAAAAGTAGAAGATGAAAGATGGAGGATTTATGAAATGGGTGGTAATTACTTGAATTAATGAAGAATAGTATGACTGAATTGAAAAGCTTGAGTCTACTCAAAGAAGTTTAAAACTGGTGGCTTGAAAACATTGTTGAACCATTACTAATATATGAAAGAATATCTGAGGAATAAAAGTAAAATAACATAGAAGTTGTTACAATCCTTTAAAGGGAAGGATAAGTTAGAATAACTACATCATATCTGAAGGCTAAAAGTCGAGCATGTAAGAGTAGAAGGGTTGAAATCTGAAATACGTGAGAAAAGATTAAAAAGTAAAACTTATAAGAAGGACGTTGAATTTGTAAGAAATGTTTGGAAAATTGCTTGAACTTTTGAAGATTGGTGTGAAAAAATTTACATTTCAGTCTACTCAAATGAATAAATATATTAACAGCTTGAAAGCATTTGTTGAACAAATATAAATAAAGATGAAGCAATACCTGAAGAGTATAACTTGTAAGCAGGAGGCTGAATGATATGGAATGGATGCATTTGTTGTTATTTAAAACAGTTAGAAATTTTTTTTTGAACCATTACTAATATAGATGAAACAATATCTGAAGTGTAAAAGTAGAATAATATAGAAGTAGTTACAATCCGTTAAAGGGCAGAATAACTAAAAATAACTACAACATATCTGAAGGGTAAAAGTTAAACATGTTAATAAAAAGTTTGAGGAAAATGTAGAAATCCTGCATCTTTATAGTTTAACAGTTGAATGGTTGAAATCTGAAATAGGTGAGAAAAAAATTAAAAAGAAGAACTTATAAGAAGGATGTTGGAAAATTGCTTGAATTTTTGAAGATTGGTGTGGAAAAAATAGGTCTACTCAAATGAATAAATATATTAACAGCTTGAAAGTATTTGTTGAACAAATATGTATAACAATGAAGCAATACCTGAAGTGTATAACTTGTAAGCAAGAGACTGAATGATAGGGAATGGATGCAAATCCCAGAATTGTTTAAGTGTAAAAAATAGTGTGAAAATATAAATTTATAAATGAAAAATATGAAACTCCTTACATGGTGGAGAAATGGCCTGAATTGTTGGAATTAATGAGGAAAAAGTCTAAGTCCTTCAAAGTAAAATGTAAGGATTGAAGGTGGAAAAGTCTAAAGTCAGGACATGAAGAAGCTCCAAATCCTGAAATATCCATTATGAGAACTGGGGTATATATAGAAATGGGGTAGAAACAAGGAAACAAGGAATGAAGTAAAAAAGAATGGGAAAGGGAGTAGAAAGAAAGAAAGAAAGAAAGAAAGAAAGAAAGAAAGAAAGAAAGAAAGAAAGAAAGAAAGAAAGAAAGAGACTGAATGATGTGGAATGAATGCAAATGCCAGAATTGTTTAAGATACGTGTAAAAAAGAGTGTGAAGATATACATTTATAAATGAAAAATGTGAAAGTCCTTAAATGGTTGAGAAATGGTCTGAATTGTTGGAATTAATGAGAAAAAGTTCAAGTCCTTCAAAGTAAAGGGTTAAAGAGGAAAGTCAGGACATGAAGAAGCTCCAAATCCTGAAATCTCCATTACAAGAATAAACTGAAATGTAAGAGGAATAAATTATTAGAGATGTTTAAAAATTCTCCTCAAAGATATGAACTCATTTAGAGGCTGATTATGAGCTGTGAGCCAGTGTGTCTCTGTGTCTGTGTGTCTCTCTGTCTGCGTGTGTGTGTGTGTGTGTGTGTCTCTCTGTCTCTGTCTGCACCACACAGAGCAGAGCAGTGAGATTTGAGCTCTGTGCAGCTCCGAACAACAGCCTCTGAAAAGAGAACCGTACCTCTTACCAGAATGTGGTCATGACTATCGGGGCAAGGAGACCTTCCTGAGCGAGCCAATGTGCATTAAATGTTTGTAGGGCAAAAACTTTTCTCACCGTCGCAGGAAAGATAAGGAGGTCATTTCTGCTTTTCTCAGAAAATCTGCTCCTACTTTTCAATGGGAGTGAATGAGAGGAAGAGAGGGAACTGGCTGCACTTAGAGGCTCCCAGTTTAAATTCTGTTAGTCTCTCTGCGTTTTCGAGCACACTGTCAGACACAGCACAAGTTTGTCTACCAAAGTGGGGGAAAATTATGTGTCTAGAGTGAAATTTGTGGCCGTGGTGACAGGTTAGAGAGCAAAGTGTCAGAGGATTTTTAGACTCTCTGTCACTCTAGCTGATGTCATCATCACTCTAGCTCTGAAAATTCCGTGCCATTGACTTGCATGTTAAATTTGAATTTTGTCAAAAAATGATCATGAACAGTTGAAGTGTACTGATCAATAATGGTAGAAGATATGAAAAAGTTGAATGCAACATGAATACTTGAAAGTTTTGTGAACATTTTAAAAGTTGAATGAGGTCTGTAGGTGAAAGTATGTTGAAGCAGTTGAAGTTCAAAGAAGGAGAGGATTTGAACAGTTTGAAGACCGATTCAATGTATTCCTATGGGGAAAAATTTTTCAATAAAGTTTGAATATTTTGAAAAGTATGAATGATATGAAAAAGTTGAATACATCCAATGATCTCCTGAAGAAGACGCACGTTTTGATATATGAATTGTTTGAATAGTAGAAAGTATGAAGAAGTAGTTAAGGGCCAAAAAAGGGAAGAAGTAAGAATAATAATAATATTAATAATAAAGATTTGAATAACAATAGTGTGAATGCTTTCAGCATTCACCCTAATAACTAGAAAATGCATTTCCTGAAGGAAATACGGGTGAATGCTGAAAGCTGGAAGCTGAATGAGCTGAATAAATTGTTGAAACTATGCTGAATTAAAGCAGATATCAGTGGCACGGCCGTTTCGGCTAATGCTGTGTTCAAGGCAGGCTTTTGAAACCGTAAGTTACAGCTTCAAGTCACAACTACGACTTGGTAGCGTTCCAGGTAACCCGTAGCTCGTGTTTTTACCGTCCTGTTGTCTGTGAAAGTTCCCTATAACGGCCACTCGTAACTTCCGACCCGTGAACTCGTACCAGATCGAACTGGTATGACTTCACAGGAAGGAAAAACACAAAGTACGAGTTTCCTTGAACGCACCATGAGTTAGCAGCCCCCGCCCTTGTCAGGCATCAATTGGTCCTCGTGCTACGTCACCACATTCACGCGCATCCCTTGGCTGCACACACAGCCCTTCATGCCGTTCTCTCCCCTCATTGGATAACACTTGTATCCCACAAGGAAAATTTTCTCCTCGGGTTACAGCAGAGCAGAGTGACGGAGAGACTCGTGTTTAGGCTGAAATACTTCATGTAAGTGATTGCTGACGGAAAATAGGACTATTTAGGACTTATATTAACAAAAACATTCCACTGATATCTGCTTTAAGTTAAGAAACTGCTGAAGAAATCTTGAAGAGATGAAACAATATATGAAGAGTATGAAATGGTTTGAAATTACTTGAATTGTTGAAGATCAGTATGAAGAAATTGAAAGTCTGAAGTCTACTCAGATTTACTTAAAACTGACAGTTTGAAAACATTTTTGAACCATTACTAATGTAGATTAAACAATATCTGAATAGTAAAAGTAGAAGATGAAAGATGGAGGATGTATGAAATGGGTGGTAATTACTTGAATTAGTGAAGAATAGTATGAATGAATTGAAAGGTTAAAGTGCACTCAGATTTATTTAAAACAGTTTGAAAACATTTTTGAACCATTACTAATAGATGAAACAATATCTGAAGTGTAAAAGTAGAATAATATAGATACAATCTGTTAAAGGGGAGAATAACTAAAAATAACTACAACATATCTGAATGGTAAAAGTAAAACATGTCAATAAAAAGTTTGAGGAAAATGTAGAAATCCTGCATATTTACAGTTTAACAGTGGAATGGTTGAAATCTGAAATAGGTAAGAAAATATTAAAAAGTAAAACTTATAAGAAGGGTGTTGAATTTGTATGAAGTGTTTGGAAAATTGCTTGAATTTTTGAAGGTTAGTATGAAAAATTAACATTTAAGTCTTCTCAAATAAATATATATATTATTAACAGCTTGAAAGCATGAACAAATATGTATAAAGAGTGTGAAGATACACATTTATGAATGAAAAATGTGAAAGTCCTTAAATGATTGAGAAATGGTCTGAATTGTTGGAATTAATGAGAAAAAGTTAAAGTCCTTCAAAGTAAAGGGTTAAAGAGGTGGAAAAGCCAAAAGTCAGGACAAGAAGAAGCTCCAAATCCTGAAATCTCCCTCACAAGAATAAACTGAAATGTATGTAAGAGAAATAGATTATTAGAGATGTTTAAAAATTCCCCTCAAAGATATGAACTAATTTAGAGGCTGATTATGAGCTGTAAGCCAGTGTGTCTGTGTGTTTGTGTCTGTCTAGCTGTGTGTGTGTGTGTGTGTGTGTGTGTGTGTGTGTGTGTGTGTGTGTGTGTGTGTGTCTCTCTCCTTCTCTCTCTCTGTGTCTGCACCACACAGAGCAGAGCAGTGAGATTTGAGCTCGGTGCAGCTCCCGAACAACAGCCTCTGAAAAGAGAACCGTACCTCTTACCAGAATGTGGTCATGACTATCGGGGCAAGGAGACCTTCCTGAGCGAGCCAATGTGCATTAAATGTTTGTAGGACAAAAACTTTTCTCACAGTCGCAAGAAATATAAGGAGGTCATTTCTGCTTTTCTCAGAAAATCTGCTCCTACTTTACAATGTGAGTCAATGAGAGGAAGAAAGGGAACTGGCTGCACTTAGAGGCTCCCAGTTTAAATTCTGTTAGCCTCTCTGCGTTTTCGAGCACACTGTGAGACACAGCACAAGTTTGTCTACCAAAGTGGGGGAAAATTATGTGTCTAGAAAGAAATTTGTGGCCGTGGTGACAGGATAGAGAGCAAAGTGTCAGAGGATTTTTAGACTCTCTGTCACTCTAGCTGATGTCATCACCACTCTAGCTCTGAAAATTCCGTGCCATTGACTTGCATGTTAAATTTGAATTTTGTCAAAAAATGATCATGAACAGTTGAAGGGTACTGATCAATAACGGTAGAAGATATGAAAAAGTTGAATGTACCGTGAATACTTGAAAGTTTTGTGAACATTTTAAAAGTGGAATGAAGTCTGTAGGTGAAAGTATGTTGAAGCAGTTGAAGTTCAAAGAAGGAGAAGATTTTAAGAGTTTGAAGACAGTTTCAATGTATTCCTATGGGAAAAATTTTTCAATAAAGTTTGAATATTTTGAAAAGTATGAATGATAATGAAAAAGTTGAATGGATCCAATGATCTCCTGAAGAAGCTGCACGTTTTGATATATGAATTGTTTGAATAGTAGAAAGTATGAAGAAGTAGTTAAAGACCGAAAAACGGAAGAAGTGTACAGAATAATAATAATAATAAAGATTTGAATAACAATAGTGTGAATGCTTTCAGCATTCACCCTAATAATAATAATAAAGATTTGAATAACAATAGTGTGAATGCTTTCAGCATTCACCCTAATAATAATAAAGATTTGAATAACAATAGTGTGAATGCTTTCAGCATTCACCCTAATAATAATTTTAATAATAAAGATTTGAATAACAATAGTGTGAATGCTTTCAGCATTCACCCTAATAATAAAGATTTGAATAACAATAGTGTGAATGCTTTCAGCATTCACCCTAATAATAATAATAATAATAAGTATAAAGATTTGAATAACAATAGTGTGAATGCTTGCAGCATTCACACTAATAAGTATAAAGATTTGAATAACAATAGTGTGAATGCTTCCAGCATTCACACTAACTAGAAAAAACATTTCCAAGAATGGAAATGGTGTGAATGCTGAAAGCAATGCTGAATGAGCTGAAGAAATTGTTGAAACAATGCTGAATGAGCTGAAGAAAGAAAGAAAGAAAGAAAGAAAGAAAGAAAGAAAGAAAGAAAGAAAGAAAGAAAGAAAGAAAGAAAGAAAGAAAGAAAGAAAGAAAGAAGAAGAAAAGGACAGAAGGAAAGAAAGAAAATGGGAAGGGTAGATGGAGAAAGAAAGAAAGAACAAAAGGACAGAAAGAAAGAAGACACAGAGAGAAGGGTAGATAGAGAAAGAAAAAGGTAAGGAAAAACAGAATAATAGAAGATAAAGAGAATAGAGAATGAATTAAAGAGACAGAGGGGTAGTAAGAAAGAAGGAAAGAAATTGGGGTGGATAAATGAAAGAGAGAGATATACAGAGAGCGGTGGAAAGAAAGAAAGAAAGAAAGAAAGAAAGAAAGAAAGAAAGAAAGAAAGGGGGTAGAAACAAAGAAAGAGAAAAGGAGTAGAAAGAAAGACAGAACAAAAGAAAGAAACAAAGAAGTAAAAAGAAATGGGGTAAAAGAAAGAAAGAAGAAAAAGAGAGAGGGGGATGATAGATAGAAAGAGGTAGATGGATGGATGGATAGAGAGGGAAAGATAGAAAGAAGTTATGTCAAATACAAATGAAGGAGTAAAAGAAAGAAAGAAAAAGAGAGAAAAAAGAGGGTTTGAAAATAGATAGATAGATAGATAGCCGGTTGGCTTGTACATAGGTTCCACCCTTATAACAAATTACAACAAGACAAATTTCAATGGCTAACAAACAAACAGATGTTTACATCAAAAGTATAAAATCACTGAGAGGCTGATGAATGTGAGCTGAAAACCTGTGTGTGTGTCTGGGTGTGTGAGTCTGACGGTCTCTCTGTCTGCGTGTAGAAAGTAAAACTGTTAAGCGCCACAGAACTCCTCTCTCCCTAATGATCTGATTGATTAGACCTGCGTGGCAGCCTGCCCTCAGAAGTTACCATGGCGACTCAACTAACTGCTTACATTTTACTGTGTGGAACAGTGTTGTGTTTGTCTGTTTGTCTGTTTGTGTATGCGTGCATGTGTGACTGTGTGTGAGTGTCTGTGTGTGTCTGTCTGTGTGAGTGTGATGCCTGTGTTTGTGCGTGGACATCCTCTGTCAGTCTGGTTTATCATGTGTCTGTGTGGGGCTGTGTTTAAAAACATCTTAACGAGCGGCCAGGCTGCACCTGCACTGTTCTATTTATAGACATGATAACGAGCTGGCCCCTACAGCTGGACCAACTGCACGCAGAGCAGAGCAGAGAGATTTGAGCTCAGTGCAGCTCCCGAAAACAGCCCATAAAACGAGAACCGTACCTCTTATCAGAATGTGGTCATGACTACTGGGGCAAGGAGACCTTCCTGAGCGAGCCAATGTGCATTAAAGCAGAAGTAAGTGATATATTTGTGTTAATATAAGTCTTAAATAGTTATATCTTCCGACAGCAATCACTTACATAGAGTGTTTGGACTGAAACACGGGTCTCTCAGTCCCTCTGCTCTGCTCTGAGCCGAAGAGAAAACATTTATCGTATCCTACAGTTTTTATCCAATGAGGAGAGAGAACGGCATGCAGGGCTGTGTGTGCAGCCAAGGAACGCCGTGAATGTGGCGACGTAGGGACGAGGACTGTTATGGTGCGTTCAAGGAAACTCGTATTTTTCCGACCGTGAAGTGGTACCAGTTCGATCTGGTACGAGTTCACCGGTCGGAAGTTACGAGTGGCCGTTATAGTGACTTTCACCGGTAAAACAGGTCGGAAAAACACGAGTGGGTTGCCTGAAACGCAACAAAGTCGTAAGTTGTGACTTGAAGCTGTAATTTACGATTTCAAAAGCCTTCCTGGAACGCAGCATTAGCGAAAACGACCGGACCACTTACTTCTGCTTTAAATGTTTGTAGGGCAAAAACTTTTCTTGCCGTCGCAAGGTAGAAAAGGGGGGCATTTCTGTTTTTCTAAAAAAATCAGCTCCTACTTTTATATTGAAGTGGATGAGCCACTGGAGCGGGTCTAGCTGGACAATTAGGCTCACTGAGACAATTCTGTAAGTCTGTCTGCTGTTTTGAGCACATCAGATGAGACACGACAAGTGTGGCTACAAACCGGTGAGGAAATCATGTGTCTAGAGTTTAATTTGTGGCCGTGCTGGCAATTTATCCAGAAAAAATCCTGAATGTTTTTTCAATCCCTCTCACTCTAACGATGATGTCACTCACTCTAAGCCCTGCTCGTTAGACGCAACACACAACCATTATAAAGTTGGATTTTGTGAAAAATTTTAATGATTTTAAAACAGCCAACAATCTAAAACTGTTGAAGAAATCAATAAGATGAGTCATACGGGAATAGATTAAAAGTTTGTCTACAATTTAAAAGACAAATGGAGTCTGTGGGAGAAAGTATGCTGAAGTTTTAGAGGTTCAAAGAAGTAAGAAGATTTTAAAAGTTTGAAGACATTTTCAATGCATTCCTATGGGAAAAAAATTGCAGAAAAAGTTAAATATTTTAAAAAGTATAAATAGTATAAAAGAGAAAAGTCATAGCACCCTTGTCCTGAAAAAGCCACACGTTTTGATATATGAATGGTTGAAATAGCACAAAGTATGAAGGAGTAGAAGATGTCTGAAAAAGGGTGAAAGTAGTAAGAATAATAAGTATAAAGAAAATGGCCAAACTGAATAACAAAAACATTTCAAAGAATGGAAATGGTGTGAATGCTGAAAGCAATGCTGAATGAGCTGAAGAAATTGTTGAAACAATGCTGAATGAGCTAAAGAAAGAAAGAAAGAAGAAAAGGACAGAAGGAAAGAAAGAAAATGGGAAGGGTAGATGGAGAAAGAAAGAAAGAACAAAAGGACAGAAAGAAAGAAGACACAGAGAGAAGGGTAGATAGAGAAAGAAAAAGGTAAGAAAAACAGAATAATAGAACATAAAGAGAATAGAGAATGAATCAAAGAGACAGAGGGGTAGTAAGAAAGAAGGAAAGAAATTGGGGTGGATAAATGAAAGAGAGAGATATACAGAGAGCAGTAGAAAGAAAGAAAGAAATGGGGTAGAAACATAGAAAGAGAAAAGGAGTAGAAAGAAAAACAGAAAGAAACAAAGAAGTAAAAAGAAATGGGGTGAAAGAAAGAAAGAAAGAAAGAAAGAAAGAAAGAAAGAAAGAAAGAAAGAAAGAAAGAAGAAAAAGAGAGAGGGGGATGATAGATAGAAAGAGGTAGATGGATGGATGGATAGGGAGGGAAAGATAGAAAGAAGTTATGTAAAATACAAATGAAGGAGTAAAAGAAAGAGAGAAAAAAAGAGACAAAGGGTTTATAGATAGATAGATAGATAGATAGATAGATAGATAGATAGATAGATAGATAGATAGATAGATAGATAGATAGATAGATAGATAGATAGATAGATAGATAGATAGATAGATAGATAGATAGATAGATAGATAGATAGATGTTAAAAGCTGCATCCTATGTCCTAGGCTCCACCTGTAATTGTACTACTATTAATAGAGTTGGAAAGACTAAACGTCTGAACTTAAATTCATGAGAAAAATATAAATTGTTGGAGATGTTTACATCAAAAGTATAGAATCATTGAGAGGTTGATGAATGTGAGCTGAAAACCTGTGTGTGTGTGTGTGTGTGTGTGTGTGTGTGTGTGTGTGTGTGTGTGTGTGTGTGTGTGTGTGTGTGTGTGTGTGTGAGAGAGGCTGATGGTCTCTCTGTCTGCGTGTACATGTGCAGAAAGCCACAGAACTCCTCTCTCCCTAATGATCTGATTGATTGGCAGCCTGCCCTCAGAAGTTACCATGGCGACTCAACTAACTGCTTACATTTTACTGTGTGGAACAGTGTTGTGTTTGTGTGTTTGTCTGTTTGTGTATGTGTGCATGTGTGACTGTGTGTGAGTGTCTGTGTGTGTCTGTCTGTGTGAGTGTGATGCCTGTGTTTGTGCGTGAACATCCTCTGTCAGTCTGGTTTATCATGTGTGTGTGTGGGCCTGTGTTTAAAAACATCTTAACGAGTGGCCAGGCTGCACCTGCACTGTTCTATTTATAGACGTTGATAACGAGCTGGCCCCAACAGCTGGCCACTGCACACAGAGCAGAGCAGAGCAGAGCAGAGCAGAGCAGAGCAGAGCAGAGAGATTTGAGCTCGGAGCAGCTTCTGAAAACAGCCCATAAAAAGAGAACCGTACCTCTTATCAGAATGTGGCCATGACTACTGGGGCAAGGAGACCTTCCTGAGCACATTGATGTGTATTAAATGTTTGTAGGGCAAAAACTTTTCTCAGGGTCGCAAGGTAGAAAAGGGGGGCATTTCTGTTTTTCTAAAAAAATCAGCTCCTACTTTTATATTGAAGTGGATGAGCCACTGGAGTGGGTCTAGCTGCACAATTAGGCTCACAGAGACAATTCTGTAAGTCTGTCTGCTGTTTTGAGCACATCAGATGAGAGACAACAAGTGTGGCTACAAACCGGTGAGGAAATCATGTGTCTAGAGTTTAATTTGTGGCCATGCTGGCAATTTATCCAGAAAAAATCCTGAATGTTTTTTCGATCCCTCTCACTCTAGCGATGATGTCACTCACTCTAAGCCCTGCTCGTTAGACGCAACACACACCCATTATAAAGCTGGATTTTGTCAAAAAACTTAATGATTTTAAAGCGGCCAAATATCAGAAACTGTTGAAGATATCAATAAGCTGAGTCATAGAGGGATACTTAAAAAGTTTGTCTACAGCTCAGAATTTGAATGAAGTCTCTAGCTGAAAGTATGTGGACACTTTAAAGGCTGAAAGAAGTAAGAAGATTTGAAGAGTTTCAAGACTGTTCCAATGCATTCTCTATGGGGGAAAAAAAATCAGAAATAGTTGAATATTGCAAAAAGTATGAATAGTTGAAAAGAGAAAAGACATAGCACACCTGTCCCGAAAAGGCTGAACATTTTGATATTTGAATTGTTGAAATAGCACAAAGTATGAAGGACTAGTTAAATGCCGAAGAAAGGCAGAAAATGGCCGAACCGAATAACAATAGTGTGAATGAAAACATTTCCAAGAATGGAAATGGTGTGAATGCTGAAAGCAATGCTGAATGAGCTGAAGAAATTGTTGAAAGAAAGAAAGAAAGAAAGATTGAAACAAGAGAGAAAAAAGAAAAGGACAGAAAGAAAGAAAGAAAGAAAGAATCAAACAAACAAAGAAGTAAAACGACAGAAATGGAGTGAAAGAAAGAAAGAAAGAAAGAAAGAAAGAAAGAAAGAAAGAAAGAAAGAAATGGAGTAAAAACAAAGGAAGAGAAAAGGAGTAGAAAGAAAGAAAGAAAGAAACAATCAAACAAACAAAGAAGTAAAAAGACAAATGGAGTGAAAGAAAGAAAGAAAGAAAGAAAGAAAGAAAGAAAGAAAGAAAGAAAGAAAGAAAGAAAGAAAGAAAGAAAGAAAGAAAGAAAGAAAGAAAGAAAGAAGAAAAAGAGAGAGGGGGATGATAGATAGAAAGAGGTAGATGGATGGATGGATGGATGGATGGATGGATGGATGGATAGAGAGGGAAGGATAGAAAAAGTTACGTAAAATACAAATGAAGGAGTAGAAGAAAGAAAGAAAGAAAGAAAGAAAGAAAGAAAGAAAGAAAGAAAGAAAGAAAGAAAGAAAGAAAAACGGAGACAGAGGGGTTAAAAAATAGGGAGGGTATAGATAGATAGATAGATAGATAGATAGATAGATAGATAGATAGATAGATAGATAGATAGATAGATAGATAGATAGATAGATAGATAGATAGATAGATAGATAGATAGATAGGACACATGTTAAAAGCTGCATCCTATGTCCTAGGCTCCACCTGTAATTGTACTACTATTAATAGAATTGGAAAGACTAAACGTCTGAACTTAAATTCATGAGAAAAATATAAATTGTTGGAGATGTTTACATCAAAAGTATAAAATAATTGAGAGGCTGATGAATTTGAGCTGAAAACCTGTGTGTGTGTGTGTGTGTGTGTGTGTGTGTGTGTGTGTGTGTGTGTGTGTGTGTGTGTGTGTGTGTGTGTGTGTGTGTGTGTGTGTGTGTGTGTGTGTGTGTGTGTGTGTGTGTGTGTGTCTGGGTGTGTGAGTCTGGCGGCCTCTCTGTCTGTGTGTACATGTGCAGAAAGTAAAACTGTTGATAAGCGCCACAAAACTCCTCTCTCCCTAATGATCTGATTGATTACACCTGTGTGGCAGCCTGCCCTCAGAAGTTACCATGGCAACTCAACTAACTGCTTACATTTTACTGTGTGGAACAGTGTTGTGTTTGTGTGTTTGTCTGTTTGTGTATGTGTGCATGTGTGACTGTGTGTGAGCGTCTGTGTGTGTCTGTCTGTGTGAGTGTGATGCCTGTGTTTGTGCGTGGACATCCTCTGTCAGTCTGGTTTATCATGTGTGTGTGTGGGGCTGTGTTTAAAAACATCTTAACGAGCGGCCAGGCTGCACCTGCACTGTTCTATTTATAGACTTTGATAACGAGCTGGCCCCAACAGCTGGCCAAGTACACACAGAGCAGAGCAGAGCAGAGAGATTTGAGCTCAGTGCAGCTCCCGAAAACAGCCCATAAAAAGAGAACCGTACCTCTTATCAGAATGTGGTCATGACTACTGGGGCAAGGAGACCTTCCTGAGCACATTGATGTGCATTAAATGTTTGTAAGGCAAAAACTTTTCTTGCCGTCGCAAGGTAGAAAAGGGGGGCATTTCTGTTTTTCTAAAAAAATCAGCTCCTACTTTTATATTGAAGTGGATGAGCCACTGGAGCGGGTCTAGCTGGACAATTAGGCTCACTGAGACAATTCTGTAAGTCTGTCTGCTGTTTTGAGCACATCAGATGAGACACGACAAGTGTGGCTACAAACCGGTGAGGAAATCATGTGTCTAGAGTTTAATTTGTGGCCGTGCTGGCAATTTATCCAGAAAAAATCCTGAATGTTTTTTCGATCCCTCTCACTCTAACGATGATGTCACTCACTCTAAGCCCTGCTCGTTAAACGCAACACACAACCATTATAAAGTTGGATTTTGTCAAAAATTTTAATGATTTTAAAACAGCCAACAATCTAAAACTGTTGAAGATATCAATAAGATGAGTCATACGTGAATAGATTAAAAGTTTGTCTACAGTTTAAAAGTCAAATGGAGTCTGTGGGAGAAAGTATGCTGAAGTTTTAGAGGTTCAAAGAAGTAAGAAGATTTTAAAAGTTTGAAGACGTTTTCAATGCATTCCTATGGGGAAAAAATTGCAGAAAAAGTTAAATATTTTAAAAAGTATGAATAGTTAAAAAGAGAAAAATCATAGCACCCTTGTCCTGAAAAAGCCACACGTTTTGATATATGAATGGTTGAAATAGCACAAAGTATGAAGGAGTAGAAGATGTCTGAAAAAGGGTGAAAGTAGTAAGAATAATAATAACTAGAAAAAACATTTCCAAGAATGGAAATGGTGTGAATGCTGGAAGCAATGCTGAATGAGCTGAAGAAATTGTTGAAACAAAGCTGAATGAGCTGAAGAAAGAAAGAAAGAAGGAAAGGACAGAAGGAAAGAAAGAAAATGGGAAGGGTAGATGGAGAAAGAAAGAAAGAAGAAAAGGACAGAAAGAAAGAAGACACAGAGAGAAGGGTAGATAGAGAAAGAAAAAGGTAAGAAAAGCAGAATAATAGAACATAAAGAGAATAGAGAATGAATGAAAGAGACAGAGGAGTAGTAAGAAAGAAGGAAATATATTGGGGTGGATAAATGAAAGAGAGAGATATACAGAGAGCAGTAGAAAGAAAGAAAGAAATGGGGTAGAAACATAGAAAGAGAAAAGGAGTAGAAAGAAAAACAGAAAGAAACAAAGAAGTAAAAAGAAAGAAAGAAAGAAGAAAGAAAGAAAGAAGAAAAAGAGAGAGGGGGATGATAGATAGAAAGAGGTAGATGGATGGATAGGGAGGGAAAGATAGAAAGAAGTTATGTAAAATACAAATGAAGGAGTAAAAGAAAGAAAGAAAAAGAGAGACAAAGGGTTTATAGATAGATAGATAGATCAGAGGGGTTAAAAAATAGGGAGGGGTATAGATAGATAGATAGATAGATAGATAGATAGATAGATAGATAGATAGATAGATAGATAGATAGATAGATAGATAGATAGATAGATAGATAGATAGATAGATAGATAGATAGATAGATAGATAGATAGATAGATAGATAGATAGATAGATAGGACACATGTTAAAAGCTGCATCCTATGTCCTAGGCTCCACCTGTAATTGTACTACTATTAATAGAGTTGGAAAGACTAAACGTCTGAACTTAAATTCATGAGAAAAATATAAATTGTTGGAGATGTTTACATCAAAAGTATAAAATAATTGAGAGCCTGATGAATTTGAGCTGAAAACCTGTGTGTGTGTGTGTGTGTGTGTGTGTGTGTGTCTGGGTGTGTGAGTCTGACGGTCTCTCTGTCTGCGTGTAAATGTGCAGAAAGTAAAACTGTTGATAAGTGCCACAAAACTCCTCTCTCCCTAATGATCTGATTGATTCGCAGCCTGCCCTCAGAAGTTACCATGGCGACGACCATGCTTACATTTTAGAAGAAATGGAGTAAAAACAAAGGAAGAGAAAAGGAGTAGAAAGAAAGAAAGAAAGAAAGAAACAATCAAACAAACAAAGAAGTAAAAAGACAGAAATGGAGTGAAAGAAAGAAAGAAAGAAAGAAAGAAAGAAAGAAAGAAAGAAAGAAAGAAAGAAAGAAAGAAAGAAATGGAGTAAAAACAAAGGAAGAGAAAAGGAATAGAAAGAAAGAAACAATCAAACAAAGAAGTAAAAAGACAGAAATGGAGTGAAAGAAAGAAGAAAAAGAGAGAGGGGGATGATAGATAGAAAGAGGTAGATGATGGATAGAGAGGGAAGGATAGAAAAAGTTACATAAAATACAAATGAAGAAGTAGAAGAAAGAAAAAAAGGATAGATAGATAGATAGATAGATAGATAGATAGATAGATAGATAGATAGATAGATAGATAGATAGATAGATAGATAGATAGATAGATAGATAGATAGATAGATAGATAGATAGATAGATAGATAGATAGATAGATAGATAGATAGATAGATAGATAGATAGATAGATAGGACACATGTTAAAAGCTGCATCCTATGTCCCAGGCTCCACCTGTAATTGTACTACTATTAATAGAGTTGGCAAGACTAAATGTCTGAACTTAAATTCATGAGAAAAATATAAATTGTTGGAGATGTTTACATCAAAAGTATAAAATAATTGAGAGGCTGATGAATTTGAGCTGAAAACCTGTGTGTGTGTGTGTGTGTGTGTGTGTGTGTGTGTGTGTGTGTGTGTGTGTGTGTGTGTGTGTGTGTGTGTGTGTGTGTGTGTGTGTGTGTGTGTGTGTGTGTGTGTGTGTGTGTGTGTGTGTGTGTGTGTCTGGGTGTGTGAGTCTGGCGGCCTCTCTGTCTGTGTGTACATGTGCAGAAAGTAAAACTGTTGATAAGCGCCACAAAACTCCTCTCTCCCTAATGATCTGATTGATTACACCTGTGTGGCAGCCTGCCCTCAGAAGTTACCATGGCAACTCAACTAACTGCTTACATTTTACTGTGTGGAACAGTGTTGTGTTTGTGTGTTTGTCTGTTTGTGTATGTGTGCATGTGTGACTGTGTGTGAGCGTCTGTGTGTGTCTGTCTGTGTGAGTGTGATGCCTGTGTTTGTGCGTGGACATCCTCTGTCAGTCTGGTTTATCATGTGTGTGTGTGGGGCTGTGTTTAAAAACATCTTAACGAGCGGCCAGGCTGCACCTGCACTGTTCTATTTATAGACTTTGATAACGAGCTGGCCCCAACAGCTGGCCAAGTACACACAGAGCAGAGCAGAGCAGAGAGATTTGAGCTCAGTGCAGCTCCCGAAAACAGCCCATAAAAAGAGAACCGTACCTCTTATCAGAATGTGGTCATGACTACTGGGGCAAGGAGACCTTCCTGAGCACATTGATGTGCATTAAATGTTTGTAAGGCAAAAACTTTTCTTGCCGTCGCAAGGTAGAAAAGGGGGGCATTTCTGTTTTTCTAAAAAAATCAGCTCCTACTTTTATATTGAAGTGGATGAGCCACTGGAGCGGGTCTAGCTGGACAATTAGGCTCACTGAGACAATTCTGTAAGTCTGTCTGCTGTTTTGAGCACATCAGATGAGACACGACAAGTGTGGCTACAAACCGGTGAGGAAATCATGTGTCTAGAGTTTAATTTGTGGCCGTGCTGGCAATTTATCCAGAAAAAATCCTGAATGTTTTTTCGATCCCTCTCACTCTAACGATGATGTCACTCACTCTAAGCCCTGCTCGTTAAACGCAACACACAACCATTATAAAGTTGGATTTTGTCAAAAATTTTAATGATTTTAAAACAGCCAACAATCTAAAACTGTTGAAGATATCAATAAGATGAGTCATACGTGAATAGATTAAAAGTTTGTCTACAGTTTAAAAGTCAAATGGAGTCTGTGGGAGAAAGTATGCTGAAGTTTTAGAGGTTCAAAGAAGTAAGAAGATTTTAAAAGTTTGAAGACGTTTTCAATGCATTCCTATGGGGAAAAAATTGCAGAAAAAGTTAAATATTTTAAAAAGTATGAATAGTTAAAAAGAGAAAAATCATAGCACCCTTGTCCTGAAAAAGCCACACGTTTTGATATATGAATGGTTGAAATAGCACAAAGTATGAAGGAGTAGAAGATGTCTGAAAAAGGGTGAAAGTAGTAAGAATAATAATAACTAGAAAAAACATTTCCAAGAATGGAAATGGTGTGAATGCTGGAAGCAATGCTGAATGAGCTGAAGAAATTGTTGAAACAAAGCTGAATGAGCTGAAGAAAGAAAGAAAGAAGGAAAGGACAGAAGGAAAGAAAGAAAATGGGAAGGGTAGATGGAGAAAGAAAGAAAGAAGAAAAGGACAGAAAGAAAGAAGACACAGAGAGAAGGGTAGATAGAGAAAGAAAAAGGTAAGAAAAGCAGAATAATAGAACATAAAGAGAATAGAGAATGAATGAAAGAGACAGAGGAGTAGTAAGAAAGAAGGAAATATATTGGGGTGGATAAATGAAAGAGAGAGATATACAGAGAGCAGTAGAAAGAAAGAAAGAAATGGGGTAGAAACATAGAAAGAGAAAAGGAGTAGAAAGAAAAACAGAAAGAAACAAAGAAGTAAAAAGAAAGAAAGAAAGAAGAAAGAAAGAAAGAAGAAAAAGAGAGAGGGGGATGATAGATAGAAAGAGGTAGATGGATGGATAGGGAGGGAAAGATAGAAAGAAGTTATGTAAAATACAAATGAAGGAGTAAAAGAAAGAAAGAAAAAGAGAGACAAAGGGTTTATAGATAGATAGATAGATCAGAGGGGTTAAAAAATAGGGAGGGGTATAGATAGATAGATAGATAGATAGATAGATAGATAGATAGATAGATAGATAGATAGATAGATAGATAGATAGATAGATAGATAGATAGGACACATGTTAAAAGCTGCATCCTATGTCCTAGGCTCCACCTGTAATTGTACTACTATTAATAGAGTTGGAAAGACTAAACGTCTGAACTTAAATTCATGAGAAAAATATAAATTGTTGGAGATGTTTACATCAAAAGTATAAAATAATTGAGAGCCTGATGAATTTGAGCTGAAAACCTGTGTGTGTGTGTGTGTGTGTGTGTGTGTGTCTGGGTGTGTGAGTCTGACGGTCTCTCTGTCTGCGTGTAAATGTGCAGAAAGTAAAACTGTTGATAAGTGCCACAAAACTCCTCTCTCCCTAATGATCTGATTGATTCGCAGCCTGCCCTCAGAAGTTACCATGGCGACGACCATGCTTACATTTTAGAAGAAATGGAGTAAAAACAAAGGAAGAGAAAAGGAGTAGAAAGAAAGAAAGAAAGAAAGAAACAATCAAACAAACAAAGAAGTAAAAAGACAGAAATGGAGTGAAAGAAAGAAAGAAAGAAAGAAAGAAAGAAAGAAAGAAAGAAAGAAAGAAAGAAAGAAAGAAATGGAGTAAAAACAAAGGAAGAGAAAAGGAATAGAAAGAAAGAAACAATCAAACAAAGAAGTAAAAAGACAGAAATGGAGTGAAAGAAAGAAGAAAAAGAGAGAGGGGGATGATAGATAGAAAGAGGTAGATGATGGATAGAGAGGGAAGGATAGAAAAAGTTACATAAAATACAAATGAAGAAGTAGAAGAAAGAAAAAAAGGATAGATAGATAGATAGATAGATAGATAGATAGATAGATAGATAGATAGATAGATAGATAGATAGATAGATAGATAGATAGATAGATAGATAGATAGATAGATAGATAGATAGATAGATAGATAGATAGATAGGACACATGTTAAAAGCTGCATCCTATGTCCCAGGCTCCACCTGTAATTGTACTACTATTAATAGAGTTGGCAAGACTAAATGTCTGAACTTAAATTCATGAGAAAAATATAAATTGTTGGAGATGTTTACATCAAAAGTATAAAATAATTGAGAGCCTGATGAATTTGAGCTGAAAACCTGTGTGTGTGTCTGGGTGTGTGAGTCTGGCGGTCTCTTTGTCTGTGTGTACATGTGCAGAAAGTAAAACTGTTAAGCGCCACAGAACTCCTCTCTCCCTAATGATCTGATTGATTACACCTGTGTGGCAGCCTGCCCTCAGAAGTTACCATGGTGACTCAACTAACTGCTTACATTTTACTGTGTGGAACAGTGTTGTGTTTGTGTGTTTGTCTGTTTGTGTATGTGTGCATGTGTGACTGTGTGTGAGTGTCTGTGTGTGTCTGTCTGTGTGAGTGTGATGCCTGTGTTTGTGCGTGGACATCCTCTGTCAGTCTGGTTTATCATGTGTGTGTGTGGGGCTGTGTTTAAAAACATCTTAACGAGCGGCCAGGCTGCACCTGTATAGACATGATAACGAGCTGGCCGCTACAGCTGGACCAACTGCACACAGAGCAGAGCAGAGCAGAGAGATTTGAGCTCTGTGCAGCTTCCGAAAACAGCCCAGAAAAAGAGAACCGTACCTCTTATTAGAATGTGGTCATGACTACTGGGAGAGGAGACCTTCCTGAGCACATTGATGTGCATTAAATGTTTGTAGGGCAAAAACTTTTCTCAGGCTCGCAAGGTAGAAAAGGGGGGCATTTCTGTTTTTCTAAAAAAATCAGCTCCTACTTTTATATTGAAGTGGATGAGCCACTGGAGCGGGTCTAGCTGGACAATTAGGCTCACTGAGACAATTCTGTAAGTCTGTCTGCTGTTCTGAGCACATTAAATGAGACACGACAAGTGTGGCTACAAACCGGTGAGGAAATCATGTGTCTAGAGTTTAATTTCTGGCCGTGCTGGCAATTTATCCAGAAAAAATCCTGAATGTTTTTTCGATCCCTCTCACTCTAACGATGATGTCACTCACTCTAAGCCCTGCTCGTTAAGCGCAATACACAACCATTATAAAGTTGAATTTTGTGAAAAATTTTAATGATTTTAAAACAGCCAACAATCTAAAACTGTTGAAGATATCAATAAGATGAGTCATACGGGAATAGATTAAAAGTTTGTCTACAATTTAAAAGACAAATGGAGTCTGTGGGAGAAAGTATGCTGACGTTTTAGAGGTTCAAAGAAGTAAGAAGATTTTAAAAGTTTGAAGACGTTTTCAATGCATTCCTATGGGAAAAAATTTGCAGAAAAAGTTAAATATTTTAAAAAGTATAAATAGTATAAAAGAGAAAAGTCATAGCACCCTTGTCCTGAAAAAGCCACACGTTTTGATATATGAATGGTTGAAATAGCACAAAGTATGAAGGAGTAGAAGATGTCTGAAAAAGGGTGAAAGTAGTAAGAATAATAATAATAATAATAATAATAATAAGTATAAAGAAAATGGCCGAACTGAATAACAATAGTGTGAATGCTTCCAGCATTCACACTAACTAGAAAAAACATTTCCAAGAATGGAAATGGTGTGAATGCTGTAAGCAATGCTGAATGAGCTGAAGAAATTGTTGAAAGAAAGAAAGAAGGATTGAAACAAGAGAGAAAAAAGAAAAGGACAGAAAGAAAGAAAGAAAGAAAGAAAGAATCAAACAAACAAAGAAGTAAAAAGACAGAAATGGAGTGAAAGAAAGAAAGAAAGAAAGAAAGAAAGAAAGAAAGAAAGAAAGAAAGAAAGAAAGAAAGAAAGAAAGAAAGAAAGAAATGGAGTAAAAACAAAGGAAGAGAAAAGGAGTAGAAAGAAAGAAAGAAACAACCAAACAAACAAAGAGGTAAAAAGACAGAAATGGAGTGAAAGAAAGAAAGAAAGAAAGAAATGGAGTAAAAACAAAGGAAGAGAAAAGGAATAGAAAGAAACAAACAAACAAACAAAGAAGTAAAAAGACAGAAATGGAGTGAAAGAAAGAAAGAAAGAAAGAAGAAAAAGAGAGAGGGGGATGATAGATAGAAAGAGGTAGATGGATGGATGGATGGATGGATAGAGAGGGAAGGATAGAAAAAGTTACGTAAAATACAAATGAAGGAGTAGAAGGAAGAAAGAAAGAAAGAAAGAAAGAAAGAAAGAAAGAAAGAAAGAAAGAAAGAAAGAAAGAAAGAAAGAAAGAAAGAAAGGAGACAGAGGGGTTAAAAAATAGGGAGGGGTATAGATAGATAGATAGATAGATAGATAGATAGATAGATAGATAGATAGATAGATAGATAGATAGATAGATAGATAGATAGATAGATAGATAGATAGATAGATAGATAGATAGATAGATAGATAGGACACATGTTAAAAGCTGCATCCTATGTCCCAGGCTCCACCTGTAATTGTACTACTATTAATAGAGTTGGAAAGACTAAACGTCTGAACTTAAATTCATGAGAAAAATATAAATTGTTGGAGATGTTTACATCAAAAGTATAAAATAATTGAGAGGCTGATGAATTTGAGCTGAAAACCTGTGTGTGTGTCTGGGTGTGTGAGTCTGGCGGTCTCTCTGTCTGTGTGTACATGTGCAGAAAGTAAAACTGTTGATAAGCGCCACAGAACTCCTCTCTCCCTAATGATCTGATTGATTACACCTGTGTGGCAGTATGCCCTCAGAAGTTACCATGGCGACTTTTAACTGCTTACATTTTACTGTGTGGAACAGCGTTGTGTTTGTGTGTTTGTCTGTTTGTGCATGTGTGACTGTGTGTGAGTGTCTGTGTGTGTGTGTCTGTCTGTGTGAGTGTGAGTGTGATGCCTGTGTTTGTGCGTGGACATCCTCTGTCAGTCTGGTTTATCATGTGTCTGTGTGGGGCTGTGTTTAAAAACATCTTAACGAGCGGCCAGGCTGCACCTGCACTATAGACTTTGATAACGAGCTGGCCGCTACAGCTGGACCAACTGCACGCAGAGCAGAGCAGAGAGATTTGAGCTCTGTGCAGCTTCCCAAAACAGCCCAGTAAAAGAGAACCGTAACTCTTATCAGAATGTGGCCATGACTACTGGGAGAGGAGACCTTCCTGAGCACATTGATGTGCATTAAATGTTTGTAGGGCAAAAACTTTTCTCAGGGTCGCAAGGTAGAAAAGGGGGGCATTTCTGTTTTTCTAAAAAATTCAGCTCCTACTTTTATATTGAAGTGGATGAGCCACTGGAGCGGGTCTAGCTGGACAATTAGGCTCACTGAGACAATTCTGTAAGTCTGTCTGCTGTTTTGAGCACATTAAATGAGACACGACAAGTGTGGCTACAAACCGGTGAGGAAATCATGTGTCTAGAGTTTAATTTGTGGCCGTGCTGGCAATTTATCCAGAAAAAATCCTGAATGTTTTTTCGATCCCTCTCACTCTAACGATGATGTCACTCACTCTAAGCCCTGCTCGTTAAGCGCAATACACAACCATTATAAAGCTGGATTTTGTGAAAAATTTTAATGATTTTAAAACAGCCAACAATCTAAAACTGTTGAAGATATCAATAAGATGAGTCATACGGGAATAGATTAAAAGTTTGTCTACAATTTAAAAGACAAATGGAGTCTGTGGGAGAAAGTATGCTGAAGTTTTAGAGGTTCAAAGAAGTAAGAAGATTTTAAAAGTTTGAAGACGTTTTCAATACATTCCTATGGGAAAAAATTTGCAGAAAAAGTTAAATATTTTAAAAAGTATAAATAGTATAAAAGAGAAAAGTCATAGCACCCTTGTCCTGAAAAAGCCGCACGTTTTGATATATGAATGGTTGAAATAGCACAAAGTATGGAGGAGTAGAAGATGTCTGAAAAAGGGTGAAAGTAGTAAGAACTAGAAAAAACATTTCCAAGAATGGAAATGGTGTGAATGCTGGAAGCAATGCTGAATGAGCTGAAGAAATTGTTGAAAGAAAGAAAGAAAGAAAGAAAGAAAGAAAGAAAGAAAGAAAGAAAGAAAGAAAGAAAGAAAGAATCAAACAAACAAAGAAGTAAAAAGACAGAAATGGAGTGAAAGAAAGAAAGAAAGAAAGAAAGAAATGGAGTAAAAACAAAGGAAGAGAAAAGGAGTAGAAAGAAAGAAAGAAAGAATCAAACAAACAAAGAAGTAAACAAACAGAAATGGAGTGAAAGAAAGAAAGAAAGAAAGAAATGGAGTAAAAACAAAGGAAGAGAAAAGGAATAGAAAGAAAGAAAGAAACAATCAAACAAACAAAGAAGTAAAAAGACAGAAATGGAGTGAGTGAAAGAAAGAAGGAAAGAAAGAAAGAAAGAAAGAAAGAAAGAAAGAAAGAAAGAAAGAAAGAAAGAAAGAAAGAAAGAAAGAAAAAGAGAGAGGGGGATGATAGATAGAAAGAGGTAGATGGATGGATGGATGGATGGATAGAGAGGGAAGGATAGAAAAAGTTACGTAAAATACAAATGAAGGAGTAGAAGAAAGAAAGAAAGAAAAAAAGGAGACAGAGGGGTTAAAAATAGGGAGGGGGATATATAGATAGATAGATAGATAGATAGATAGATAGATAGATAGATAGATAGATAGATAGATAGATAGATAGATAGATAGATAGATAGATAGATAGATAGATAGATAGATAGATAGATAGATAGATAGATAGATAGATAGATAGATAGATAGGACACATGTTAAAAGCTGCATCCTATGTCCCAGGCTCCACCTGTAATTGTACTACTATTAATAGAGTTGGAAAGACTAAACATCTGAACTTCAATTCATGAGAAAAAAATTAATTGTTGGAGATGTTTGTCAAAAGTATAAAATAATTGAGAGCCTGATGAATTTGAGCTGAAAACCTGTGTGTGTGTCTGGGTGTGTGAGTCTGACGGTCTCTCTGTCTGCGTGTACATGTGCAGAAAGTAAAACTGTTGATAAGCGCCACAGAACTCCTCTCTCCCTAATGATCTGATTGATTGGCAGCCTGCCCTCAGAAGTTACCATGGCGACTACCATGCTTACATTTTACTGTGTGGAGCAGTGTTGTGTTTGTGTGTTTGTCTGTTTGTGTATGTGTGTGTGTGTGACTGTGTGTGAGTGTCTGTGTGTGTCTGTCTGTGTGAGTGTGATGCCTGTGTTTGTGCGTGGACATCCTCTGTCAGTCTGGTTTATCATGTGTCTGTGTGGGGCTGTGTTTAAAAACATCTTAACGAGCGGCCAGGCTGCACCTGCACTGTTCTAGACTTTGATAACGAGCTGGCCGCTACAGCTGGACCAACTGCACACAGAGCAGAGCAGAGCAGAGAGATTTGTGCTCTGAGCAGCTTCCCAAAACAGCCCAGAAAAAGAGAACCGTAACTCTTATCAGAATGTGGCCATCTGACCATCTGGGCAAGCAGACCTTCCTGAGCGAGGCAATGTGCATTAAATGTTTGTAGGGCAAAAACTTTTCTCAGGGTCGCAAGGTAGAAAAGGGGGGCATTTCTGCTTTTCTAAAAAAATCAGCTCCTACTTTTCTATTGAAGTGGATGAGCCACTGGAGCGGGTCTAGCTGGACAATTAGGCTCATAGAGACAATTCTGTAAGTCTGTCTGCTGTTTTGAACACATTAAATGAGACACAACAAGTGTGGCTACAAACCGGTGAGGAAATCATGTGTCTAGAGTTTAATTTGTGGCCGTGCTGGCAATTTATCCAGAAAAAATCCTGAATGTTTTTTCGATCCCTCTCACTCTAACGATGATGTCACTCACTCTGACCCAACCCCATACACACTCATTGAAAAGTGTGAAATTTGTCAGAAATCCTCATGTGCTTTTAAAGGATTTATCTCAAAAACGGTACAAGCTATGAAAAAGTTGTAAATACAGGATGAATACATTAGAAGTTTGTCTACAGCTCAGAATTTGAATGAAGTCTCTAGCTGAAAGTATGTGGACGCTTTAAAGGCTGAAAGAAGTAAGAAGATTTGAAGAGTTTCAAGACTGTTCCAATGCATTCTCTATGGGGAAAAAGAAATCAGAAATAGTTGAATATTGCAAAAAGTATGAATAGTTGAAAAGAGAAAAGACATAGCACACCTGTCCCGAAAAGGCTGAACATTTTGATATTTGAATTGTTGAAATAGCACAAAGTATGAAGGACTAGTTACATGATGAAGAAAGGCAGAAAATGGCCGAACCGAATAACAATAGTGTGAATGCTTCCAGCATTCACACTAATAATAACTAGAAAAAACATTTCCAAGAATGGAAATGGTGTGAATGCTGGAAGCAATGCTGAATGAGCTGAAGAAATTGTTGAAACAAAGCTGAATGAGCTGAAGAAAGAAAGAAAGAAAGAAGAAAAGGACAGAAGGAAAGAAAGAAAATGGGAAGGGTAGATGGAGAAAGAAAGAAAGAACAAAAGGACAGAAAGAAAGAAGACACAGAGAGAAGGGTAGATAGAGAAAGAAAAAGGTAAGAAAAGCAGAATAATAGAACATAAAGAGAATAGAGAATGAATGAAAGAGACAGAGGAGTAGTAAGAAAGAAGGAAAGATATTGGGGTGGATAAATGAAAGAGAGAGATATACAGAGAGCAGTAGAAAGAAAGAAAGAAATGGGGTAGAAACATAGAAAGAGAAAAGGAGTAGAAAGAAAAACAGAAAGAAACAAAGAAGTAAAAAGAAAGAAAGAAAGAAAGAAAGAAAGAAGAAAAAGAGAGAGGGGGATGATAGATAGAAAGAGGTAGATGGATGGATGGATAGGGAGGGAAAGATAGAAAGAAGTTATGTAAAATACAAATGAAGGAGTAAAAGAAAGAAAGAAAAAGAGAGACAAAGGGTTTATAGATAGATAGATAGATAGATAGATAGATAGATAGATAGATAGATAGATAGATCGATCAGAGGGGTTAAAAAATAGGGAGGGGTATGTATAGATAGATAGATAGATAGATAGATAGATAGATAGATAGATAGATAGATAGATAGATAGATAGATAGATAGATAGATAGATAGATAGATAGATAGATAGATAGATAGATAGATAGATAGATAGATAGGACACATGTTAAAAGCTGCATCCTATGTCCCAGGCTCCACCTGTAATTGTACTACTATTAACTCATTGAGTGCCAACCACGTAATTTCTCGTTTTTCGTTCCCATGCGTTGAGTGCCAAAAACGAAATTTTTCGTTTTTTGCTTTTTTTTTAAATTATGAAAATAGACACTTTAATACACATTATATGTAAATTTGGGGACTCTACGACGAGGAGAACTGAAATAGATGACGATCAAAGTCACATGACAGCTCATGAACTGGAAGTTTTTATCATAACTCAGCTTCTGCAAACGGAGTTCTGCATGCAGATGCAGTGCAGCTGCTCCGCTGCTGCTCCGCTCTCACCCGCGAGGCTCCAGCAGCTCGGAGCTGAACCAGGAAGCTCTCAGCCGACAGTCCCGCCCGGTCTTCATCTGGAGCAACACCGTGTCCTCCCCAAAGTCCTCCCGCGGTAAAATCTGATGGTCTCTGGACCAAAGCAGACCGCCGGCACCGACCCGTACCACAGACGGACCGCGACCACCGGCGGGACCGGTGTTCGCGAGCCGCTGTGGCCGGCAGAGCCTCACGTTCCGCGGCGAGAGGCTGTGACACGGCACGGTGCGTCTGTGTTATTGCTGTTTAGTGGCGCCCCCCCGCCCCCGATGGTGGTTTTGTGAATAGAACAACAATTGTTGTGTATATTTATCTTATACGAGCCCTTTGATCCAGAAATGCGAGTGTCAGAAGAGCGACAGACACAAACAGCGCAGCTTTCATAAAAGACGCTCTATCTCCTTTTCTAGAAAAAAAGGAGGGATTTTGGTGAAACCCAGCCATGTTTAGCTTGACTTTTCTCAGGAACGGAGGCACGTAGAAACAAACGGTTTGTGGCCATTTGAAGGATAAAGTTAAACCTTTCAAATGAGCTACAGTATGTGTTGGTGGCAATAATATAGAATACACTATGGCTCTAAAATAAAAAGTCAAATATGGTCTAATTTGCCGGTACACTTGACTAAAACTTTGGAAAGGAGCGCGGCACTCAATGAGTTAATAGAGTTGGAAAGACTAAACGTCTGAACTTAAATTCATGAGAAAAATATAAATTGTTGGAGATGTTTACATCAAAAGTATAAAATAATTGAGAGCCTGATGAATTTGAGCTGAAAACCTGTGTGTGTGTGTGTGTGTGTGTGTGTGTGTGTGTGTGTGTGTGTGTGTGTGTGTGTGTGTGTGTGTGTGTGTGTGTGTGTGTCTGGGTGTGTGTGTGTGTGTGTCTGGGTGTGTGAGTCTGACGGTCTCTCTGTCTGCGTGTAAATGTGCAGAAAGTAAAACTGTTGATAAGTGCCACAAAACTCCTCTCTCCCTAATGATCTGATTGATTACACCTGTGTGGCAGCCTGCCCTCAGAAGTTTACCATGGCGACGACCATGCTTACATTTTACTGTGTGGAACAGTGTTGTGTTTGTGTGTTTGTGTGTTTGTCTGTTTGTGCATGTGTGACTGTGTGTGAGTGTCTGTGTGTGTCTGTCTGTCTGAGTGTGATGCCTGTGTTTGTGCGTGGACATCCTCTGTCAGTCTGGTTTATCATGTGTCTGTGTGGGGCTGTGTTTAAAAACATCTTAACGAGCGGCCAGGCTGCACCTGCACTTGTTCTATTAATAGACATGATAACGAGCTGGCCGCTACAGCTGGACCAACTGCACACAGAGCAGAGCAGAGCAGAGAGATTTGAGCTCTGTGCAGCTTCCCAAAACAGCCCATAAAAAGAGAACCGTAACTCTTATCAGAATGTGGCCATGACTACTGGGAGAGGAGACCTTCCTGAGCACATTGATGTGCATTAAATGTTTGTAGGGCAAAAACTTTTCTCAGGGTCGCAAGGTAGAAAAGGGGGGCATTTCTGCTTTTCTAAAAAAATCAGCTCCTACTTTTATATTGAAGTGGATGAGCCACTGGAGCGGGTCTAGCTGCACAATTAGGCTCATTGAGACAATTCTGTAAGTCTGTCTGCTGTTTTGAACACATTAAATGAGACACGACAAGTGTGGCTACAAACCGGTGAGGAAATCATGTGTCTAGAGTTTAATTTGTGGCCGTGCTGGCAATTTATCCAGAAAAAATCCTGAATGTTTTTTCAATCCCTCTCACTCTAACGATGATGTCACTCACTCTAAGCCCTGCTCGTTAAGCGCAATACACAACCATTATAAAGTTGGGTTTTGTCGAAAATTTTAATGATTTTAAAACGGCCAAATACCTAAAAACTGTTGAAGATATCAATAAGCTGAGTAATATGTGAATAGATTAAAAGTTTGTCTACAATTTAAAAGACAAATGGAGTCTGTGGGAGAAAGTATGCTGAAGTTTTAGAGGTTCAAAGAAGTAAGAAGATTTTAAAAGTTTGAAGACGTTTTCAATGCATTCCTATGGAAAAAAATTTGCAAAAAAAGTTAAATATTTTAAAAAGTATAAATAGTATAAAAGAGAAAAGTCATAGCACCCTTGTCCTGAAAAAGCCACACGTTTTGATATATGAATGGTTAAAATAGCACAAAGTATGAAGGAGTAGAAGATGTCTGAAAAAGGGTGAAAGTAGTAAGAATAATAATAATAACTAGAAAATTTCCTCTCGGGAAATTTTGAATGGGCCACGGGAGCTACTGCGGGTTGTGCCATCTCTGTCAACATGGGAATCAAACCCACGATCTTAAGGTCAAGACAGAGCTGATCAGACAGACACATGATCATCTTTCTATAAGCACTGATATGGAGGAGCTGTAACCACATTAGGTTAACTGTGTGTGTGTGTGTGTGTGTGTGTGTGTGTGTGTCTGTGTGTGTGTGTGTGTGTGTGTGTGACACCAACAAGGTTTAACTTTAAAACCAGATTAAATCATGGTTTAAGTTTAAATTCTGTTGCACGTTAACTGTGTTTTAATCACATGAAGGTGTGTGTGTGTGTGTTTGTGTGTGTGTGTGTGACTGTAATCACATGAAGCTGGCTCGAGAGTCTGTGTGTGTGTGTGTGTGTGTGTGTGTGTGTGACTGTAATCACATGAAGCTGGCTCTAGAGTCTGTGTGTGTGTGTGTGACTGACTTGACACATAGTTAGTTAGTAGCTGCATCCTGTGTCAGTCTGATTTAGCTGTGTCTGTGTTTATAAACATTTAAACGAGCGCCAGGTGGATTGTTTATGAAGTTAACGAGCCCTGGCCTGAGGATCAAAGAGGTTACCACGGCGATAGGGGCCCCCGCAGGCTGAGACAGACAGAAACGTGGAGAAATAGAGCCATTTTCTGCCTCTAAACCGGTCTCACAATTAGGCTTAGCATGACAAAACGGTAACTCCTATCAGAACAAAACACAGATCAACGTTGCTCTAAGGACTTACTGAAAATTTCGGTACGATTTGGTGTTTCTACAGTAAATATTTTGGCGACGCTGGCAGTTTTAAAACATCAGGCCGTTCTGCTCCTCTCAGAAAATATTTGTATTGGACTCAATGAGGAGCAGAGACAGACGTGGCCGCACTCAGAGGCTGATTCTGTAAGTTCTGTAAGTCTCTCTGATATTTTGAGCACATGACATGAGAGATAACAAGTTTGTCTTACAAATTCTGAAAAAATTATGTCTGTAGAGTGTAAATTGTGGCCGTGCTCACAGTTTATCAAGAAAAAATACAGAATGTTTCTTCACTCTCTCCCACTCTAACCGATGATGTCACGCACTCTGACACGAACATTCTATGCAATACACACCCATTATAAACTCATAATCTCTCCAAAAATGATCATGGTCATTGATCAGGGATTGATCAAAAACTATATGACGTATCAAAACGTGGAGTAATGCGACAATACACAAGACTTGTGTCTA
Organism: Trachurus japonicus; assembly: GCF_045865225.1. Classification (NCBI taxonomy): domain Eukaryota; kingdom Metazoa; phylum Chordata; class Actinopteri; order Carangiformes; family Carangidae; genus Trachurus; species Trachurus japonicus. The sequence goes on from NC_140907.1 coordinate 37,704,210, forward strand.
CTGTTTAAAGTTTAAATGGAGTCTCTAGGTGAAAGTATGCCTGAGCAGTAGACTTTTGTTAAACTCCAATGATTGGTCTTTTTCGCTCTTTTTTTTTCGCCCGTCCCATTGACTTACATGCAAAATTTTTGCGCAGTTTTTCGCGACTACGTCGCGAAAAATTCGTAAACTGTTGAGAAAAGTAATAGCACACCGATCCCGATCAAGACGCACGTTTTGATATATAATTTGGCCTGCAACTCTTCGAGTTGCAGGACTAGTAGCGAACCGAAAAAGCGTCCGGAAGATGAAGGAGAATAATAAGAAAAAATCCACACAATAACAGTAGTGCCCGGGCTTCGCCCGGGCACTGGTCCCTGCAGCTATTTCATAGCTGTTGGGACCAGTGCCCGGGGCGATTGCCCGTGGCCCTAATAAGTATAAAGAAAATGGCCGAACTGAATAACAATAGTGTGAATGCTTCCAGCATTCACACTAATAACTAGAAAAAGATAGCATTTCCTGCAGAAAATGCGTGTGAATGCTGAAAGCAGCTGAACGCTGTTGCTGAAGCAATGCTGAATGAGCTGAAGAAATTGTTGAATCAATGCTAAATTAGTTGACGAAACTGCTAAAGCAATGTTGAAAAGACTAATGCTAGAGTAGAGTAGAGTAGAGTAGAGAGTAGAGGAATACTTTATTCATCCCTAGGAGGGAAAAAGCTGAAACATATAACTTGTAGTGTGAGATGAATGCCTTTTTAAAGGTAAAAAGCCGTAGAAATGCTAAAGGGAGAAGAAAACATTGAAATTCTGCATGTTTAAATGTAATGGTTAAATAGTTGAAATCTGCAGCTAACCTGACAGGAAGGACAACTGATGAACCAGCACTAACATAGCCGAAGCAATGGCTGAGAATATATTTAAAAGTAGAAGATGTGAGACTTTGTATGAAATGGCTGGAAATTACTTGAATTGTCAAAGAAGAGTTTGAAAAAATTCCTGAATTAGGAAAAAAGTTAATGCCTACTGAAATACATTGTAAACTGACAGCAGAAGAACATTGTTGAAGAATATAGATCGAGCATTAGCTGAGGAGTAGAACATGTAAACAGCGGGTTTAATGGTGTGAAATGGTTGAGAAGAGCCTCAGTAGTTTAGGATACGTGTAAAACAATGTGTTCAATATGACCAAAATGGGGAAATGTGTATTTTCAGTTTAAATAGCTAAAGAACAAAATTAACAGCAACGAGTCCATTAACTACAACAGGAAGATAGAGAGGTACATACAAAACAGTCAGACAACTGTAGGAAAAGTGTGTGTGTGTGTGTGGTGTGTGTGTGTTGGATGTGTGTGTGTGACACTGACAGACTGAGAGAGAATGTGTGTGAATATATGAATTGTTGAAATAGCACAAAGTATGAAGGAGGAGTTAGATCCTGAAAAAGAGCGGAAGAAGTATAATTAGATAGATAGATAGATAGATAGATAGATAGATAGATAGATAGATAGATAGATAGATAGATAGATAGATAGATAGATAGATAGATAGATAGATAGATAGATAGATGGACAAAGAGAGAGAGAGAGACAGATAGAGAGGGTGACAGAGGGAGAAAGAGAGACAGAGTGAAACACACACACAGGTAGATAGATAGACAGACAGATAGATAAATAGACAAACAGACAGATAGATAGATATAGAGAGAAGGAGAGAGGGAGGGAGGGAGAAGAGAGAGAGAGAAGGAGAGGGAAGGATAGAGAGAGGGAGGGAAGGATAGAGGGAGGGAGACAGAAGAGAGAGAGGGAAGGAAAGAGAGAGGGAAGAAGGGAGGGAGAGAGGGAAGGATAGAGAGAGGGAGGAAGGGAGGGAGAGAGGGAAGGAGGGAGACAGAAGAGAGAGAGGGAAGGATAGAGAGAGGGAGGAAGGGAAGGAGAGAGGGAAGGATAGAGAGAGGGAGGAAGGGAGGGAGAGAGGGAAGGAGGGAGAAAGAAGAGAGAGAGGGAAGGACAGCGAGAGGGAGGAAGGGAGGGAGAGAGGGAAGGATAGAGAGAGGGAGGAAGGGAGGGATTATAATTATTATTATTTAGAAATATATAGTATTGAATAATATCATTTCAGACAGACCCAGAGAGAACAAGAGAGAGAGACAAATAGAGAGGGTGACACAGAGAGAGAGAAAGAGAGAGAGATAGATAGACAGACAGACAGACAGACAGACAGACGGACAAAGAGATAGATAGATAGATAGATAGATAGATAGATAGATAGATAGATAGATAGATAGATAGATAGATAGATAGATAGATAGATAGATAGATAGAGAGAGAGAGAGAGAGAGAGAGAGAGAGAGAGAGAGAGACAGACAGACAGACAGACAGACCATGCCACAGCATGGTGGCAGCTTTAACCATAGGCTTTAACTGCTCTGTGACACCCTCAAACAGATCTAATGTACAACAAATCTGTACTTAGTACGAGCAAAAGGTTTACATTTTCCGAACCATAAGACCTTGCTGAACGCGTCCGTGTCACTTTGGTGTTTCTAGAGTAAAAATTGTTGATTGGGTCGCAGGTTGGAAACTTTGGGACGTTTAGAAAATCAGCGCCTACTTTTGAATGGGAGTCAATGAGAGGAAGAGAGGGAACTGGCTGCACTCGGAGGCTCCCAGTTTAAATTCTGTAAGTCTCTCTGGTTTTTTGAGCACATGAAGAGATCAAGGATGAGCTTGTCTACAACCGTTGCCGAAATTATGTGTGTAGAGTGTAATCTGTGGCCGTGCTGACAGGATAGAGAGAAAAATGTGAGAGGATTTTTAGACCCTCTGTCACTCTACCAACTGCCAACGTCCGAACATTCCGTCCCATTGACTTTCATGTTAAATCTGAATTTTGTCAGAAATTTTAATGATTTTAAAACTATACATATATCTGAAACTGTTGAAGATATCAATAAGCTGAGATATAGCTGAATAGTTGAAAGGTTTGTGAACAGTTTAAAAGTTGAATGAAGTCTGTAGCTGAAAGTATGCTGAAGCTATTAGAGGCTGAATGAAGCAGAAGATTTGAAGAGTTTGAAGACTGTTTCAATGTATTTCCTATGAGAGAAAAATTGCACAAAAAGTTAAATATTTTAAAAAGTATAAATAGTATGAAAGAGAAAAGTCATAGCAATATTGTCCTGAGAAAGCTGCACGTTTTGATATATGAATTGTTGAAATAGCACAAAGTATGAAGGAGCAGAAAACTGCTGAAAAAGGGTGGAAGAAGTAAGAATAATAACTAGAAACAGCATTTCCTAACGGAACATGCGTGTGAATGCTGAAACCCAATGCTGAACCATGCTGAATTAGCAGAATAAATTGACAAAGACATGCGGAATGGCATACAAGAAACATGTCCATGGAAGGAATTGAACCCACAACTCCATGAGTGGTAACCTAACACACTAACCATACGGCCACAGAGAACCTGAGTTACAATGAGCTTTATACTATGAGGAATCAAAGACTGTCCAATGACAGCTGAATAATTGGAATCAAAACTCAAGCAATGATGTGAAATGCCTGAGGCAGGAATCGAACCTATGACCTTATGATCATAAAGCCTTCACTCTGCCACTCGGCTACAGAGAGCACACTGCTTTCAAGACTCTTGTCATTCATTGTAATGTGATGATGTGCTGCAAACTGGTATGAGTAATCAAGGACATAACAAACACCTGTAACCAATTGAAGGCGGGGGAGGAGAGCAGAATTCAACATAACATAACAAGAGTTCTTCCCTTGGATTCGAACCAGTGACCTTGGGGTTGGCAAACGGCCACCCTACCCCCTACACTACAGTGGTGTTGTGCAAAAGATGTTGAGACTTTGATGAATGTGAGATTTTTCAATGATGCTTAAAAAAAAAGTAAGGAAAGTGCAGAAATTAGCCACACCAAGCAAGAAGAGGACTTTTTTGTGACCTGTGACTATTTTTTGGTGAATTAAAATGAATTAAAAAGCACTTAACAGCAAGTTACAAAGTTGAGCTCCTTCTCCAGAGACCTCCCTGGCTGCATTTAAAAAATATTTTAAATTATTATCTAAGAATGGAAGAATGAAGAATGGAATGGAATTGTTTGTTTGTGTATGCGTGCATGTGTGACTGTGTGTGAGTGTCTGTGTGTGTCTGTGTGTGAGTGTGATACCTGTGTTTGTGCGTGGACATCCTCTGTCAGTCTGGTTTATCATGTGTGTGTGTGGGGCTGTGTTTAAAAACATCTTAACGAGCGGCCAGGCTGCACCTGCACTTGTTCTATTTATAGACTTTGATAACGAGCTGGCCACTACAGCTGGACCAACTGCACACAGAGCAGAGCAGAACAGAGAGATTTGAGCTCAGTGCAGCTTCCGAAAACAGCCCAGAAAAAGAGAACCGTACCTCTTATCAGAATGTGGCCATGTGACTACTGGGGCAAGGAGACCTTCCTGAGCACATTGATGTGCATTAAATGTTTGTAGGGCAAAAACTTTTCTCAGGGTCGCAAGGTAGAAAAGGGGGGCATTTCTGCTTTTCTAAAAAAAATCAGCTCCTACTTTTATATTGAAGTGGATGAGCCACTGGAGCGGGTCTAGCTGGACAATTAGGCTCATAGAGACAATTCTGTAAGTGTGTCTGCTGTTTTGAGCACATTAAATGAGACACAACAAGTGTGGCTACAAACCGGTGAGGAAATCATGTGTCTAGAGTTTAATTTGTGGCCGTGCTGGCAATTTATCCAGAAAAAATCCTGAATGTTTTTTCGATCCCTCTCACTCTAACGATGATGTCACTCACTCTGACCCAACCCCATACACACTCATTGAAAAGTGTGAAATTTGTCAGAAATCCTCATGTGCTTTTAAAGGATTTATCTCAAAAACGGTACAAGCTATGAAAAAGTTGTAAATACAGGATGAATACATTAGAAATTTGTCTACAGCTCAGGATTTGAATGAAGTCTCTAGCTGAAAGTATGTGGACGCTTTAAAGGCTGAAAGAAGTAAGAAGATTTGAAGAGTTTCAAGACTGTTCCAATGCATTCTCTATGGGGAAAAAAAAATCAGAAATAGTTGAATATTGCAAAAAAGTATGAATAGTTGAAAAGAGAAAAGACATAGCACACCTGTCCCGAAAAGGCTGAACATTTTGATATTTGAATTGTTGAAATAGCACAAAGTATGAAGGACTAGTTACATGACGAAGAAAGGCAGAAAATGGCCGAACCGAATAACAATAGTGTGAATGCTTCCAGCATTCACACTAATAATAAGTATAAAGATTTGAATAACAATAGTGTGAATGCTTCCAGCATTCACACTAATAATAATAATAATAATAATAATAAGTATAAAGAAAATGGCTGAACTGAATAACAATAGTGTGAATGCTTCCAGCATTCACACTAACTAGAAAAAACATTTCCAAGAATGGAAATGGTGTGAATGCTGAAAGCAATGCTGAATAAGCTGAAGAAATTGTTGAAACAATTCTGAATGAGCTGAAGAAAGAAAGAAAGAAGAAAAGGACAGAAGGAAAGAAAGAAAATGGGAAGGGTAGATGGCAGGGTTCGACAATAACGGTTGCCCGATTGCCCGGGGCAAGTAAAAATTACCGGCGGGCAGGTAGAACCTGCGCGGACACCGACTCAGATTTTATTATTTTTTTATTTTCTGACTTTTTATGCATTTATTTTGAAAGGACAGCTGGAGAGAGACGGGGGGAGAGGGAGAGAGTGAGAGGGGGGGGTTGACGCGGAGCAAAGGGACTGTCAGGTGGGATCGAGCTGGGTCGCTGCAGCGGGTGCTCTACCAGGTGAGATAGGCTGTACGTCGCTCGCGGCTCGCCGTATTTAATCGGCGATTTCACCGAGCATTTCACTGACGGTGAGCGGCCTGACGCTGCTTCATTAACGCTGCCGCTGTTTCAGACTCGGGGCAGACGCACGCAACAGTCACCCGTTACCGTTTAGTTACCATACCGACGAGCTAACGTGCCCTTTTTAGGTTATAATCCTGTTGTCAATAAACACACGTGGAGACGGCGCTTCAATCAGGGGTGTGAAACATGCAGCCCGCGGGCCAAAACCGGCCCAACAGTGGGTCCAATCCGGCCCTCAGCAAGTGTGAAAATTTTTAATTGCACATATTTTTATCAAGAAATTTCAGGTGGTTCATAATATGTTTTGTAAAAGGATAGTTCATTAACTGTAAACATCTTAATAATGTACTAAAACAGAGGAAAAAAAAAAAATATATATATATGTATAGGCTATCATGCTATTGTTTTACTGGTTAGGCCTACTTGAGATCAAATTGTGCTGTTTGTTACCCCTGAACTAAATTGAGTTTGAGACCCCTGTGATTGGCTGTTTGCCTGTCACTGTTGTTTCAATGTCCCACATCCTTGAGTTTTACAGGGGCAACTCAATAAACTAGAGTAACATGGAAAAGTCTAGGCTATTTCCAGTAGTAGCCCCAACCAAGTATTGAGAGCATATAGATGGACATGAACATTTTCATATTAAAAATTATTTTTTAAATTGGTCTTTTCTAATATATATATATTTTTTAGATACTGCATTAATACTGAAGCTAAATTGTCCACTGCAGCATGTGAATGCAATGAAAAGAATAAAATCTGATTGGAGGAGCCAGCTATCTGTTAAAATGTTGTCCAGGTTAATGTTTTTAGCCATTAAAAGGCCTTTCAGTTCAAGATTTCAACTGTGATCGGGCATTAAACAGGTGGCTCACCTGTTCAGATAGGGCATGGAGGGTGTAACTGCTACTGGTCAAATAATGTGAAATAGCAGTTAATTTTACATGTCTGCAATGATTGCCATTTAAATGCAATTATAGATAATAATAAATACTGCTTTCTGAAGAAAGAAGTGTTGTGTAGTGTTGTGTATAGTCAACAGGAAGGATTTTAGTAAGATATAAGTCATGAGCGAAAGTATGCACCACACAACCAGAAAAAAAAAACCTAGGCAGGGCAAGTAAGAATTTAGATGGGGCAAGTAGATTTGAAAAGTACTTGCCTGACAGGGCAAGTACGAAAAAACCTTAACGTCGGACCCTGGATGGAGAAAGAAAGAAAGAACAAAAGGACAGAAAGAAAGAAGACACAGAGAGAAGGGTAGATAGAGAAAGAAAAAGGTAAGAAAAACAGAATAATAGAACATAAAGAGAATAGAGAATGAATGAAAGAGACAGAGGAGTAGTAAGAAAGAAGGAAAGATATTGGGGTGGATAAATGAAAGAGAGAGATATACAGAGAGCAGTAGAAAGAAAGAAAGAAATGGGGTAGAAACATAGAAAGAAAAAAGGAGTAGAAAGAAAAACAGAAAGAAACAAAGAAGTAAAAAGAAATGGGGTGAAAGAAAGAAAGAAGAAAAAGAGAGAGGGGGATGATAGATAGAAAGAGGTAGATGGATGGATGGATAGGGAGGGAAAGATAGAAAGAAGTTATGTAAAATACAAATGAAGGAGTAAAAGTTTAACGAGTCATTTAATAATGGTACATTACCACCAACTTTAAGACTTGCTACAATTGTTCTTATTTTGAAACCTGGGAAAATACCGACCGACTGCTCTTCATACAGGCCTATTAGTCTTATGGGAGTAGACACAAAAATATTGAGTAAAATTCTTGCTAAAAGGCTAGATCCACATATCCCTTTTTTGGTACATAGTGATCAGAATGGGTTTGTACAGACTCGTCAGGGATTTCATAACATAAGAAGGGTCCTCAACATAATCCACTCTAAAAATAATACCAGGGATACAGCACTGTTATCTCTAGATGCTAGACAAGCGTTTGATAGAATTGAGTGGCACTATTTGTTCAATTTGTTACCAAGATATGGACTTGGGGGAAAATTTATGAAATGGATAGAATTATTATATACCAACCCTACAGCACGTATAATGACGAATAACAATTTATCAAGCCCGTTAACGCTAGAGAGGTCAACATCGTCAGGGCTGTCCTCTCTCCCCACTTTTGTTCATTTTAGCCATTGAGCCTTTAGCCATGTCTGTTAGAGCCGAAGCTAATTTGTTAGGAATAACAATCGGAGATCATGAACACAGGATATCGTTATATGCAGACGATGTTATTCTTTTTTTGTCAAATTTATCAAACAGTGTCCGGACATTATTACATTTAATTAATAGATTTTGGTCAGTTTTCTGGATATAGTATTAATAATACAAAATCCTTCTATACTTTTCCTGAACAAAGATGAAAGAACTAATCCAATCATAACAACACCCTTTTTTAATGCGAGAGAAGGCTTCACCTATCTTGGAATTAAGATTACCCCCCAAATTAATACAGTCGTTCAAGCAAACTATGACCCGTTGATGAGAGAGGTACAAGAATTACTTGAAAAATGGACAACCAATGCCAATATCAATGAGTTGGTCGGATCAATATAATCAAGATGACTATCTTGCCGAAATTCTTGTATTTGTTTTCAATCACTTCCAATGCCACTGCCAAAATCTTTTTTTAAAGAAATTAATAATGCATTTTGTAGGTTTATCTGGAACAATCGAAAACCTAGATTAAGACTCAGATTATTGTTACTTGCCATATGATAGGGGTGGTTTACAGATGCCCAGTTTACAGTGGTATTACTGGGCCGCTCAGCTGCGTAGTGTTATGTTTTTATTTTGTCACACATTCTCCTCCAGCATGGGTTCATATTGAACAAGCATCAATATCTAAGCTGCCACTAAGCCTATATTTATATTCAGCAGATTTTAAAACTTTGAAGAAAAAAACAACAAATCCCTTCCTTAAGAACTCTATTGATATATGGTTTAAAGCTCATAGACATATTGGTGATACACCTCCCATCTCCCAATTTTCACCTATTTGGAATAATGCACAGTTCACTCCTGGCCGGGCAGATGGTGGTTTTCAAATTTGGGCCAACAAGGGGGTGCAAAAAATTGGAGACTTGTATGTTCAGGGCACTTTACTAACATTTAACGATCTTTGTTTGAAATATTTAATTCCAAAAAAACACTTTTTTAAATACTTACAATTGAAGCATTTCATTTCATCAAAGTGTCATCAGGATACACAAGAACCGCCGCTGTCCTGCCTTGAGGACATTGTGTTAAAACACATGAATGGGAAACGCCAAATCTCTATACTATATACAGTACTTGTCTCACTTGATGAGGAATCTAGTCATGACAGAAGGAGGGCATGGAGCTCAGATATTAAGGAAGATATTGAAGAAGCTGAGTGGGGCGACAGCTTGTATGAAAGCTCAAACACAAACCATTAATACTCGCATGAAACTGCTGCAACACAAATGGTTAATGAGAACATACATAACCCCAGAGAAACTCAATAAATGGTCCCCTGACACTCCAGATACTTGCGTGAAATGTTTGACTGAGAAAGGTACTTTAATTCATTGTGTATGGGAATGTCCTAAACTGGTAACTTTTTGGAAAATGGTTGTTCACACTCTAAGTAAAATTACAGGTATTCAGGTACCCTGTGTAGCAAAACTTTGTATTTTAGGCATATACCCAGATTGCTTTTCTGTTAGCTCGAAGTGTAAGACTCTGATCAACTTTGGCCTCCTGCAGGCCAGGAGGATGGTTGCTTTGTCTTGGAGAGACACTGAAATATCATCTACACAATCTTGGATTAGAGAGATGGCATTGTATGTTACACTAGAAAAACTATCTTATGTAATCAGGGGTAAAGTACAAGAATTTGAAGAAGTGTGGGCGCCCTTAATGGACTTTCTCAAGCAACAATAGATTATATTTATCTGTAGAGCTATTCTGTGTGTGACAATTTTATTTTATTTTATCTTATTCTATTTTATTTATTATTGTTATTATTTTATGTATGTATGTTTGTGTGTGTGTTTATCTTTTCTGTATGTATGTGTATGCAGCGAGGTTCACCTGCATCTCATTGTGCAATTTGTGTGGCATATGTCAATGTGCTTTGTATGTTTTTATTGGAAATTAATAAAAACATTGTTCAAAAAAAAAAATGAAGGAGTAAAAGAAAGAAAGAAAAAGAGAGAAAAAAAGAGACAAAGGGTTTATAGATAGATAGATAGATAGATAGATAGATAGATAGATAGATAGATAGATAGATAGATAGATAGATAGATAGATAGATAGATAGATAGATAGATAGATAGATAGATAGATAGATAGATAGATAGATAGATAGATAGATAGATAGATAGATAGATAGAAAATTCATGAGAAAAATATAAATTGTTGGAGATTAACATCAAAAGTATAAAATAATTGAGAGGTTGATGAATGTGAGCTGAAAACCTGTGTGTGTGTGTGTGTGTGTGTTTGTGTGTGTCTGACGGTCTCTCTGTCTGCGTGTACATGTGCAGAAAGCCACAGAACTCCTCTCTCCCTAATGATCTGATTGATTGGCAGCCTGCCCTCAGAAGTTACCATGGCGACTCAACTAACTGCTTACATTTTACTGTGTGGAACAGTGTT